>NC_092115.1:13797928-14107095 GCF_045679555.1 Salvelinus alpinus
TATTAAAGTGATTATTAAAGTTATTAAAGAGTTGAGTCAGTATGTTGGCAGCAGCCACTCAATGTTATTGATGGCTGTTTAACAGTCTGATGGCCTTGAGATAGAAGCTGTTTTTCAGTCTCTCGGTCCCCGCTTTGATGCACCTGTACTGACCTCGCCTTCTGGATGATAGGCGGTGGCTCAGGTGGTTGTTGTCCTTGATGATCTTTTTGGCCATCCTGTGACATCGGGTGGTGTAGGTGTCCTGGAGGGCAGGTAGTTTGCCCCCGGTGATGCGTTGTGCAGACCTCACTACCCTCTGGAGAGCCTTACGGTTATGGGCGGAGCAGTTGCCGTACCAGGCGGTGATACAGAACGACAGGATGCTCTCGATTGTGCATCTGTAAAAGTTTGTGAGTGTTTTTGGTGACAAGCCGAATTTCTTCAGCCCTGCTGCGCCTTCTTCACCACTCTGTCTGTGTGGGTGAACCGTTTCAGTTTGTCCGTGATGTGTACGCCAAGAAACTTAAAACTTTCCTCCCTCTCCACTACTGTCCCGTCGATGTGGATAGGGGGCTGCTCCCTCTGTCTATAGGCTGGGAGCAACAAAATGGAGTCGTGGACAGCTTTTCCCGAAAGGAGGGCGGGGGAGGGCCTTATATGCGTCGTGGAAGTTAGAACAACAATAATCCAGGGTTTTGCCAGCCCGGGTAGCGCAATCAATATGCTGATAGAATTTAGGGAGCCTTGTTTTCAGATTAGCCTTGTTAAAATCCCCAGCTACAATAAATGCAGCCTCAGTATATGTGGTTTCCAGTTTACATAGAGTCGAATTAAGTTATTTCAGGGCCGTCGATGTGTCTGCTTGGGGGGGAATATACATGACTGTGATTATGATCAAAGAGAATTCTCTTGGTAGATAATGCGGTCGGCATTTGATTGTAAGGAATTCTAAGTCAGGTGAACAAAAGGACTTGAGTTCCTGTATGTTGTTATGATCACACCACGTCTCGTTAATCATAAGGCATACACCCCCGCCCTTCTTCTTACCAGAGAGATGCTTGTTTCTGTCGGCGCGATGCGTGAAGAAACCAGGTGGCTGTACCGACTCCGATAGCGTGTCTCGAGTGAGCCATGTTTCCGTGAAACAAAGAACGTTACAGTCTCTGGTGTCTTTCTGGAGGGCAACCCTTGCTCGGATTTCGTCTACCTTGTTGTCAAGAGACTGGACATTGGCGAGTAGTATGCTCGGGAGCTTTCTATGATCACTGACTATTGACCTTTTTAATATGAACTGGACCTCTCAAAAGGAGACACGGCTCTTGCTCATTTAAAAAAATGTGTTCTTATAAAGCGCCATATGTTGAAATAGCTCTGCCATTTCCTGGTTTCTAAAATTCTAATTTCAGTTAATGTGACACAACAAGCAATGTATAGTGTAGAGAATCATCATGCTATCTAAACCGCTGTGAAATATAGTTTCAGTCACCAAAAATATTGTATTTTCAGCAGTTTTAAGGTAATGTACAAAACCGAAAGTAATATGAAGCAAAAACTAAACGAGGTGAAGCATAGAAATATTTCATATAGAACAGATCTACTGTGAATCAGACTTGATTGTAATGAGAATGACAGATCTATAACTCGCATTTCTATCTGAAATCAGTCAGGTTGTATGTAACGGATGTGAAATGGCTAGCTAGTTAGCGGGTACGTGCTAGTAGCATTTCAATCAGTTACGTCACTTGCTCTGAGACTTTAAGTAGGGTTTCCCCTTGCTGTGCAAGGGCCGTGGCCTTTGTGGAGCGATGGGTAACGATGCTTCGTGGGCGACCGTTGTTGATGTGTGCAGAGGGTCCCTGGTTCGCGCCCGAGGTCGGGGCGAGGGGACGTACTAAAGTTATACTGTTACATTGATGCTGTTGACCCGGATCACTGGTTGCTGCGGAAAAGGAGGAGGTTGAAAGGGGGGTGAGTGTAACGGATGTGAAATGGCTAGCTAGTTAGCGGGTACGCGCTAGTAGCATTTCAATCAGTTACGTCACTTGCTCTGAAACCAATATGTAGTGTTGCCCCTTGCTCTGCAAGGGCCGTGGCCTTTGTGGAGCGATGGGTAACGATGCTTCGTGGGCGACCGTTGATGTGTGCAGAAGGTCCCTGGTTCGCGCCCGTGTCGGGGCGAGGGGACGGTTTAAAGTTATACTGTTACATTGATGCTGTTGACCCGGATCACTGGTTGCTGCGGAAAAGGAGGAGGTTGAAAGGGGGGTGAGTGTAACGGATGTGAAATGGCTAGCTAGTTAGCGGGTACGCGCTAGTAGCATTTCAATCAGTTACGTCACTTGCTCTGAGACTTTAAGTAGGGTTTCCCCTTGCTGTGCAAGGGCCGCGGCTTTTGTGGAGCGATGGGTAACGACCGTGCTTCGTGGGCAACCGTTGTTGATGTGTGCAGAGGGTCCCTGGTTCGCGCCCGTGTCGGGGCGAGGGGACGGTGTAAAGTTATACTGTTACATTGGTGCCGTGACCCGGATCACTGGTTGCTGCGGAAAAGGAGGAGGTTGAAAGGGGGGTGAGTGTAACGGATGTGAAATGGCTAGCTAGTTAGCGGGTACGTGCTAGTAGCATTTCAATCAGTTACGTCATTTGCTCTGAGACTTTAAGTAGGGTTTCCCTTTGTTGTGCAAAAGCCGCGGCCCTTGCACAGCAAGGGGAAACCCTACTTAAAGTCTCAGAGCAAGTGACGTAACTGATTGAAATGCTACTAGCGCGTACCCGCTAACTAGCTAGCCATTTCACATCCGTTACAATGTAACAGGGTTGGTTATGTTTCCACTTGCCTCTAAAGAAATGTGTATTTGATGTTCAAGCATTCTTATTGGTTAGTTCAACTCTGATGACAATAAGGGGTGTTGTGATTGGCCCCGCTTGCAGATAGGGGGAGATCGCGAACGTCAGGTCTTCCCAGTATGAAAATGTGATGCGAGGGGTAGGTCACGTTCTGAATACTGTTTTCTATTTTCTATTTTACAATGTGTACAAATTTGCTGTACGTTACTGATTTTATACATGTGTGGTTATATGGTACCTGTTAGGGATTGAGGGGCTTTCTGGGATGTGCTTTGGCATATGATTGCTGTAAATAATTGTGTTAGCTAGCATACACCGATGTCATGGTCACATAAGCCACGGCTAACACAGTTGTCTTCATGCTACAGATTTTGCCATCGACAGCCATCAACACTGTTGAGCCCTGCACAACTAACGTGCTGTTTCCCATTTAATCACAGGTATTTACACATGTTATATTTTGTATTGTATTTTTGTATTTTGTTCGCCCAGTATGAAAATGTGATGCGAGGGATTTTGCCGTCAACAGCATCAATGTAACAGTATAACTTTAAACCGTCCCCTCGCCCCGACACGGGCGCGAACCAGGGACCCTCTGCACACATCAACAACGGTTGCCCACGAAGCACGGTCGTTACCCATCGCTCCACAAAGGCCACGGCTCTTGCACAGCAAGGGGAAACCCTACTTAAAGTCTCAGAGCAAGTGACGTAACTGATTGAAATGCTACTAGCGCGTACCCGCTAACTAGCTAGCCATTTCACATCCGTTACACTCACCCCCCTTTCAACCTCCTCCTTTTCCGCAGCAACCAGTGATCCGGGTCAACAGCATCAATTTAACAGTATAACTTTACACCGTCCCCTCGCCCCAACACGGGCGCGAACCAGGGACCCTCTGCACACATCAACAACGGTCGCCCACGAAGCATCGTTACCCATCGCTCCACAAAGGCCACGGCCCTTGCACAGCAAGGGGAAACCCTACTTAAAGTCTCAGAGCAAGTGACGTAACTGATTGAAATGCTACTAGCGCGTACCCGCTAACTAGCTAGCCATTTCACATCCGTTACATGTACACAACTAGATAATGCACCTTTAATAATAGTGAAAAAACATTGACGGAACATTGCTTTTGAGATTGCGATTTTCAGTCCCGCCTTGACTTACCCTTAAAAGTAATACACCCTGGAGCATGTTTTAGCTTGGCTGTATGTACTTGGGTCTCCTCTGAGTCCTAGGCACTGGTCAGCCCTGTTTCTGAGCCTCCGTTTCCTCCCCTGAAGGATCCAGACCTACCTGCAGTCAACACGGCCCGTCATCTCACTGTATGAGAAACAGGGCAAGGTGCGCACTGTGGATGCCTCGTGCGGTGTGGACAAGGTAAGCAACAGGAGTATACAGCACTGCGCCATTGCAGTCACACATGATGGGCATTTAGAACACACTCAGTAGTACACACTCAGTAGTACACACTCCGTAGTACACACTCCGTAGTATACACTCATTCACTATGATCTTACAATTCAGTATGAATTCCCTCAATCTGAGCTGTTTCTTTCCCTATAAGTTGTCTCTCTGTTCCCTTGTACCCTCCGGAGGGCAATCACACACTTCTGCCCAGGCGATTGCACATGTACAAAAACACAAACACGAATCTGGTTTTCTCTAATCCATCTCTTTCTCTCCCTCTGTTTCAGGTGTTTGCCAATGTCAAAACCATCCTGGACAAGGAGATTTGAAATTCCGCACACTGCCAACAACTACCATTCACAGATACTTTTAGTTGCAGCAACAATATACTTAGTTTATTTCCATTCATTACTTTTTACACTTATAATTTTTTTTGGGGGGGGCCTATTTTTTTGTCAATGCCAAGGTGTGTGTGTGTGTGTGTGTGTGTGTGTGTGTGTGTGTGTGTGTGTGTGTGTGTGTGTGTGTGTGTGTGTGTGTGTGTGTGTGTGTGTGTGTTAGAGTGAATGAGATGCTCTGCTGAAAAACCTTACATGAACCCTCTGAGGGGGTTCACTATGATAGTAGTACACCGACTGACAGGTCTGTCATTTTAGTCGGGGGCCTTTGTATACGGACAAGACTATTAGAATTGCTCTGCTCCGCGAGGTGCTTGTTTTTCTTGTGAAGCAGAGGCATATACAGTATGTTAACAAAATGACATTTTCTGTGATAAAATCTCCGTACATCATTGTCAGCAGTAACCTAGACAAGCACATGCTTTTTTCACAGACCAACCACTTCTCTGGACTAGATAGAGAAGAATCATGAAGAAAAGGACAGACCAAGGGGGAGAGAGAGAGCATCTCTGCTAAATCAATTTAGATAAACACTGTTGTCTTATGGGCTTCCCCTGTATACTAATTAAACATAGAAAACACCTGTCTCATGTTGAAAGAAATATGAACTAAGGTAATGGAGAAACAAGCAACCTTGATTGCAGTAGTACAAATTTGTATATTAAACTGGCATGACAACGATAGTTGGTTACAGCACATACAGTGTTGGACCAGTTCGAAATTTAAACTGGGCTTAGTCCTAAATTTAAACTCTGTTCATCTGTGAGTGCAACACTGCACATTAAATATTATTTGGTGTTCTGCACGTGAAATATTATTTGGTGTTCTGCACATGAAAGATTATTTGGTGTTCTCCAGAATGCTGAAATACTGAGTGTCTTTGTGGTCCCATGTAGGGTGACTGAAAATGTCAAGTCCAATAGATACCTAGTTCTCCATGATCACTTGGCTCTGGCTTTATGCGTCACTACAAAAGTGCACAAAGATCAGCTCTCGACTTAAGTTTTTGTTGTGTGTTATTTGTTTAATCATTGATTACACAACAAAGGAAAAAAGTACCAGTTTTGTTGAATCTGAGTATGTTACCATGTAAAGTGGGAGAAAAAGTTAATGACAGACAAACCAAATATACCTCCCTCTCGTGTCTGTCTGTTTGTACTTCATTTTTCTTTGACAGGTGAATACTTACTGACGGACCCACTCAAACTGATAATTCCACACTCACAGACAGAAGATCACACTATCTCAAGGCTATATCAGTGTCTCGCAACTGTTTGCTGGCGGTCCCTGAGACTCTAATTTGGTCAGTTCTACAGTGCTCTTTAATGTAAGCGGTTCCTGAGGAGAAATGACCATAGCTTGCTGATCCCTGACACAAAAGAGACCATAGCTTTTAAGTCCCTGGTACAAAAAAGGTTTGACAAAGTCTTCCTGGAACAATTAGAATTCTTCCTCACTGAGATTTTGATATCTGTAACGATATTTACGATCTATTTATTTTGTGTCTGCCACAAGCCTTAAACGGTTATTGTGCTGTAAGTGAAAAACTTTGCCATACAGACCAAACTCATGTCACAGAAATCATTCAACATTGTTTACATTCCTTATTATTTCATCCAAGCTTGCTTGTGTGTTATAGTTTAATCTGATGAGAATTTCATTATGCAAGTAAATATATAAACAGCCAGCAGAGTAAGTATTATGTAGCAATGGGCAGTTACACTGTACCTACCCATGTAACTCTACATAGTAGATACTGGTCTGTACAGATAGGAATAACTCCCATGTCAGTCAACCAATGAGCCAGCAGAGGGCAGACTGACATTACTATTGATTGGCTAGAGTTGAGAAATGCCACGTCATCATTCTTACTTTATTAGTTATTTTAGTTTTTAATGTAAATGTCCACTTTTAAAGTGTCACATTCACATACTATTCAGTGAATTAGTTAATTGAATTACATATTGTGATTCCTTGACTCTCTAGCATACCACCACTTCTGTTATTTGTGTTCAAGGAAAATGTCCATTGACTCTGAGTGTTCTTCAAAGAGCACTCATAAACGTGTCATTATTTTTGCTTTTTCAACTGTGTGGCCAAATATTAACAGAATCTATCCAAATGAACTTTATTTAGTCAAAACAAAATGAAAGCAGTGTTGTCTATCTGTAAATGATCAAGGAGGAACCACCCCCCCACCACAGGGATGCTGGCCCATGTTGGCTCAATGCTTCTCACAGCTGTGTCAAGTTGGCTGGATGTCCTTTGGGTGGTGGACCATTCTTGATACACTCGGGAAACTGTTGAGCATGAAAAACCCAGTAACGTTGCAGTTCTTGACACAATCCAGTGCACCTGGCACCTGCTACCATATCCTGTTCAAAGTCACTTCAATTTTTGTCTTGCCTATTCCCTCTCTGAATGTCACACATACACAAATGTCTCAAGGCTTAAAAATCCTTCTTTAACCTGTCTCCTCCCCTTCATCTACACTGATTTAAGTGGATTTAACAAGTGACATAAATAAGGGATCGTAGCTTTCACCTGGATTCACTTGGTCAGTTGTGTTATGGAAAGAGCAGGTGTCCTGAATGTTGTGTACACTCAGTGTGTGTCATTCTGGCTCATACTGTGGTTAATCCTCTGGGGAAGTTGATGGTATTGTATTGTCATCTGATGCCTTTGAGTGTGTCATTCTATGGTAGATGCAAACCTACACTGACTATAAGACCATGATATGATTATGGGATAGAAGATAGTAATTAGTGTTGTGATGTTATGTGCATTTTCACATTGACAAATGATACAAAGAGACAAATGTATGTTTTCACAATACATTCCTTTATTTCTATTTCACATAAAGCTCTGCAGTTTACAAAGACAAATGTTGATAACATTCCTGAGGACTTGTAGCTTGAGACCTGGTGTACTTACAGCTTGTGGGCTTGAGACAAAAAGCGGACAAAACAAATACAGTACAAAGTGCTGACGTGGGACATTGCGCTAATGAACAGAAAATCTGACAACTCAGTGTAAAGCACCTTGAATACATTGCGTATGCATGTATATGTATCCGTCGAATAATATATTATTTTGACCAAACGACAGATTCAATGACAAACTTTCACTAGGTAGAAAGACATAAAAAGCGTCTGTACCTTAGTAATGCAGACATATACTCTGCCAGCAGAGGGAAATCTGGGTAGGTAGTACATTATATATTCACAATAATAAGATGAGAAACTACAAAGAACTGGGTAATATATTATGTAATGTCCAGCTGAACATGCCGCCATATACTATCTATAACAGAACTGTACCAATGTAACAGTGTTTCTCAATATGAATGAAAATGTGTCGTACAGTTTTCTAGAAGACTACTGTCCTTCAACTGAAAACATTCAGGAAAAAAGTCATACTTAACTGAAAACATTAAGAAAACATTATTACCCGATAAGAATTCATATTACAAAATTCAAATTTTCAAAATGTATATTCCAATGCAGGAAATTTCACAAGAACTTAAAACACATTAACATTTATACACAGTACATACTAGATTTATATACAAACATACAGTAAAAGGGCTATAAGCGATATGAAATATTCACATTTGGAGGAAACCTGTCTGCCAGTGCCAACAAACACAACAATCACTGACAGCGTGGTACTATGACAACGTGTTCCTAAAACAACGTAAAATTGCCAGCAAATCACACTCCATCGTCCCAGTGTCCATTTAGCAGGCCTTGGCCAAGCCAACGAGCATGTCCGTGTTCGCCCGGCGGTACTGAGCCTTGGTGTTGGTGACCGCGCCGTGCTTCTGACGGAGATGCAGCCTCAACTGGCTCTTGTGGCGAAAGTGAAGGTCACATTTCTCGCACTGGGGAAGAAAAAGAACAAATGCAATGAGTCACTAATTGAATCAAACTGCCTCTCAATGGGTTCATTCATACATTAAACGCAGGATTAGCAGGAGGACAAAGGCTATAGCCACTATGCATTTAAGCTGAGGCCCTGGGTACTCAGTTTAGGCTATTGATAGGCAGTCACAGGAAGCCAGGAATGGGATTAGAGGAAGCAGTCCAAATTAACCAGATACACACTGGGCCATGTGAAGGGAAAGACAAGGCGCTTACGTGGTATGGCTTTTCTCCTGTGTGGATCCGTAAGTGGCTCTTGAGGGTCTGAAGATGGCGGAAGTGCGTCCCACAGATCTCACAGGGATAAGGCTTCTCCCCTGTATGGATCAGCACATGGGCCCGGAGGTGAGCTACCTAGGAACAAAATACATAATTATATATGAATGATATTTGTCCTTCATGAGTGAATGACAGCTCATAGCGGTTTCCTCACCTGTACAAAGCAAGCGCCACACGTTTCACACTTGTACGGCTTCTCTCCCGAGTGGATGCGGGTGTGGGTCTTGAGGTTGGCCGGCCGGTTGAACTGAGCGCCGCAGATGTTACAGCGGTATGGTTTCTCTCCTGGAATTACAAGAGGCATAAAGAAACCATGACACTGATGCCACACAGAACCCTGTAAATACACTGTTCTTAGTCATACGAATCCCACATCTGACAACACAATGACCTTATTAGTTTGACAGGACAGATATGAGTTAAGATGTAACAGAAGTCTTACCAGTGTGGACAGTCTTGTGGCTGGCGAGGTTCCCTTTGTAACGGAATGCAGCTTGGCATCGGTCACACTTGTATGGCTTATCAGCATGGACCTGGAGCATGTGGCCTTTCAAGGAGTCCGCTTCCGCAAACTTTCCGTCGCACTCGTTGCAGAAGTAGGAACCATTCTCTGCAACGGAAACATTGAGATTTAGTCATTGAAAAGTGTAACAGCATGAATGTAACTATACTGTGTCAATGTTTATTGCATCGGCCCCACTCATTGAAACACACTACTCACCACCGCTTGAGTCGGAGTACTCAGAGTGCAGCTCATTGGTGTCCTCCCCCGTGTAGGACCCAGGGGAGCGGGAACACACCTCCAGGTGCTGAGGGGCGTCCGTACCACAGGAGGAGCATCTCTGCTGGCTAATGCTGCGATGGCTGGCCTGTGGCACAAGGATCTCTTCCCAATGCTCATTGACCATCTCTCCAGTCTGGAGCTCTTCAACAGGTCCCTCTGATCCACTGGTCCTGTAGCGGCCCTGTGGAGGGGAGCAGTCCCCAGCCTCAACACTCCCTACCTGGGACTCGTCCTCCTTCTCCCCAGAGGTCTGGTTCATAACGATAAACTTGTACTTCTTCCAGTTGCGGGCCTTGGGCTCCTGGGAGCAGCCGGATGGCTGGGTCAGGGCCGGGGCTGCGTTCCTGCTGCAGCCACTGGACTCAGTGGGGGAGTTGGGTTGGCAGTCAGAACGGAGAGGGCTCTGAGGACTGCAGATCACCCCTTTGGTGCAGCCTGGGGACAGGCTGAGGGAGCTGGGCTGTGGGTGCTGGTTCCTGTCCTCCTCCATGGGGGAGGCCCCTCTGTGTTCAGGCCCCTGGAGGCCCCCAAGTGGCCCCGACTGACGGCTGGAGCAGGGGAGAGGGCAGATGGTCATAACTGAGGAGGATGAGGAGTCGGATGACAAAGGGTGGTGGATGATGGTGGTCTCTGTGCGATTCACGGTAGAGCAGAGTTTCTTAGAGATGGTGACCCCTTTGGGAATGTCACTGATATTGCAGGCATCTGACATTTTTATGATGGGGATGTGTTTTCCGTGGACGTGGTGGGAGCTACCTGAAGCATTGATACCACTGAATACACTGGGGCAGTAGCTCCTCCAGTCTCTGAGGGGAGATATGGATGTGTGGCTGGGGCTGGTCGCCACCCTATCCAGAACCCTGAAAGCAGGGAGGTCCTGAGAGAGATGCATCGGGCTGGCCAGTACCTCCTCTCTCTGCAGACTCACAGACTGCTCTCTAAAAGGGCAGAAGTAAGGAACAGCAACCATTTAGTTCCAAACTGATACTATTCAGATGTGAATAAGAAAGATAGGGCCTGGAAATATTCCCAGAACTGACCAGGAAAGGTTCCAGGCACTAGTAGGCTACAGACCAAGTATAAATAGATGAGCAATTATGCATTTTTTCCATACCTGGACTTGATGAACCTGCGACAGGTGTCCACCACATGTTCCATCTGAAGGTAGGAGGCTGTGTTCATGGTAACCAGAACCAGGCTGTCCTTCAGGGTCAGAGTGGAGGTGTACATGAAGTCCAGCAGGATGGCAAAACCATCAGGGTCAACTTCGGGGTCCAGGCTGATGGCACTCAGGTTACTCTTCAGGGGGTCCGTGAAGATGGAGTAAAAAAGTCCACTATCAAAAAAATAAAAATAATATGATTATGCCCCTTCTCTCACAATGACAATCCTATAGCACAAGAAGGATGATTGGCCTAAAAACTGGTAGTTGGTCTTGAACGTACCTGCAGGCCACGAGGACCGTCTTGTGAGCGCAGAAGTGCTGACCGTCAATCTGGATAGTGACATCCGTCAGGATATTTCTACTGCGGAGGCGGTTGAAGTTGAGCAGAACATCACCGGCATGACGGGTAAATTGAATGCAGCCATCTGCCAATGAGGCCATGGTGTCAGAATCTGATGAAACATGGGAAATACCTTGTAAATTATAGACAATCTGCCTAACACAGATTGTGAGAGTTGCAGGATGATATTAACATAAATTAAGCAAAGCTGTTGCTTTTGATTTGATTTAAATATATAATATTCTATATATGAGGACATAGCACCATCATTCTATTCCCATTGAAGTTGGCAGGTCAGAAATATTTCCTCAATAGGTAGCACCATTTCAAAGTCCAACAAAGTACAAATAATTTGGGGAAAGTGGACCACGTTTCTGCGAGTGAGGCTACAGACTGATATTACTAACCATGTCAACTATAGGGTATAGGCATTGAACTGATGTTCATAACATAGTGACAGGCCATGATTGTTGTGGCCAGTGGGAAAATAGACTTGTACAGGCTACAGTGAACAAGTTAGGCTATTTGTTGGTGCACATAGCAGGTTACATATTGCTTTTAGACCTACCAAAAACAATAAGCTTAAAAATAAAATATTTGTACTTTTATAAATTGTGAGTTTTACTCTACTGCAAATGTTTTACTATAGGCTACATTACTTAGAAACAGTTTGAGAAAAACACGTTTAAAACCAATTTCATCCATTAATAGCCCGTAATAACATCTGCTAAACACGTGTATGTAACCAATCAAATTTGATTGGTATTCGGTTATGACCGATTTGCTTTTGGCATATATCCAAGCCCACGAATACAGGCGGCACCTCAAGAGGAGCCCGAGTTTCGCGCTTGGAACGTGTCTCGCATTGAGTACATTCCGTCTTGGGTGCGCACAGATTAGGTTGCTTCTAAATAGGCTTCCTGCTTTTCGATAGGTCTAGAAGTGGAAAGCCACCTTGTTTAACCCATGACATTTCACACTGGTTAGAACCAATTTATTTTTACCTTGAAAAGAGAACTAAAAAAAATGGAATATGGGAAAGTAGACCTATGCGTAAATTAGGGTGTAGGATTTTAGGAGTTTCAAATCCATGTGCACATAGGCCTAAACATTGCACAGAGGCTCCCTATGTTTAGTACAAAATTAGTAGGCAGTTATTGATTATAACGTTCCATAAAAACATATCAAGAATGTACATCTGCGTCAACATATTGTTAGACTTAGTTTTTGACTCACTACGATCGTTAACGTTTTCGACAGTTTAGCAGTAATCTACCACCGAAGTGAAACCACCATAAGAGAGGAAAACAGTGCGCAAAGCTGAAAAGTAGTACGCAGTGATCTAACCAGACTGGCTCGCCCTGTTGCGCTACTTTTCTTGCTATTCGTTTAGTGATATTTAACGACTATTACAGATAAATACTTTTTGAGAATATTAAATTCATACTACCCGGAAAAATTACTTTTGATTAACTATATAACCCAAAGGTAATCTTTCTGTACAGTAGGATAGGCTGTAAACCAACTCCACATTAAGACTAATATATTATCTCGCGATAATATCTATATATTCGATAAACCAACATGATCAAAAGGTGAGAGCATAGGCAATGAAAATATATATAGTTTCGCAATGAAAGACGAACTTCCGAGTAAATTTCTCAGATACATGCTGCTTAAGCAGAGGAGATACTAAACTACCTGCCCATGCATCAAGCATAAACATCAGCAAGAAGTCTAGTAACTGCAGTCTAAGAAACCCCACTGTTCACAAAACGAAAGAAAACAAAAGTATTTTTAAGTATTTAAATTTGATCAATAAAGCCAATGCGCCACAACGCATGTCTACCACTACTATAACTTCTGGTATAATACTGTCAAATAATGGGGGGAAAAAATCACCTTGTAAAACTTTCCTGGAAACTTCGTGCATCACCAGTTCTGAGAATGCCGTTCTAAGAAACTCAAGGGCTTAATTCTCGGAATTCTACCAGAGGGCCATACCATTACCAAAAGACTGAGGGTGGTACATGATGTTGTGGGTTTCGTTTTATCGTCATTACAGGAAATATATTTGGATATTCAATTTAGACAGTAAATTACACATAATATACTATTGATTTAGATTCGAAAATAAACGGTGATATGGATTTGAACTATGACAACTATTTTATTCTTGCTCTATTCTCCCTCTAAAGTGGAACTGTCGAAATACAAGGTCACCTGACCATTATGTAGACCTCGAAGAATTTGAGCTCGTTCACGAGGCTAGACACGAGCACGGCCTGCGCATGAGCATTTGATCTATAAATCAGGCGATAGGTGGCTTGTAGTTAGATACTTCTTTTTGCTTTTACGCGTAATCCTACCACTAATAATTGTGGCCGAACATCGTCAGACCTGACTTTGTTGACTTCGTCACGTTCAGCTATCGACCTGGGATTCCAACATTTTTTCCGTGCGCTTTTGTGTGAAAGTGCGAGTGATTACATTCATTTTTGTATTTTGGGGGACTCAATAATGAACGTTATAATCGTTGATGGTTCCGCACGCTAGACTTTGAAAATAGCAAAGCACCACAGTGGCAAACAATGTCAAACGTTGTAAGTTAATTGGACTCTGTGTTTATAGTAATAGTTAATAGTAAGCGCAGCCAACAATCTGTTGTGAAGAATTGCCTTTACAGAAATCTCCACCTAAAGGCGTGCGTAAAACTCTTGCGCAAGAGCTCCAACGGCAGCAATGGTTTATGTGCTATAGTAATGCGCACGGCTCTGTGTGATTTATCTATTTATTAAATTGTATCAATTTGTAATACACATGTTGGAATGGATTTACACTTAATCCCGGTTATTTACTGATACTTTTACATGAGTTGTTGACATTATCCCCTTGCACCCTCAGTCAATCAAGAGATAGGGACACAAATATTAAATCATCCCTTTAAAGGACAATAGCCTGTCCAGTAGGCAGCTTGAACCACTAAATGAGGTGTGAACTTTCGCCTGTGTTTATGCTATTTCATTTATTCAACTCAGTGGAAGCTGCTAAGGGGAGGACGGCTCATAGTAATGCCTGGAATGGAGTCAATTGAATGGTATCAACATCATGGAAACCACGTTTGATACCATTCCATTGACACAATTCCAGCCATTATTATTAGCCGTCCTCTCCTCAGCAGCCTCCACTGATTGAACTTGAGTAGCCTAACCTATTAAGGTGCCAGGCAAAATGTTAACAAAGGTGATATTCTCATTGTGTAGCCCCCATTGTAGTGAACCTTACTTGCTTGAAATCACTGTTTAGTAAGCTACAATATATACTTGAAATGAAGTAACATTGTGAGTGAGTGAGTGAGTGAGTGAGTGAGTGAGTCTGACTTTCAGATAGCACCTAATGCTGATTCAGAAGCTTCGCTCTTCGCAATATTATTTTTCTTCTCTGATGTTTCTTGTTGATGTGGAGCAGCCATGATTCTTACAGCAATGTTTTCTCTCTAAATCAGCTCTTTGACACCACATCCTCTAGATAAATCTTCAAATCTTCACATGTATGACAACAGCAGCAACCACTGTGGCTTTTAGATCACGTTTGTCTAACTCAGTTGTCATTTTGAAATGTGTTAACTTTATTAGTAATGAAAGCCTTATTACATTTTTAGTTGAACAACATGCATTATGACACATTGTGACATAATAATAAAAGGGGGGGGAGGGGGGAGTACAATAATGTTTATTGTAAAGTAAATGCTTGTTGTAAAGTTGTGCTTATTGGTATTTGTTAAGTAAAATACTAAAATCAATCTATTCGGATAAGCAAATATCCTAATAATAGGAAAATATTGACATATTTGTATACATTAAATTCAATATAATTAATACATGAAATAATACATGGCCAATCCAAACATCCCAATATAAGATACTTACATACAATACAATAGTGCTTTTTTAATCATATATTTATGCTGTCCGTTTAAGCCACTATTGCCTCACTCCAGAATCTCAGAGATTTCATTTTTGGTCAAATGGAGAGAAACGAAGGCCAAAGGGATTCCGAACATGCTTCCTCATTCTTTAAAACAGAGCTAATTCAAGAAGCCATATGGCACTGATGCAATTCTAGCTATGAGTTCTAAAACATTTGGGAAAAGCACTCTCTGGGTTGTCAATTTGATCTGCATTCTAATCTATATTATGATTCATGAGTAGGCTAATCTAGGAGGGAGTGTGGTAACTAACCTGGGCAAGTTTGGCAAAAGAATCACAATGATGTGTCTGAGATGGTAGAGGAAATGGTATAGCCATGTAAAAGGTTCATTTCATAATAGTTACATAATGATGATTCTTGTTTCTTATTAAAATAAACATTATTACTTACCATATCCTATCTGTAATTAAAGGGATAGTTCACTCAAATTACAAAATTACATATTGGTTTCCTTACCCTGTAAGCAGTCTATGGACAAGGTACAGCAATCCATGCTTTGGTTTAGTGTCCCTGGCACTGTTTCCAGATGCTAATGTTTTAGCATTTGTGGCACAAAACCCATTCAAGTCATGGGACTGATAGTAGCATTTTTCGCTCATCATGTTCAAATCCTCTATAAGTGACTAAGTGAACTTGTTGAGCTTCACAATCAATTTGAGCAAGTAACAGCAAAATATTAATTGTTACTACATACTTGCTTAGTTAATAACAAACACCAGCTGAAATGTTAAATGAAATGCTACTCTGTACGTAATAAGCCAAGGGATTAAAACAATACTATTTTAATTAAAGCATTTTGAAGTGGGAACATCTCCTCCAGCTGTTCTCAATCCTACATACTTAAACAAAAGGTAAAGAGGTTTAGGCGACTACGGTAACTGATTGTTCTATTTCTAGGACGTGATGTCCCCTCCATAGGCCTATGTTGTCCTCGCTTATCTTTAGTGGTTGAAACATCATGTGGTTTAATCATCTTAGCAGCATTCTTTCGAGACTTTGGTGTAATTGAACACGGGCAAGAAGAAACCCATACATACACAGCTTGTGGTAAATACTTACTCAAGCAAAAGACCAATAGTCAGGGTTTGTGAGGTTTCAAAGTCCCATTGGTGTGTAGTTGTTTTGTCTTCCTCCCACACACCACAGTGACAGCGAGGCAGCCATCTTTCCTGAGAGCTGCAAGATGAACATGCACCAGAACTGTTGATCTTCTGGCCTCTTCCATTCCTATATCAGAGTAGGAGCTAAACCTTCATGTACAGAGAGTCAGGCCAATGAAAAATACACTTGAAGTTAAACGTATGCAAGAGACTAATTGATTTAGTCTCAGACAACATAAGAGGAATCAGTCAATGTCAAGTGTGAAAAACGTATTTTTCTTAATGCTCATCAAAGTAGGGCAACTGGACAGCTGAAAATATGCAGTTTCCTGTATCTTGAAATAAATTATTGTTGGTGTTGTTTAGTGTCCATTTGAGGCATGATGTAAGAGGGTTGTAACACTGTTGGTATGTAAAAAACATTGGCAGTTCAAAAGAGAAGCATGTTAAAGGATGAGGCTAGTTTTGTCTGCCACTAACCACATATCTTCTATCACAATGCAGGAAACATCTCATCATGACGTTACATCATGTATATTATGTTCATAAATATAGAATATACAATGTGTTTATAATGCTCTTTTATGGTCATGGACTTAGTGTAGTTTAGACGAGACAAAGTCTTTCTAAATTGGTTGTGACGTCAAGGAGAATGTTCAAACACTTCAAGGTCAAAGGTTCAGATTGACAAAAACACAAGGCAGCAATAAGATGTTAACAAAAAATGAGCATACTATATATTTTAAAACAAAATTCCATAGGCCCATCTCTGTTTTGATGATATGAAAATGTATAATTCTCTATAGACATTGTTGAGGGAGGCAAACACAATATTGCGAGTGGTGTATTTACCAGATTGATATGTCAAGACTTATAAGCTCATTCGGAAAGTATTCAGACCAAATTACTTTTCCCACATTTTGTTACGTTAAATCCTTATTCTAAAATATATATATTTTTAAATCCTCATCAATCTACACACAATTTTTGGAAATGTTTGCAAATGTATAAAAAATAAAAATACCGTATTTACATAAGTATTGCGACCATTTGCTATGAGACTCGAAATTGAGCTCAGGTGCATCCTGTTTCCATTGATCGTCCTTGAGATGTTTCTAAAACTTAATTGTGCCACCGGTGGTAAATTCTATTGATTGGACATGATTTAGAAAGGCACACGCCTATCTATATAAGGCCCCACAGTTGACAGTGCATGTCAGAGCAAAAACCAAGCCATGAGGTTGAAGGAATTGTCCCTAGATCTCCGAGACAGGATTGTGTCGAGGCACAGATCTGGGGAATGGTACCAAAACATTTCTGCAGCATTGAAGGTCCCCAAGAACACAGTGGCCTACATCATTCTTAAATGGAAGAAGTTTGGAACCACCAAGACTCTTCCTAGAGCTGACCACCTAGCCAAACTGAGCAATCAGGGGAGAAGGGCCTTGGTCAGGGAGGTGACCAAGAACCGATGGTCACTCTGACAGAGCTCCAGAGTTCCTTTGTGGAGATGGGAGAACCTTCTAGAAGGACAACCATCTCTGCAACACTCCACCAATCAGGCCTTTATGGTAGAGTGGCCAGATGGAAGCCACTCCTCAATAAAAGGCACATGACAGCCCACTTGTAGTTTGCCAAAGGCACCTAAAGACTCTCAGAACATGAGAAACAAGATTCTCTGAAACAAGATTGAACTCTTTGGCTTGAATGCCAAGCGTCACATCTGGAGGAAACCTGACACCACCCCTAAGGTGAAGAATGGTGGTGGCATCATCATGCTGTGGGGATGTTTTTCAGCGGCAGGGACTGTGAGACTAGTCAGGATTGAGGGAAAGAAGAACGACGTAGAGTACAGAGAGATCCTTGATGAAAACCTGCTCTAGAGTGCTCAGGACCTCAGACTGAGGTGAAGGTTCAACTTCCAACAGGACAACAACCCTAAGCACACAGCCAAGACAACGCAGGAGTGGCTTTGTGACAAGTCTCTGAATGTCCTTGAGTGGCCCAGCCAGAGCCCGGACTTGAACATCTCTGGAGAGACTTGAAAATAGCTGTGCATCAACACTCCCCATCCAACCTGACAGAGCTTGAGAGGATCTGCATAGAAGAATGGGAGAAACTCCCCAAATACAGGTGTGCCAAGCTTGTAGCGTCATACCCAAGAAGACTTGAGGCTGTAATTGCTGGCAAAGGTGCTTCAACAAAGTACTGAGTAAAGGGTCTGAACACTTATGTAAATGTGATATTTCAGTTTATTTTTATATTTGCTAAAATATTTTTTAAAACAGTTTTTGCTTTGTCATTATGGGGTATTGTGTGTAGATTGTTGAGGGGAAAAAAACAATTTAATCCACCTTAGAATGTAACGTAACAAAATGTGGAAAAAGTTAAGAGGTCTGAATACTTTTTGAATGCACTGTATAGTCTGTTGTGTTGGTCTGAAAGTATATTTGTTTGAAACCAGTTTGAGCTCTGCGAAAGAGCTTCCCTGCTCCACCCTTGAACTGTAGATATTTGAAAGTATCTACATGCCCCATCTCACAAACTTTACCTAGGTGCATAGTTACCTGACAGGGGTCAAAGGTCATGTTTGCAAAACACCCGCTCATTCATTACGGATAGTGTGAAGGTAAATAAGTCCAAAGCTTCAGAGCAATGATTCTGATGACAGAATTATTGCATACATTTGAAAGTGATATGTTGTTAAATTCGCTCGATAAAAAACCCCCTCATGAATCCTCAAAGTAGGTCAGATTTTTTTCCTTTTTTCTTGGTAATGCTTCTTCTTTTTCTTCTTCTTCTTTTACAGAACTTTGTGTATCAGGTAGTTACTTAGAAATTACATGACCTAATATTGCATTGTAATTACATTTTGGTTTCTTTGAGATAAGCATATACATTTGAGTTTGAGGTAAGTACCAGAACGTATACATTGTTACCATGGTAATAACAATTAAGTACCAGCTTAAAACCCCCTAGAGTCTATTGTGTCAATCTAGTAAAAAAATTAAGTGGTTAAAATTGTGTAAAAATATATTTACATATTTCCTGAGCTTTCTTATATCTCCTAGCTATAGGGCAGATACTTCAAAACCTTATTATTTATGATTTAAGAATTAAACTGAGCTGTAAAATAATGCTTTACCATTAAAAGACAGAAAGCTGGGCATTTACAATAACAATAATAATAATAATACAGAGCAACAGGCACACAAAAAATGTACATGATAGTGTATCATTACGTAATGCAGAATGCCAAGAGAGGCAAAGGCCTTTTTAAATATTGCATAAGGTTTCATGTTCAACTGTCTTTAACAGTTACTATAGCCATTACAAAGATATGGTAAAGACAAATTATATTTATTCATGATAAGCCCTATGCAATCTATATGGATTTAACTTGAACCTGCATTGATCGTGTCCTCAGGAGATCTACAGACAGGCATTCATTTGATATATAGGAGGGTAAAACCACACTGTATATCTCCATGTGTGCACATGTCATGTGAAATGCCACGCCTATAGGCTCTGCATACCTGTGGAGCGTTCACATATTGCCTCAAGGTGATTAAGTGTTCTCCTGTGGTTAAGAAACTGTTTGAGCCGCTGTAATAGTTCATCTATTTCAACTTGTTGTTTTGAAGAATATGACCTAGAAATGTCTTAAATAATAGCTGAGTACAACTTTCTTGGCTTATCATAACCCCCCTCCCCCTCAAATAACAACAACAGATGTATTTGCAGGCATGTGAAATATTGTTAAATTATTAACCTCTCTGGGATAGGGAGCAGTATTTTCACGTCCGGATGAAAAGCGTGCCCAAAGTAAACTGCCTGCTACTCAGGCCCAGAAGCTAGGATATGCATATTATTAGTAGATTTTGATAGAAAACACTCTGAAGTTTCTAAAACTGTTTGAATGATGTTTGATTTGGCAGAACTGATTTGGCAGGCAAAACCCCGAGCACAATCCATCCAGGGAATTTTCTTTTTGAGGTCAATCTGTTTTCCATTAGTTTTCTATGGCAAGCCCGTTTTAATAGAAATATGCTTGCAGTTCCTATGGCTTCCACTGGATATGAACAGTTTTTAGAAATTGGTTGATGTTTTTCCTTTGAGTAATGAAGAAGTAGCCCTTTCCTTTCTGGGAGTCGATCCTAGTGGACTTTTTTTGTTTGGAGCGCACGACCTGAAGCTCGCTCCACTTTGATTTTATCCGCTATTAAACACAGTTTATCCCGTCTTAAATTTTATCGATTATTTACGTTTTAAAATACCTAAAGTTGGATTAGGAAAGTTGTTTGAAATGTTTGGACCAAGAGTACAGGTAACTTATTAGATCATTTGTAGTCATGTTGGGCGAGTTGGAACCGGTGTTTTTCTGAATCAAACGCGACAAATAAATTGACATTTTGGGGATATAACGACGGAATTAATCGAACAAAAGGACCATTTGTGATGTTTATGGGACATATTGGAGTGCCAACAGAAGAAGATCTTCAAAGGTAAGGTATGAATTATATAATTATTTCTGAGTTTTGTGTCCTTGGCGGGTTGAAATATGATTGTCATGTGTTTGTATGATGGGGTGCTGTCCTCAGATAATAGCATGGTTTGCTTTCACCGTAAAGCCTTTTGAAAATCTGACACGGTGGCTAGATTAACAAGAAGTTAAGCTTAATTTTGGTGTATTGCACTTGTGATTGTATGAAAGTTAAATATTTCTAATAATTTAATTTGAATTTGACGCTCTGCCATTTCACCGGATGTTGTCAAATCGATCCCGCTGACGGGATTTGATCCATAAGAAGTTTTAAAGGGGAACTGTCTACTAGAACCAAATTCTCTGGTTATAAACAGCCTATGGGGCATCAATATGAGTCAGAAACATTAATTACAATGTCAAAATTGAATACAAAGTGTAAATAGGATAATTTTGTCTTTGTCTTGTCCAAAACAAGATTTGTAACTGAATGTGTCACAACGGGTATGGATGGGTGGGGTATGGATTACTGACATGCTAGCTTTTGCCAATGATGTCCAATTGCCCAGAGACAACAAGATGTGGTCCGCACCAGCTGCCACGTGTTGTGGACATGTTTTCAAGTCTGCAATGCACACACACTTGCTCGGCATAGGAGTGAAAATGGACTTCCGTAAAGTTGGTGCACAGTTCTAATGCATTCAACAATATGGAAAAGAATGGATTACATACAACAAACGTACGACATGATGACTGTGACTGGTCTGCTATGATACTGTGATTTAACTAGATAAGTACATAGCCTCTGGCTAATGTGTAATGTCATAGAGAGGAGATTTGCATAGCTAACGTTGCACTTGACGATTAGATGTAACGTTAGCTGGCTTGCTATCGATAATTTTTCCACTGGAACTGGTTAGCTAAGAAGATCCCTCGGACAGAGATATTGATAACTAAACCAGATTTGTAAGTTAGGTAGCTAGCTACTTTTATGAGAATACACATGTTGTTTGGGTTAGTACTTGCTCTCAATAACTCAGTCCCTGGCGGTTTTCTGCCTTTACTGTAATGGAATTGGGAGTCATGATCAAGGTTGGTTAGCACTAGCTATCTAGCATTTGGGGGCTTCATCTGCTACTAATGCTAAAACAACATCCATGTTCTCTTAAACAATCTATTGTGTATTTTCTATGGTAAAAATAAAGGAAGGATGGTACTTGTCTAGTATCAGTCTTTTTAGCTAACATGCTACAAATATGTGGCAGAAAGCATTCAGCAATGCTACTTAATAACTTGCATGTCAAAAATGAAGTGATTTGTAAAACTAAAACTAATGGCAACTGAGTTGCCATCACCTTAAACGAGACAAAACCTTAAAAAGGAAAACTCCATCCAAAAACTCATTTAAAAAATATATATATATTTCTGTATTTTGAAAGTTACATGTCTTGAAAACTTGATTGCTGACAAGCAAAACATTTTGGGACTATATCAACAATGGACTAATGAATCAAATGGGTGAAGTTTTCCTTTAACTTTGCTTGAGTATTGAAACACATGGTTGGGATGGTATTGGGCCAGATTTAAGAAACATTCATCCTGAGGTGTTATGAAACATGACATGGTATGTTGTAACACCAAATAGTCAAGAGTTGTGCAACATCTTGCCAAAGACTGGGAGCACTAACCCGGAAAAGCTTGAAAACATTATTACAATGTTTCGAGTCCTGTGTAGTGCATTATTAAATCCCTTCTCTTTTGGTGTTGTTTCCTCTCTCTAAAGCTCCTAAACACTATGATGCTGTTTTGAATCCTGTCTAGTGCAAAATTAGATCCCTTCTCTTTTGGTGTTGTTTCCTCTCTCTAAAGCTCCTAAACACTATGATGCTGTTTTGAATCCTGTCTAGTGCAGAATTAGATCCCTTCTTCTGGAGTCTCCAAATACTGTAAATGGGAGTTCCTCCTCTTTTTGTATATTCCCTGCTCTTATATGGTGTGTTGATAAACTCCTCATCGGTAATTCTAAAAGGTCAAATGTACAGTATTATCCTCAAACAAAAGGACATGAGATTTTTTTGTTGTTGTGAAATTACAAATTAATACGTTTGTCCAGGATAATAATTAATAAGTATAAAATTACTTTTTCAAGATATGATTTATAGCTTCAAATGCTATATATTCTATTTGCAAATTATAAAACGACAAAACATTAAAAGGTCTTAAACATTTTTATATTGATAGACATTTTTATATTGATAAAGATCTGTAAGGTATCAAAACTATGAAATAACACATGGAATCATGTAGTAACCAAAAAAGTGTTAAACTAATGTAAATATATTTGAGATTCTTAAAAGTAGCCACCCTTTGCCTTGATGACAGCTTTGCACGGCTTTCGGCATTCTCTCAACCAGCTTCATGAGGTAGTCACCTGGAAGTAATTTCAATTCACATGTGTGCCTTGTTAAAAGTTAATTTGTGGAATTTCTTTCTTTCTTAATACGAGCCAATCAGTTGTGTTGTGACAAGGTAGGGGTGGTGTACAGAAGATAGCCCTATAGAAATGGACATTAGACCGGTGGAAATCTGTCCTTTGGTCTGATGAGTCCAAATTTGCGATTTTTGGTTCCAACCGCTGTGTCTTTGTAGAGTAGGTGAACAGATGATCTCCTCATGTGTGGTTCCGACCATGAAGCATGGAGGAGGAGTGATGGTGCTTTGCAGCACTCCATCAGATGACCTGGCCTCCACAATCCCCTGACCTCAACCAAATTGAGATGGTTTGGGATGAGTCGGACCGCAGAGTGAAGGAAAAGCAGCCAACAATGTGCTTAGCATATGTGGGAATTCCTTCAATACTGTTGGAAAAGCATTCCAGGTGAAGCTGGTTAAGATTGAGAGAATGCCAAGAGTGTGCAAAGCTGTCATCAAGGCAGAGTAGGTGAGTAGGTGTTCTAAAGTAGGTGTTCTAAAGTAGGTGAGTAGGTGTTCTAAAACTTTTGACCGGTAGTGTAGCCCTGAACATTTTGATTGTAACATTATTTATAATCTCTCAAAGTTGCCTGGCAACTGTAGCCTATAATTAGTGCCAAAGTCTACCCTAGGAAAAAAATATGAACATTATTTAAAACATTGACAGAAAATCAATATTTATAATCAATCAATATTTATGCTTTAATAAACCATTTGCAATTTAAAAAACATTTGATTATATGAGAGACTGTCTGACAAAACATTTTGTGTTTGGCTGCAGCCTTTTACATGCACTGAAACACCAACAAGTGTTTTCACATCACTCTCTTAAACTCAATTACTCACATTGAAGAACCACTTTGGGTGTTTCAGAGTACATCCATTCTGTTTTGAAATATATTCAGTGTATCATAACACTTACATTGGTTTACATTTTAAAAAAACTCCCAACACCAGGTCTCAGCTTAGGTGCACTACTTTTCATGGTTTTACTACACAATGATGGTTTTATGAGTCTCTCTATTTTAACAGTGTGGTGGATTTGCTGATCGGCAGTGTCGTGGGAACCCCCCTACCATATCAGGAGCAGAAGGCTGAGGAAGTACGTGGCCAGACACCAGTCCCACTTCAGGTTGGGCACTTTTGATCTGCTCATAGGTCAAAATACTATCACTTGTCTGTCCTGCAATTTAGCTAACAACCACTGATAATGTAATCAGTGCTGTGTGTACCAACTCTACCTTGTTTTTCTACAGATGGAGGACAGGAGAGATGGTTTGTCATGGAGTCCCCTGACTAAAAGACAGGTTCATACAGATGTCTGGGAGAGAGTGGAGTGTTTGAGAGGATTGTTTCTGTCTTTAAAAAATGTATTATGATTGACTGGGCCTGGCTCCCCAGTGGGTGGGCCCCTGCCCAGTCATGAGAAATCCATAGATTCGGGCCTAATGAATTTATTTCAATTGCTATCTTGGTATAGCTGTGATTTGTCAGAGAAATATCAGTTAGCTAGATAGGCTAGCCAGCTGTAGCTATCCCCAAGCTATGCTAGCTAGCTAGCTAGATTGGCTAAACACAAGGTCAGGGCAGGCTTTAGCCTACACATGGAACTGAATCAGCAGATCATCTTGAGATGGCAGGTCACTCAGGAGGGGACAAGTCTTCAACTTCAGAACTTCTCTCCATAACAAAGCTAGCTCAGCTTTCCTCACTGTCACTAAGTTACTCACTACTACCCTTGTTTGTTTGTTGTAATTGAATGGCAAAGACACACCCAAGAAACACCCACATTGAACCACACCCCAAAGACAGCTCTTGTTTGGGATTCAATAACGGCCGCTGCATTTCTTAATGAGCACCGGAAGAAACACATGCAGTTCACCTTTAATGCCTCATGATGCAAGAGGCAAACTGTGACTCAATGGAAATTCCTAGTAAATCTGGCAATCAGTTAAACCATAAAAGTTAACGATTTTCCCTATGATATATCACATGCTATCCGTATCGAGTGAACTTTTAGCTGTTTTATGTAGCAATCTGCAGTTGCTACATCCATTTTTGGACTTGTAAAATTAATTATATGTACCGATTGATTCTTGAAGAATATAACATATAAATGCCTCATGAACTTAGTTAAAATGTAATACCCTATCAGAACCCAAAATATAAGATAGTTTACTTACTTTTTAAAATGTTATTTATTTCACCTCTGTTTAACCAGGTAAGCCAGTTGAGAACAAGTTCTCATTTACAACTGCAACCTGGCCAAGATAAAGCAAAGCAGTGACACAAACAACACAGAGTTACACATGGAATAAACAAACGTACAGTCAATAACAGAATAGAAAAATCTATATACAGTGTGTGCAAATGAAGAAAGATGAGGGAGGTAAGGGAATAAATAGGCCGTAGTGGTAATTACAATTTCGCAAATAAACACTGGAGTGATAGATGTGCAGAAGATGAATGTGCAAGTAGAGATACTGGGGTGCAAAGGAGCAAAAAATATATAAATAAAATAAATAACAACATGGGGATGAGGTAGTTGGATGGGCTATTTACATATGGGCTATGTACAGGTGCAATGATCTGTAAGCTGCTATGATAGCTGATGCTTAAAGTTAGTGAGGGAGATATGAGTCTCCAGCTTCAGTGATTTTTGCAATTCGTTCCAGTCATTGGCGGCAGAGAACTATATTGTTTGTTTAAATGTAAACAAACAATATAGCGTAGCACCCCGTATTATCGGCATGGTCAACAGCGTTGAAGAAATATATTACCTACTATCAGCTTTTTGATAAGTGGTTTAGCAACAAAAAACAACATCCTGTATTATCGGCATATGGTCCCCAGTTATTGGCCACCTTAATATTTTGTTCAATTACAAGATATATCCGTTTACTTTTGTTTAAAAAAAAGAGATAAAAAGTTGGATATTAAATTATGTGTGGTCTGCCGCGCAGTCGAATTTTACAATATACAGCGTGTCCCACAAAATTTGTATATATATATATATATATTACTTTTTTGAAAACTCTCAAAACCTAACTTACATAAATTGCAATGAAAATCGGTGGTCAGGTAGCTAAAAAGGTGACTTGTCGCAAAAAAAGGTGATTTGATCCTCTAACCACTAGAGAGGGTCCGATGTTGGGGGAAAATTAGCTATAGCCTCAAAACCTGATTAAATCTATAATTTTCATATCATGGATAGCCAGTCCTTGCAACCATAGCTGTCTATGAATTTCAGAGTGGTGGTAACATTTCTCCAGCCCCATCCCTCAGCTTTTTATCAAAACAGGTGCGGGGAGTATGCTTTGCTATTGTTTCAGTTGCTTATTGCCGCTTTAAGGGACCTATACAGGCATGAGCTAACATACATTTGAAGTTCAGCAGAGGCCGGTGCAAAGTACTGACTGCACCACTGCATAATCTCTCCATGTGCACAATGTATACACTCAGCAAAATGTCTAAGCATGCACACAGAACCTGGGGTTCAAGTACCTTTCCTTGGTTGAGCAACTTGGTTGATGCTATGTAGAAAACATCCCACTCGAGAAAAAAATGTATATCACGTTTGTTAATGACTTATTGTCAATAAAAAACAACTGATGTTGATCTGGCATCTTTGCCTGGTGAGAAATCAAACAACTAACTCAATAACATTGGTTTGGCCATTCCTCCAAATAAATACATGGTTTGACAAAAGCAAAAACATATAGATGTTTCTAGGTGTAACTAAATGTAGACATTTCCACGTGAAAGAAGTGATTGTGTGGGGAGCTGTGGTCCAGTGGTAACACTCCCGCCTCTATGCACATATAAGACTCCCTGCCGGAGACCGGGGTCCTAATCCATGTGTGCTCCCTTCTCTTTGTGTCTTCCCTTCACATACAGTGCATTCAGAAAGTATTCAGACCCCTTGACTTTTTCCAAATTTTAGTTACATTATGGACCTTATTCTAAAATGGATTAAATTGCTTTTTTCCCCCTCATCAATCTACACACAATACCCCATAATGACAAAAACAGGTTTTTAGAAATGTTTGCAGGGTCCCCCGAGTGGTGCAGAGGTCTAAGGCACTGCATTGCCGTGCTACAGTGCATCACTACAGACCCTGGTTTGATCCCAGGCTGTATCACAACTGGCCGTGATCGTGAGTCCCATAAGGCATCGCACATTCAGAGACTTACCCGAAAGCCACACCTGCGCTGTCTCGCCTGTGTGTTTAGGATGGTAGTCCTGTTGGAAGGTGAACCTTTGACCCAATCTGACATCCTAAGCAGGTTTTCATCAAGGATCTCTCTGTACTTTGCTCTGTTCATCCTTCCCTCGATCCTGACTAGTCCTCCAATCCCTGCTGCTGAAAAACATCCCCACAGCATGATGCTGCCACCACCATTCTTCACTGTAGGGATGGTGCCAGGTTTCCTCCAGATGTGACGCTTGGTATTCAGGCCAAAGAGTTCAATCTTGGTTTCATCAGACCAGAGAATCTTGTTTCTCATGGTCTGAGAGTATTTAGGTGCCTTTTGGCAAACTCCAAGCGTGCTGTCATGTGCCTTTTACTGAGGAGTGGCTTCCGTCTGATGGTTGTCCTTCTGGAAGGAACTCTGGAGCTCTGTCAGAGTGACCATTGAGTTCTTGGTCACCTCCCTGACCAAGGCCCTTCTCCCCTGATTGCTCAGTTTGGTCAGGCGGCCAGCTCTAGGAAGAGTTATGGTGGTTCAAAACTTCTTCCATTTAAGAATGATGGAGGCCACTGTGTTCTTGGGGACCTTCAATGCTGCAGACATTTTTTGGTACCCTTCCCCAGATTTGTGCCTCGACACAATCCTTTCTTGGAGCTCTACAGACAATTCCTTCAACCTCATGGCTTGGTTTTTGCTCTGACATGCACTGTCAACTGTGAGACCTTGTATAGACAGGTGTGTGCCTTTCCAAATCATGTGCAATCAATTAAATTTACCACTGGTGGACTCCAATCAAGTTGTAGAAACATCTCAAGGATGATCAATGGAAACAGGATGCACCGGAGCTCAATTTCAAGTCACATAGCAACGGGACTGAATACTTATGTAAATAAGGTATTTCTGGTTTTAAAATGTCTAAAAACCAGTTTTCACTTTGTCATTATGGGGTATTGTGTGTAGATTGATGAGTTTTTTATTTTTTTTAATCCATTTTAGAATAAGGCTTTAACGGAACAAAATGTGGAAAAAGTCAAGGGGTCTGAATACTTTGTCTATCAATAAAGCATTAAAAAATATACACAAGGAGAGTGACTCTCCACTTCCACTCCTTAAAAAAAAAGTGATTGTGCAAAATTATTGATTGATAATAAAGACTGGTTCAAAACCCTTGAACTGATTGTTATGGCACGTAGATTAAATACCACAGTCCAGTAGTGCAGAATACATATTAGGAACTTCCTCATGTAGAGTGAATTCCATAGTCTAGTGCAGAATACATATTAGGAACTTCCTCACGTAAAATTAATTCCACAGTCTAGTAGTGTGTCAGGTTACTCCAGAGAGAAACCGGATACTATCCCCTGACATGTAATGAGCCAGAGGTTTCTGAAATATGCACTCAGCTCATCTGTGGGGTATGAGAATGGTTTTGTAACCAGTCATTACTATGAGTGTATTATTCTCCTAGACTTAAATCGGCATGACATTTCCTGTTGTTCAAAACCCACAATCCTGTTGCTGTTGTTGTTGTTGTTGAAACAGGCGTGTCGACAATGTGAACTTGTGGGGAATCCAAAAAAAGCATGACATCTGGTGGTCTGTTATTGTCTTGTGATAAACAGAGAGGAATTAAGTCAATCCCTGCGATCTCTTAAGGCCAGGTGAATGAATTATTTGACCCAAATAAAGTATAATAAGAACAACTTTGTATATTTCAGGTCAAAATCAACCAAAAATCAATCTTAAATATTTATTTCACCTTTATTTTACCTGGTTAAATACAATGACATTTTTTATCATCCAATTGAATGACTGTTCACTTACTTTTTTGTTCAACAAAGCTCCTGTGGGAGAAAAGTTATAGAACAGGTGGAAGAAAGAGCCCATTGAACTGTGATAGCTCCATTCACGAGATGAGTACAAAGTGAATTTGGGTTCAAATGGCGAAATTAGTGCCTGAATAACAGAGCTTCAAACTGCTCAAGACTTGAATCAGGTCACCATGTCACGAGCAGAATTGATGAGTGGATGTTCGCAAGATCTAGTAGTGATGCAGTACCATAACAGCGCTGTAGATTTGGATAACCCCTGGTCCTTTAGCGATTACATAAAACACATGTCATTTCAAGCCAGTCTGAGGTCAAGTTCAAATGACCTGACTGTTAACTGTATTAGGGGGCTTTGTGGGTCAGGCCTGGACTTGGAACAGTTCTATAAATAAGGGGTACATGTGTTTATTGAAATGAATGGCAGCTTTGTTGGCTGTTACACAGCTTGTAGGGGTCATGTGTTGGAGTGTCATGCTCTCTTGGAAGGAACTGTGTGTGTGTGTGTGTGTGTGTGTGTGTGTGTGTGTGTGTGTGTGTGTGTGTGTGTGTGTGTGTGTGTGTGTGTGTGTGTGTGTGTGTGTGTGTGTGTGTGTGTGTGTGTGTGTGTGTGTGTGTGTGTGTGTGTGTGTGTGTGTGTGTGTGTGTGTGTGTGTGTGTGTGTGCCTGCCTGCCTACATGGGAGAGTCTAGAGCAGGGCTCCAACCCTGTTCCTCCTGTTCCTGGAGAGCTACCCTCCTGTAGGATCACTCCAACCCTGTTCCTGGAGAGCTACCCTCCTGTAGGATCACTCCAACCCTGTTCCTGGAGAGCCTCCCTCCTGTAGGATCACTCCAACCCTGTTCCTGGAGAGCTACCCTCCTGTAGGATCACTCCAACCCTGTTCCTGGAGAGCCTCCCTCCTGTAGGATCACTCCAACCACAGTTGTAATTTACATGATTCAGCTTTATCAATCAATTATATATCAATGATGTTGCTCTTGCTGCGGGCGATTCCCTGATCCACCTCTACGCAGACGACACCATTCTGTATACTTCTGGCCCTTCCTTGGACACTGTGCTATCTAACCTCCAAACGAGCTTCAATGCCATACAACACTCCTTCCGTGGCCTCCAACTGCTCTTAAACGCTAGTAAAACCAAATGCATGCTTTTCAACCGTTCGCTGCCTGCACCCGCACGCCCGACTAGCATCACCACCCTGGACGGTTCCGACCTAGAATATGTGGACATCTATAAGTACCTAGGTGTCTGGCTAGACTGCAAACTCTCCTTCCAGACTCATATCAAACATCTCCAATCCAAAATCAAATCTAGAGTCGGCTTTCTATTTCGCAACAAAGCCTCCTTCACTCACGCCGCCAAACTTACCCTAGTAAAACTGACTATCCTACCGATCCTCGACTTCGGCGATGTCATCTACAAAATAGCTTCCAATACTCTACTCAGCAAACTGGATGCAGTTTATCACAGTGCCATCCGTTTTGTTACTAAAGCACCTTATACGACCCACCACTGCGACCTGTATGCCCTAGTCGGCTGGCCCTCGCTACATGTTCGTCGTCAGACCCACTGGCTCCAGGTCATCTACAAGGCTATGCTAGGTAAAGTGCCGCCTTATCTCAGTTCACTGGTCACGATGGCTACACCCACCCGTAGCACGCGCTCCAGCAGGTGTATCTCACTGATCATCCCTAAAGCCAAAACCTAATTTGGACGCCTTTCCTTCCAGTTCTCTGCTGCCTGCGGCTGGAACGAATTGCAAAAATCTCTGAAGTTGGAGACCTTTATCTCCCTCAACAACTTTAAACATCTGCTATCCGAGCAGCTAACCGATCGCTGCAGCTGTACATAGTCCATCGGTATATAGCCCACCCAATTTACCTACCTCACCCCCCATACTGCTTTTATTTATTTACTTTTCTGCTCTTTTGCACACCAGTATCTCTACTTGCACATGATCATCTGATGATTTATCACTCCAGTGTTAATCTGCTAAATTGTAATTATTCGATTTATTGCCTACCTCCTCATGCCTTTTGCACACATTGTATATAGATTCTCTTTTTTCTACCATGTTATTGACTTGTTTATTGTTTACTCCATGTGTAACTCTGTGTTGTTGTCTGTTCACACTGCTATGCTTTATCTTGGCCAGGTCGCAGTTGCAAATGAGAACTTGTTCTCAACTAGCCTACCTGGTTAAATAAAGGTGAAAAATAAAAAATAAAAATAAATAAATCAGTGCATTATTAGAACCAGGTGCATCGGATTAGGGTTGGAGTGAAAACCTACAAAACGGTAGCTCTCCAGGAACAGGGCTGGAAAGACCTGGTCTAGAGAAGAGTCTTGGAATCAAGCCATCAAAAATCAGAACTTGGTTCCAACTCGTGGAAGAAAGAGTAGAAGTCAGAAATGTTGGAATCATAGGTTGGAAAGATTAAGAAAAGCTGTTTCCACAATTGGGACAGAGGCTGGGTTCAATTACAAAATGTGCTCCCTTTGAAAAGTAATTCACACAGATGTAAAATCACTTAATTTGAAATGGAACCCAGTTTCTCGTTCAGTCACCATGGTGCCACCTGGTGGGTTATAAACTTAGGCAGAGCATCGCAAGATATTTGATGCTAGATGTTTTCAAAACATCAAAAGTAGTCAAAATCAAAATGTCAAGATGAATCCACGTTCCACACACACTTTATACACTATTATCAATGTCAAATCATTTCTGAGCAAACAATTAAGTACCTTACTGTGATTATTTTTGAACATTTTAATTGAAAACAAACAAAAATAACTTCTTAGCAAATGGCAATTTCTCAAGCAAGAATTTTCCTAGGACTGTCTGGGAGTGGTCTGAGTCAGGAGGGGAAAACAGAAATGTTATTTGCAGAGAGGTTTGGAACTCTCTTTCTTATTGGTCTATTAACTAATTTACCACATGTTGAGGTCACCATGGAAGGCCAAAACTCAATCCCACTTAAACAGGCAGAAATTTCAGGTAGTCTTTTCAAACAGCTCGTACACTAAAAGGGCATTATCATAATTGTCACAGTATTATTCCAACGTCATAGTGTGTAAATATATATAAAAACATGGGCAAATCCCATTTTTTACTGCATTGGGCCTTAAACGTTCCAGTTGTTTTGTTCCATTTGTCCCGTCTGTAGATTTCCAGCAGGCCTAATTGTCAGTGGAAAACTACCATGGGAGTCTCCAATGGGTTGATTGGGGTGGAATGTGACTGGAGCAATCTAGCATGGTTGTCCACTAATTCAAGTCACTTAAAGCAACCCTTCTAGGTCGTAGGTCGCCCTTCTAGGCCAGAGACCAACAAAGCTCAGGTATTTATCACTTTTATGTCATAAGTGTGGTAATATATGTTGGCAATATATATAAAGTGAAGGTACATTGAAGGGTCATTTAGACTGGAGAAATCAACGACAAAACAGGTGTGTGTCTGAGGTGTGAGATATTGTGTTTCTCTGAGGTGTGCGATTGTGTCTCTTTTGCGCACACAAACAAGACAAGGAGGAATGGATCAATTCTGGCCATAAAGTGCTCAAGATATTCAACTAAGGCCAGGTTTCAATCAGATCAGCATTAACCCGCAATAAGCGACAAACGCATAACATATCATTGCGGTGTTATACTTACTGCGGACAATGCCACTGGATGCACTGAGTTGCATTAATAGAAATCCCATGCAGCCGCATTACAAGTTTAAACACTGGAATGTGGGATGTAATCTACTCCTCGATTAGGCTGAAATCCCTATTTCGTTTAATGATTTTCAATTTGAGTGTCATTATTTATATTTAAACCACAGCATTGATGAATACTCATGTCTGATTGGCTAAAAGGGCACTCTAGAATGGACATTAATACCAGATAATGGGACAGTTGAAAAAGATATCGGAACACCTTGCAATCATCACCTTGCAATTGTTCTGAACTATTGACATGGGTGGCATATAAGAATGGGGTGGCATATAAGAATGGGGTGGGATATAAGAATGGGGTGGGATATAAGAATGGGGTGGCATATAAGAATGGGGTGGGATATAAGAACTTACCCTCATTTTCTCACCTGCTGTTTTTCAGCAACAGTTTTCGACAACCATCCACCTCCAACACCTCCAGCTATAATAACCTTAAGGCCAGTCATTGAAACTCCTTTCCCCTGTGTGTGTGTGTGTGGGGGGTGGGGGGGGGGGGGGGGGGGGGGGGGGGGAGGACAATGCCAGCATTGGGCCACCTGCCATCACATCATCTGACTGAGGATCTTCCCTCCGAGATGAGGCAAATTCCCCAAACTATTTAATAAAATGTCATATTGCGTTCCGTCTTTGTTGTTCATTCATTGAAGTCTGTACATGACTTGGTTATTGGGTGAATGTCACTGAAAACCAGGGGTTGAAACCACTTCCAATCGTTTCGTGCTCAACAGAACCATAGTTGTTTCGTTCCGTTTCACTGCTCCGGCCAGCAAAATACAGTTCTGAACCGGTTCGAACCCTAAAAAAGTAACAGTTCATTAGCTTGACGTTAAATGACTTCGCCAATCAGTGCGGCTAGAGCAGCTTGCTATGGAGCAGGCAAGCTATAGTTGTATATTTGCGTGATGGACAGACAAGTGTATGGCATGAGATGCAACACATTTTTCAGGTGGGGAGAAAGTGAGACAGGGTAGAGGAGAAGGCTTGGCTTGAAGCGCTGGGCATCTTGTTATGACATGCATTATCTGAATTTGTCCCACAGAATTATACCTATGGAGGAGCGGCTTCTATGGAGGAACTTTGAACTTCCGAGAGTTGGCTTGATCCTCAGTCAGATGATGTGATGGCAGGTGGCCCAATGCAGGGCTGCTGGCATTGTCCCCCCTTAAGGCCAGTTTCAATGACTGGCCTTAAGGTTATTATAGCTGGAGGTGTTGGAGGTGGATGGTTGTCGAAAACTGTTGCTGAAAAACAGCAGGTGAGAAAATGAGGGTAAGTTGGCTTAACGTTTAGGTCTCCCGAGTGGCGCAGCAGTCTAAGGCACTGCATCTCAGTGATAGAGGCGTCACTACAGACCCTGGTTCGATTCCAGAGAGTCCCATAGGGCGGCGCACAATTGACCCAGCGTCGTCTGGGTTAGGATTTGGCCGGAGTAGGCCGTCTATGTAAATAAGACTTTGTTATTAACTGACTTGTCTAGTTAAATAAGAATAAAATAAAATCAACGTTGAGCTAGCTAATAAGCTTGTGTGTGCAGAGCTGCAGCAGAATTAAAAACACGTATTCACATTTTGGAGTTAATAAATACAATGTGAAACGTGATGACTATAGTATCTGTAACTAGCATTGAAAAAGTGAATCCATTCTTCCCTAATTCAAAATTTCTGCCTAATTTCTGAATCACGCTTGTATCGCCAGTATGCTACAGTAGCCTCTGCTTTGGAGGGGGAGGGTCAGGTAGCCTATACACACACTGGCAAAGATTTTCAGCTTGCAGGCAGACACTGGAAGAAGTTTCCCACCCATCCAACCTCCCTACTTTGATTTCTTCCTTAAGCAACCTTCTGTCTTATGTAACCATAGAAAACATATCATACTAATTTAAGTGTCCTGTAATTTACATTTACTATGTTACGCCTAGTCTATGAGACTAGGATGACACCGGTACAGACAGTGGGGCAAAAAAGTATTTAGTCAGCCACCAATTGTGCAAGTTCTCCCACTTAAAAAGATGAGAGGCCTGTAATTTTCATCATAGGTACACTTCAACTATGACAGACAAAATGAGAAAAAAAATTCCAGAAAATCACATTGTAGGATTTTTTATGAATTTATTTGCAAATTATGGTGGAAAATAAGTATTTGGTCAATAACAAAAGTTTATCTCAATACTTTGTTATATACCCTTTGTTGGCAATGACAGAGGTCAAACATTTTCTATAAGTCTTCACAAGGTTTTCACACACTGTTGCTGGTATTTTGGCCCATTCCTCCATGCAGATCTCCTCTAGAGCAGGGATGTTTTGGGGCTGTTGCTGGGCAACACAGACTTTCAACTCCCTCCAAAGATTTTCTATGGGGTTGAGATCTGGAGACTGGCTAGGCCACTCCAGGACCTCGAAATGCTTCTTACGAAGCCACTCCTTCGTTGCCCGGGCGGTGTGTTTGGGATCATTGTCATGCTGAAAGACCCAGCCACGTTTCATCTTCAATGCCCTTGCTGATGGTAGGCTTTGTTACTTTGGTCCCAGCTCTCTGCAGGTCATTCACTAGGTCCCCCCGTGTGGTTCTGGGATTTTTGCTCACCGTTCTTGTGATCAATTTGACCCCACGGGGTGAGATCTTGTGTGGAGCCCCAGATCGAGGGAGATTATCAGTGGTCTTGTATGTCTTCCATTTCCTAATAATTTCTCCCACAGTTGATTTCTTCAAACCAAGCTGCTTACCTATTGCAGATTCAGTCTTCCCAGCCTGGTGCAGGTCTACAATTTTGTTTCTGGTGTCCTTTGACAGCTCTTTGGTCTTGGCCATAGTGGAGTTTGGAGTGTGACTGTTTGAGGTTGTGGACAGGTGTCTTTTATACTGATAACAAGTTCAAACAGGTGCCATTAATACAGGTAACGAGTGGAGGACAGAGGAGCCTCTTAAAGAATAAGTTACAGGTCTGTGAGAGCCAGAAATCTTGCTTGTTTGTAGGTGACCAAATACTTATTTTCCACCATAATTTGCAAATAATTTCATAAAAAATCCTACAATGTGATTTTCTGGATTTTTTTTCTCATTTTGTCTGTCATAGTTGAAGTGCACCTATGATGAAAATTACAGGCCTCTCTCATCTTTTTAAGTGGGAGAACTTGCACAATTGGTGGCTGACTAAATACTTTTTTGCCCCACTGTAATTCAGCAATAAGGCCCAAGGGCGTTTGGTATATGGCCAATTTACCACTGCTGGGTCATTCCACAAAATGAGTCCCTTTCGGGTAGTGTAACGTGGTGAAAATATGTTTTATTCCAAATAATTTTAACATATCATTTTAAAGAGCACATGCTCAATTTAATAAAAAACACATTTACCCCATCTCAAGAGGATAAATGTGACTGACCACCTTGATTGCTTGTAGCAAAATTTGAAATTGTGTTTTTTACATTGAATAAAAGCAGAGACAGAGCTACAAAATGGTATATCATACACTGATTTGAGGAACAATGGGAAAGTCATTCTGCTTTGAAAGTTGATAAACTTGAAACCTCACTTTGAGAAAATGGCCTTTGAATGTTTTGGTATCTACTTGAGGGCTCTTCTTTGTCTACACTCATTCAGCATCATTCACACCCTCTTAAGATTTAGCCCCACCCATCTCTTTTAGGGTTGATCTGAGCATGCTGTCCTAACAGCAGCAGTCAAGCACCCAAGCTAACTGGCTAATGTTGGCTAGCTTGCTAGCTACTTCCAGACACAAATGAGAGAACAGCTGACCATTTTATTTGCACTAGCAGAGCTGGTTAGGCTGTTTTTATGTTACCTAGAACATTGGTGACTGCAACTGTGCTGCTGGCAACAATTTACACTTTTTTGACAAATCTTACTGACACCGGCCATTTTCAACGGGTGTTGAGCATTCGTCAATTCGTCAGTTATTCTGCGCTCTGGCACACTCAAACGAGAGTGCTCTGAAATCGGAGTAGATAGCCAGAGCGAATTTACCAGCTACGTCTATCAGTTGTCGCAGTGACATTCTATTGAAATGGTTACTTGTATAGTGGAGTCTTTTGTTAAGACATGTAGCTAGCTAGGTAAACAATTAACGATAATCCCAACCCATAGGGTGGGGCACAATTGGCCCAGCGTCGTCCGGGTTAGGCCGTCATTGTAAGTAAGAATTTGTTCTTAAAATATAATATAATTTCATGAAATCATAAGTCCAATACAGCAAATGAAAGATAAACATCTTGTGAATCCAGCCAAGATGTCCGATTTTTAAAATGTTTTACAGCGAAAACACAACATATATTTATGTTAGCTCACCACAATATCCAAAAACACACCGCCATTTTTTCACAGAAAAGATAGCTTTCACAAAACCCACAAATAGAGATAAAATTAATCACTAACCTTTGAACAACTTCATCAGATGACAGTCATATGACATCATGTTATACAATACATTTATGTTTTGTTCGATTATGTGCATATTTCTAGCCACAAATCGTGGTTTTACATTGGCGCCATGTTCAGAAATGGTTCCAAAATAGCAAAAGTAATTACAGATAGCAACGTGAAATACAGAAATACTCATCATAAACTTTGATGAAAGATACATGTTTAACATATAATTAAAGATACACTGGTTCTTAATGCAACCGCTGTGTTAGATTTAAAAAATAACTTTAGTAAAAAGCACAGCATGCAATAATCTGAGACAGCGCTCAGCCATTCTCCGCCATGTTGGAGTCAACAGAAATACGAAATTACATCATAAATATTCCCTTACCTTTGATGATCTTTCATCAGAATGCAGTGCCAGGAATCCTAGTTCCACAATAAATCGTTTTTTTGTTTTATAATGTCCATTACTTCTGTCAAATTAGCAACTTTGGCTAGCATGTGTAGTTCACGTGTCCATCGAACTTTACGCTAATGAACGAAAACTTAAAAAAGTGATATTACAAATCGAATAAACTGGAGTGGGGTGGGGTGGGGGGGAGGGGGGGAGACCAAATCAAGACCAATACAGGAGTGGAGGGGGGGGGGGGGGGCGAGACCAAATCAAGACCAATACAGGAGGGGGGGGGGGGGGGGGGGAGCGAGATCGAATCAAGACCAATACAGGGGGGGGGGGGCGAGACCGAATCAAGACGAATACAGAAGGGGGGGAGGGGGGGACTGAATCAAGACCAAGACCAGAAAACTGCGACTCCAATTCAAGGCCATTATACTGGACTCGCTAAATGTCCAGTAGCACTTATCCAGCTATTCAGTTAGCTAAACACTCATTCAAATAACTCCGTGAGAAGCAGGATGCCGTTTCGGAAGTTTACTTGGATCAGTGTGAAACTGCAACAAATACAAAAGTACATGTTTTCAGTTACAGTAGTATAGAGCACAGAGTGTCTTACACAATAACTGCACTAAAAGTACGAAATAAGGAATAAGAGTACTCAATCTAGAGTCAAATATAAAATAAAGTTACTAGAATGCAACTGTATGCTTGATATTGCTAAGCTAGGTGTCCCTAATGTAAGGTGAACAGATTTCTGAAATTAAAAACCGGGGACATTTCCAGTTCGGCGGTCAATATATCATTAAAATATCCAATGTTATTATCTATGAAATAAAAAAGGGGGACAATTCCAGTTTCATGTATTTAGTCTAACTGTGATAGATTGTAAAATAGTTGTTTTCTCTGAAACACTACAGACAAGACAGAACTGTCCGATCTGAATAGCCACTCAGTGATCCTGGTAGTACCAACCTATTTTTTTTATTTCACCTTTATTTAACCAGGTAGGCCATATTATATAAATATATTTCTCAGAAGAAGGTATTTTCTTCAGGACTGCTTTGTCTTTGGCCAGCTTCTCCATGAACTCCTGGCAGGGGAGGTTGAAGTTCGTCTTCACAATAAGCATGGCCTTGATGGTAGGAACAGTGAACCTATTTCTTGCTGCTGTCCACATATCATTAATTTGGGAGAACACTCTCTCGACTGGTGCATTACTTCCAGGTAAGCACATGACAACAGACGCTAATCTAGCCAGGTTAGTGTGTGGGATGTCATCCTCTTTGAAGTGGGTAACCACCGTGCTCCATCTCTGACTAAGCGGTGTCTAAGATGTTTTCCATTCTTCAAGTGATCCCCCCTTTAGGAACTCTTGCAGGCCAGTAACCTCGTCACACAATGCATCCTCATTGATGGTCACATTGGGGCATTTTTCCTGCCTTCTGGATCTCTTCAAGCTGAGGTTGCCTTTTTAAAAGGAGACAATGTAAATCTTTTAGATTATCTGTGTGCTTTCCCCATGCTTGCAAGTAGTTCACAGCCGTAGTGAAGAATGATTAGGATGTTTTGAGAAAGCTCTCTTTAGACATTGCTCCATTTTCCTCTAGCTCTCTCAGAAGTTCTCTGACCAAAACTGGAATGAAGTCGTCATCACGTCTTGCAGTCAATTTTGCCTCAACGTTTCTCAGAATTGCAGCTAACGCCACAGCACAGCGGTCCTGGCCTTCAAGCATCTTGATCTTGTCACTGAATACAGTCAGGTTTCCATGGACAAAGGCCAGCCAAGTTCAGTCAGTGGATCTTCGAACATTGTTCGCAGTACAACAGGGCATTTGTCTTCAGAAAGAAAAAAGGATTTCAAATGGCACACACATTTTCAGCAATCTTTCTAGAGCAGGGAGCATGGACAGCCAGCAAACATTGCTGTGTCCTAAAATGTTATGGTACTTCTGGGCAACAAACTCACAAAAGCTCTTCAGTCTCTACTCTAATGGTGAAAATATCCAAATATCTTTGTGAGCAGGTACTCAACATCAAGGGGAATCATATCCAAAGCTGTTCTGGCCGTGTTATGAATGATGTGTGCAGGACAACCTAAACCAATCACCTACCGTTGCAGAGCATTTTTAACTTTGGTATGGACATTGACCCTCCCCAGCCCATTCAGTCCTCCAAAGTTGATATTTGTGTTGTCGGCAGAGAATGCCACGACTTACATTTTTGGATGACTACCAGGACCTCATCTGCAATTTCCTTTGCTGTTTCTCCTTTCAATTCAACAAAATCAAACCGTTTTGTTTCCACAGATGTGCTGCCATCATATATCTTACAATATCTGACTACTATTGGCAGCAACTTTACATGTCCATGATTGGACGCATCAATGGACAGGGACACAAATTCAACCTGGACTAGGTCCTGTGTCACCAAAGTAGTTGCCCATGGTGCTAACACGTTACTCACTATGGCGTCACATTTTGTCCTAGCACATGTAAACTCTAGCTCATAAATATGATTGTGTCGCATAGTGTGGTATGCAAAGACACCCTCCTACACAGGTAAAGGCTCTACCTTCTTGAAGAATGTGGTGACAGAGGGCATACCAACACGGGCAATCAGAGGCTTTATGCTTTTTTGTCTGTTGATGTTCTACCACTGCCGTTCTTTCCCCGCTGCCAATTGAAAGAGAGGAATTACAAAGGGTGCAGTGAACCATTCTATCGTCTTGACCTGAGAGTATAAATGGAAATTCTCTCATCATGTTGTCATTAAAATGGCATTTCCGTTTCTTGGAAAGAGCCATTGTACCTCTGTCTGCTCTTCTTCACTCTCCTTGTGTCACTCTTCTTACTCTATTAACTTTTTCTTCTCCTCAAATCTTTCTCCTCCTCTTTTCTTCACTCGTCTTTCTTCCTTTCCTTCTCTTTACCTTTCCACCTCACTCTTCTACACTCCTCACTTCACTCTTTTTACTCCCTTAATTTTTCCTTCTCCTTCCTCTCCAATCTTTAATAATAAATAGTACACTATTAGATAAAATACTTTGGTTAACAGATACCCATTGCTTGCCTCATTTTTGTATTTTATCTCAAAAACATTGTTTGGAATAATAAATTGGCAGGCTCTGTAATCATATCTTTACCTTTCCTCCTCAATCTCCTTCACTCTTCTTCCTATCCAGTCTTCCTCCTCTCCTTCCTCTCCACTCTCTAACAGAAAACATTATGCTAATGTTAGCCATGAAAATTTCCAAATATATTTTCACACTACTTATTATGTCAAACCATTAAAATTGTAATCTACAAATAAATATTCTCATAATTAATTGTGCATTCATTTAATATAATCATATTTTCAAAATAGCCCGTCCACTGCATGTTTACATGTGAACCTTTAACCTAACGTAAACTCACTCACTTTTGTACATCGCCTTGGTCCGTACAATTGACCTTATTTTTGTGCCCAAAAAACGTAATACTTCCAGATCAACTGTACTATCAATACCAATGTAAAGCACAATTTCTCCCCTTTCCAACAAAATTAATGTTGAGACCTTCATGATGCCCATCTCTGCATAATTCAACAAGGCAATGAGCTCCGTCAGGTCTTTCTAAAAATGGCGGGTGGGGAGCGAAGGCTACGAAGTGATCTTGAAAGGGGGAAATATGTTGTGTGAAGAAAAGTTTTTTTCACCCGATTTGTCCAACTAATCAACTTTAAAATGTAAATAAAACGTAAAGAGTTTATGTAATGTCTCATCACATACCTGTTTGAAGGTTTGTGTCGAATTTGAAGAGGGGTTTAGGGCTGCGCTAATGTTAGCCTCACAAGTGAACTGCAGCTGTTCCGGCTTTTGAGTGTCATGATGGCTTGCAGCAATGACGCGCAAAAAAAATGCAATTGGCACCCTAGTCATGAAATATTAGTTTAATATTAGCAATAATTATATTAATTTAGACAAAAATCATGAAGTTTTCTTACAAGTGTACATGGTTAAGCATGATTTTAATCTGCGAGAGAAGGGCTACCCCTGGTGGAAAGAGGCTGTACGGCACAAAATGAGTTGCAAATACGCGCTGTACGTTACGTAGTGACACGTCACGATGTAACGTACAGCATCAGAGGGGTTCGTTTTTTCATCTTTTCTCCAATACTGTTAGCACTTTACCATGTCAATCAACGCTGAATCGAAACGTAGTTTCACACCCCGGATTTTGATGCCAACACAGTCACTACAGTCCCATTCGTTTTCATTGCAGCCTCGTTTGAATGCCGCGGTTATGCACATTTGTACGGAATGGGGTGAGTTTACGTTAGCTACCATGACAGTAGCTAGTTAACCTAGCTACTGTCATGGTAGCTAACGTAAACTCACCCCATTCCCTACAAATGTGCATAACCGCGGCATTCAAACGAGGCTGCAATGAAAACGAATGAAAACGAGCTAACCTAGCTAGCTAACTTAGCTATGTAGACTAATGTTAGCTAGCATAACCTATTTAAAACCTTATAGAGCAGATCATCTACTGTATCTATATAATAAATTGTGAAATAACATCACTAGCTAGTATCTCAAACGATTGTAACTTACCTGGATTGAAAATAAATTTGTGGTGATGTTGTGGATTCACTTCTGGCCGAGTTTTCCACAGCAGTTTTCTCTATAACTAGCGCGAGCAAGAAGTTAGTAGAAGAAGAGTGAATGAAGCTGCTATAATGAGCAGCCCCCTCTATTGGCCAACACAAGCACAACGCAATTGAGACGTCAACCGGTAGGCTCTGCTGCCTGGTCTTTCTTGCCATGTAAAATTTTATTTCACTTGGTCTGTTTTTAAAAATGCACAGTTAAAAATAGGGACATTTCCGGGGACAGCTCCAGCCGGGGACAGGCCACCAAAAATGGGGACGTCTGGTCACCCTACCCTAGGGAGAAATAGCTACTTTGCATTAGCTTCAGTGCTAACAGCTAACTCAATTCTACATCTTTTACAGAAACATAAATGATGTGATAAACATTTATCTTGTGTTAATCAACAAATGTTCTTACAGACATTGAGTCTTACAAAGCTTATAAAGAAGTATATTGAAGGATTGCAACTAATCTGTCACACTTGCACATCTTACACATTGCTTCACTTCTTGAAACTGCTTCCTGTCACATGACAAACAGGTCAATTCTACACTGCCGCACTTAAACTGCCACTAAGGGGTGCTAAACAACGAACAGGTCCAGAACAACCATGAATGTAATTTTGTCAAATCACCATCATAATAAGAGTTCAACATGTCCAGTATTTCTGTGTTCATATTGCAGAACAACACATGGACTCTTTAGACATCAGAAGAGTGATAAAAATGCATTCTAAGGGAAAATAGAGCCACTACAAATTATTACTAACCCACACAGTGGAGAACAATGGGCCTTCTACACCTTCAGAGAAGTGCTAAGGATTTATACAATAATTATAGTGTTGTTTTTAATGATATTATGATTGAATCTCTTCAGTTTTTGTTGGAAAGGAAAGGATTAAGACTGAAAATAAACAAATCCAATCAGGATTTTTCTTTGCTAGTCTCTGAGGAGATAAATACAGCTAGCTAAGTCAGCCATTGGCCAGGCCATCAGAAGCTAGATAAAGGCATCTGCCATTCAACTGTATATGGGTGGGACCGTTTTTACAAAAACGTATGGAAACTTCTGCCTTCTTGAAGGCGAAGAGGTCACTGCGCAATAGCGAGCAGTAGTTTTCCCACGGTCTAGCTAGCTAGCTTTTGTTGTTGGCTAGTTTGCAGCGGCTGCAGCAGGTGTTATCAAAGAGGGTGTTGTTGCTAATTTGTTAGCTTCTCCCTTTTCAAGAATAACTTTCAACAAGAAGTTAAGTTTCAAATTATCATAATCTGGTGAGTGGAACTGTGTTTTTTATTGCAGCGCGCTTGCTGTTGTTAACTTGTGTGTGTGTGAAACATTGTTGCATTTGCATTGTTGCATTTGAACTTGTCTAAGTGGAACTGACAGCATTTAGTAACATGAAATCTTATTAAAATCTGTTCATATACACCCCCAGGAAGAATATGACAGTTTAAAAAAAAAAAAATCTGACAAGCGACCACTTAGATATGTTCCCAAAAAGCCCGCCCAATGAAGGAAAGTCACCCCGTGTGAAAAAATCTTTTTCCTATTTCCTATGTTTTTTTATGAGTTTTCCTGTATATTTTGACTCTCAAAGTCACTTTTTTTAAATAGAAAAAAATACAGAAATTTGAAGGTCTAAGTCAACAATAATGCTTAAAACCTCTTAAGGATCAAACCCTTTAAAAAAAAAAATGTTCGCCTAAAATGACATACCCATATCTAACTGCCTGTATCTCAGGCATTGAAGCAAGGATATGCATATTTATAATACCATTTGAAAGGAAACATTTTGAAGTTTGTGGAAATGTGAAATGAATGTAGGAGAATAACACACAGTAGATCTGGTAAAATAAAACAAAAGAAAATACGAATTTCTTTATTGTTTTGTACCATCATCTTTGAAATGCAAGAGAAAGGCCATACTGTATTATTCCAGCCTAGGTGAAATTTCTGATTTTGGCCACTAGATGGCAGCAGTGTATGTACAAAGTTTTAGACTGATCCAATGAACCATTGCATTTCTGTTAAAAAAATTGTATCAAGACTGCCCAAATGTGCCTAATTGGTTTATTAATAACTTTTCAAGTTCATAACTGTGCATTCTCCTCAAACAAAGGCATTGTATTATTTCACTGTAATAGCTACTGTAAATTGGACAGTGCAGTTAGATTAACAAGAATGTAAGCTTTCTGCCAATATCAGATATGTCTATGTCCTGGGAAATGTTCTTGTTACATACAACCGCATGCTAATCGCATTACCCTACGTTAGCTCAACCGTCCCGTGGGGGACCCACCGATCCTGAAGAAGTGTTTAAACCACATCAATCTGATTGGGTGGGCCTGTCAGGGCATGGCTAACCAGTGGGTGGGCCTATGTCCACCCAGACCCATCCATGTCTACGCCCCTGATGCAAACAGCGCATGATGACAAATAGCCTACTATCACAAATAGCCTACTAACCAACACTTTGGACTAAACTTTTTCAATGCCTGGTTTGCATACCCATTGTTGCCTTAGTTAGCATTTACTGGTATAAACATCTTCTCACCCTATCAGCTACCATTGTCATTCTTCTGTGAGCTGCTCCATGCCAAAATCAGTTGAGAGCTGCACACTCATGCTGCCTGCAGATGATATTCCCGCTGAAACTAGGCTATATGTGCGGCGCAGATGTGAATATATTTCACGTGCTTTGAGATTGTTGTGTAGGTTACTTGGTGCATGATTTCTCTATTGTCCTACATAATTGACACGTTGTATACCTCCACTACACTACTTAAATACGCATCAATAGGGATTAAGAAGTGAGTATACGCAATGCCCACTGAAAAAAAAAAGTGGGTATACGGCTTATACCTGCATATACCCTACACTACACCACTGGCCCTTTGTGTTTTACAAAAAGTGCACTCTCCTACATGAGAGCACTGGTATTACGGTTGCTGTCCCTTCAGAATCACCAAGCTGTCACACACACTGAAGGCCTATAGGTTCACCACTGTACTAACCTGTCACACACTGAAGGCCTATAGGTTCACCACTGTACTAACCTGTCACACACTGAAGGCCTATAGGTTCACCACTGTACTAACCTGTCACACACTGAAGGCCTATAGGTTCACCACTGTACTAACCTGTCACACACTGAAGGCCTATAGGTTCACCACTGTACTAACCTGTCACACACTGAAGGCCTATAGGTTCACCACTGTACTAACCTGTCACACACTGAAGGCCTATAGGTTCACCAGTGTAATAACCTGTCACACACTGAAGGCCTATAGGTTCACCACTGTACTAACCTGTCACATACTGAAGGCCTATAGGTTTACCACTGTACTAACCTGTCACACACTGAAGGCCTATAGGTTCACCACTGTACTAACCTGTCACACACTGAAGGCCTATAGGTTCACCACTGTACTAACCTGTCACATACTGAAGGCCTATAGGTTTACCACTGTACTAACCTGTCACACACACTGAAGACCTATAGGTTCACCAGTGTACTAACCTGTCACACACTGAAGGCCTATAGGTTCACCACTGTACTAACATGTCACACACTGAAGACCTATAGGTTCACCACTGTACTAACCTGTCACATACTGAAGGCCTATAGGTTCACCACTGTACTAACCTGTCACACACTGAAGGCCTATAGGTTCACCACTGTACTAACCTGTCACATACTGAAGGCCTATAGGTTCACCACTGTACAAACATGTCACATACTGAAGGCCTATAGGTTCACCACTGTACTAACCTGTCACACACTGAAGGCCTATAGGTTCACCACTGTACTAACCTGTCACACACTGAAGACCTATAGGTTCACCACTGTACTAACCTGTCACACACTGAAGGCCTATAGGTTCATCACTGTACTAACCTGTCACATACTGAAGGCCTATAGGTTCACCACTGTACTAACCTGTCACACACTGAAGGCCTATAGGTTCACCACTGTACTAACCTGTCACACACTGAAGGCCTATAGGTTCACCACTGTACTAACCTGTCACACTCTGAAGACCTATAGGTTCACCACTGTACTAACCTGTCACATACTGAAGGCCTATAGGTTTACCACTGTACTAACCTGTCACACACTGAAGACCTATAGGTTCACCACTGTACTAACCTGTCACACACTGAAGACCTATAGGTTCACCAGTGTACTAACCTGTCACACACTGAAGACCTATAGGTTCACCAGTGTACTAACCTGTCACACACTGAAGGCCTATAGGTTCACCAGTGTACTAACCTGTCACACACTGAAGGCCTATAGGTTCACCACTGTACTAACCTATCACACACACTGAAGACCTATAGGTTCACCAGTGAAGGCCTATAGGTTCACCAGTGAAGGCCTATAGGTTCACCACTGAAGGCCTATAGGTTCACCACTGAAGGCCTGTAGGTTTACCACTGAAGGCCTATAGGTTCACCACTGAAGGCCTATAGGTTCACCACTGAAGGCCTATAGGTTCACCACTGAAGGCCTATAGGTTCACCACTGAAGGCCTATAGGTTCACCACTGTACTAACCTGTCACACACTGAAGGCCTATAGGTTCACCACTGTACTAACATGTCACACACACTGAAGACCTATAGGTTCACCACTGAAGACCTATAGGTTCACCACTGAAGACCTATAGGTTCACCACTGAAGGCCTATAGGTTCACCACTGAAGACCTATAGGTTTACCACTGAAGACCTATAGGTTCACCACTGAAGGCCTATAGGTTCACCACTGAAGACCTATAGGTTCACCACTGAAGGCCTATAGGTTCACCACTGAAGGCCTATAGGTTCACCACTGAAGACCTATAGGTTCACCACTGAAGGCCTATAGGTTCACCACTGAAGGCCTATAGGTTCACCACTGAAGGCCTATAGGTTCACCACTGAAGGCCTATAGGTTCACCACTGCGCAAACATGTCTATTATAGACGTAAAGACTGTTAAGATAAATGTTTCCAGAAAGTAGTGTATGTATTTGGCCTGGTGAAGCGGTGTTACGCGCTGACTGAATGGAAGCTGATGAGTTTTTTTATTCCGCTGGTCTCGGGAAAGAAATTACGAGTCCTCACTGTCCGACACCAAGACAAGACCGAGACACTCAATATCTGGTCTCGACTGGACTCAAGACCGGTCTCGAATACTACAAAACTGGCTGAAAGTTACTTATTTTTTAAATATATTTGTCATTTCTACCCCCTTTTTTGTTATTACGATCTTGTCTCAACGCTGCAACTCTCAAACAGGCTGAGGAGAGGCGAAGGTCGAGTCATGCGTCCTCCGAAACATGACCCTTCAAGCCCTGCTCCTTAACACTCGCTCGCTTAACCCGGAAGCCAGCTGCACCAATGTGTCAGAGGAAACACTGTTCAACTGACGATCGAAGTCAGCCTGCAGGCGCCCAGCTCGCCACACGGAGTCGCTGGAGCCCGATGAGCCCAAACCCTCTCCTAACCCAGACGACGCTGGGCCAATTGTGCGCCACCCTATGGGACTCCCCGTCACGGGATCGAACCCCAGGCTGTAGTTATGCCGCAAAACACTGTGATGCAAGACAAAGGAGCTGATCGTGGACTATAGGAAAAGGAGGGCTGAACAGGCCCCCATAAACATCGACGGGGCTGAAGTGGAGCGAGTCAAAAGTTTCAAGTTCCTTGGTGTCCACATCACCAACAAACAATCATGGTCCAAACACACCAAGACAGTTGTGAAGAGGAACATAACAACACCTTTTCTCCCTCAGGAGATTTGGCATGGGTCCCCAGATCCTCAAAGTTCTACCTACAGCTGTTATCATCGAGAGCATCCTGACCGGTTGCATCACCGCATGGTATGGCAACTGCTCGGCATCTGACCGTAAGGTGCTAGATGGTAGTGCATACGGCCCAGTACATCACTGGGGCCAAGCTTCCTGACATCCAGGACGTATATACTGTACTAGGCGGTGTCAGAGGAAGGCCCAAAAAGTTGTCAAAGACTCCAGTCACCCAAGTCATAGACTGTTCTCTCTGTTACCGCACGGCAAGCGGTACCGGAGCGCCAAGTCTAGGACCAAAAGGCTCCTTAATTAACAGCTTCTACTCCCAAGCCATAAGACTGCTGAACAATTAATCAAATGGCCACCCGGACTACTTACATTGACCCCTACTTACTTTGACTAACCTGTACACCCGCACATTGACTCGGTACATAGCCTCGTTATTGTTATGTAATTTTCTTGTGTTACTTTTTGATGACATTTTTTTACTTTTTTTACTAGTTTATTTAGTAAATATTTTCTTAACTCTATTTCTTGAACTGCATTGATGGTTAATTAATACTAATTAGATAAGTGGAAGATCCTTCCCATAAGCAGTGCACAAGTTGGCTGTGAAAGGATATCTAGCCTTATGCTGGTCCCTGGATCAGCAGGTGGATTCCGCTCAGTGATACCAAATTAACCTGACACACTCACAGTGGCCTCACATGACCCTCACCAAGATATCAAGTTACCCAATCCATTGACCTGAACTTAAATGGAGTTCTAAGCAATTGATTTCAACAGTATTTGAAATTGGCCATATTTGATTTGACCAGAAATGTAATTGTAGAATGAAGAATGAAGGACTACATCAATGTAAAACAACAACAGCAACACAACAGCAACACAATGTTCACATACATATCAAACTGGAGCTAACTGAAACACCTGTCTTTGTGCTGACAATGAATGTGAGTTTGTATTTATTATGCTGCCAAAGCAACAGCTACTCTTCCTGGGGTCCAGCAAAATTATAGCAGTTTATAAAATTTTAAAACATTACAATACATTCACAGATTTCACAATACACTGTGTGCCCTCAGGCCCCTAATCCACCACTACCACATATCTACAATACCAAATCCATGTGTATGTATAGTGCGTATGTTATTGTGTGTGTGTGTGTGTGTATGCCATTGTTTGTGTTGCTTCACAGTTCCCGGTGTTCCATAAGGTGTTTTTAAAATAGAATTTTACTGCTTGCGTCAGTTTCTTGATGTGGAATAGAGTTCCATGTAGTCATAGCTCTATGTAGTACTGTGTGCCTCCCATAGTCTGTTCTGGACTTGGGGACTGTGAAGAGACCTCTTGAGGCATGTCTTGTGGGGTTGCCAACATGTCTGGATCAAATGCAACACAACTTGTTTACAGGATGTCCTCCACTCCAATTCTAGGGCCACTCAAAAGGCCACAACACAAAAACCTACCTACTGACCAGTGACGTGAGGTGAGATCAGTGTCTGGGTAGGCACTGGCTACTATCTAAGCCAGATTTACTCACAAATAAACCTTGATAAAGCCCAAGTTCTCCACACAACAGATAGCTCCAACAACCAGAGTAACATACAGTAGGCTATTAACTGAAATTGACAAACAATTTTCACCAAATGTAAATAGCAATGTAGCCAAGATACACAAGGGGATGGTTGTTTCCGGTCATGAATAAAGTCCGTCTTGTAGAGCTGCTGTATGTCTCAGTCTCATCTTTCATTATAGTTGACCTTCCACTCTTTGAACACTGCAAATGTCTCTTCCAACTTGGAAAGTTGTTTGAGGTGCAGTATAGTGTCCATTTGTCAGGTTGTGTGTGCTTACCCCAGGTTTACACACACACACAACATGTTCATTCAGTTCAAAGGATGCGAGCGCCAAATTATCTAGAAACGGCCAAATGTGCAGAGCTTACCCCAGGTTTACACACACAATATTTTTAGCCAATACGCATGTGACAAATGCAACGGATGAAGCTACTTCAAGCTAGGCAAAGCAGTAATGATCAGCCTATGCGCGCATTTAACAATTTAAATGGATGGAAGGACAGCATGAATGCACTGGCGCCCTTTCTTCTTTGTCAAGGTTTTATGGCAGACTACACCTATTGGTGTATTAGCGCAACCTACTGTACGGGTGGGTAGTGAACTAAAAATGTAAAAATCAATTGTGGGAAAGGAGGGGGGGACGAATACCAGCTATTTAGTCCAGGCCTATATGCTGGACTATCAACCATGTATTAAAACCAACACAGTAGCTAGGTTTCCAACCAATTGGCGGCAGATTTTCCCAAAACTGCAAACACTGACCCATCTGGCATTCCAGGCAGGCTAGAGCAAATACTCAAATGATTTGCAAGATTTAAAATAGTATTCGAACCCAGGTCTGCTAATAACTGTAGTTGCATATTTAGTGGGTTTTGTTATTACATTTGATCGAGAACATTACATTTCACTTGTCGTCTTGTCTATCACTAGAATCATCATATTTTCAAAGAGTCAAACAAACAAGGAGACTGGAGAGGTTAGCAATTAAAGTGGACGAGAACAGACAGACACAAACTCGGGCCACAGACTTTAAAGCACTGCCATTGTCCACTTAATCCGTTTAGTACATTGTCCTGAATATTTTATTGATGTAATTCGATGACAAACCAGTGAGCGTCGGATGGTGCTCACTGGGAAGGTTACTGTGAATGAAGTCTGTCCTCAAGCAACACCACTAAGTTGTTTGATGAGATGAGATCAGACGTGCTTGCACAAGAATGCAGGTAAGTCCAGTCCGCATTTTACCAGGAAGTGGAAAGTGAATCTGTCACATGACTGATGACACAGATAGGCTAAGTGTAAAGCCATCTGTGATCTCAGCATTAGACTACCCACTGACCTATAAAAAGGCCCAGCTGATAATTGATCCCATTTCAGTGAGCCAGTGAAATACAGTATCCATGCTCAGCATGTTTGGAGATGAGCTGGCTTTGCAGTATACAGAACAGGATGTTGGTGGCACCTTAAATGGGGAGAACGGGCTTGTGATAATGACTGGAGCGGAATCAGTGGAATGAGTTTCCATGTGTTTAATGCCATTCCATTTGCTCCGTTCCGGCCATTATTATGAGCCGTTCTCCCCTCAGCAGCCTCCACTAAAGGTACTATATCCTGCTAGGGTACATGCTAGCCTACATAGATGTATACTATAGAAGTGGACTGGGGGAGCGATGCAGGGCTCAGGCAAACAGAACTGATCTCAGTCTAGCTGTGGGCAATGCAGATGCCATTCAGAAGAGCATATGCGTTGGTATTCATATTCAGTTTGTTTCTATCACTGAAAAGTGACAACATATCAAATTAGAAAAACATGTTGGTTGATACACTGTTTCTTTAATTGCATTCACTCTTAAGTTTTCATAAAAGGGATTTTCAGGTTACACAAGGATGGTACACTCTTCATGACATCACAGCCGGCTCCCACAGATTAGACCTTAAACTAAGGTTAATTTACCTGTCAGAAATACATTTACAGCGTGGTTATAATGTCAAAATAACAACTGTTGCAAATAGTTACATCAAACAGTCTGTCATTTCACTAAATGTTCATAAATTAAACAACTGATTGTTCTGCCAGGATTAGCCAGCTATGCTATTACTAGCATTAGTTACAGCCAAACTAGTGTATTCAAGGCATTACTGTCACCTAGAAAGAATAACATACTTTTGTCCCCCTCCTGTCTCTGTTTGCCCAGTGGATGTCTACGCTTTCTCCACTTGGGGTTCATGCTGGTCTGTTTGGTTTGACACTTTGTGTCAGTCTAATGTTCTAGAAGCTGAGCTGTCATGACCCTTCATCATGCCTGTCCCAGGACACTCATTAGGTGCTTCAATTGTTACAGAGTTACATAAGTTGAGTAAAATGTTGATATGCTATCAGAAAAATCATATGACAACATAGCCCATAAACTACTATTGAGTTTAACTTCGGTAAGTACAGAAGATTGAATCACTGTAAGTGGTTTGAACTGATCAAAATGTGACCGTCTAATATTTGTGGCCTTTCATGCATTTTATATGGCTTTTGAGCATTGTGCGTCTAAATTAATTATGGCCTTTCCTTCCTAAGTAACGTAAATAGTCATGCATTTAGAGCTAATTTGTCTAATCAAGCAATGAATAGGGAGACGGTCTCTCATGAAGGCATCATTGAACAGTTTAGACAATATATGACAGTTATGGGTGGATTCAATCACTGAATGATCCAAATATGTTCTTCGACATTAGCTAGGTTTCCATCCAATTGGAATGTCAGAGGATCGTTGCACCATTAGGTACAAAAACTTGACTACCCAGTTGCGGCCCACTTTTTGGAAGCGAACCACTCGAATTCCTCCCTACATTATATCGGCATCGAACGCCCTCACCCTCCCTAGGAGAGGGGGTGACCTTGACAATTTATTGTTAAAACGAGAGGCTGCCTGGATCTTTAATATAAAGACCATTGCTTCCCTCGGTCTCAACGTAGACTTTGATCTGAAGCCAATCTTGTGATTATTGTGATTTTGCTATTCATTGTAAAATGTTTGTAGGCCTATGTAGCCAAATTGTATCTGTGATCCATGCTATCCATTCATGTTTTTTGTATGTTCTATTTATATCTGAAAATTAACCAACGATTTCAAGCCACACCCGGCCATGATTAGACACCTGTGTGTCCTTTGACACTATATAAACTAGTCACCCCTGCAGCGTTTGTCATTATATCCTGATGAAGACAGCTTGTCAGTTGAAACATTGGATATTATGTTATTCAAATATTGCATCTGAGCTCCGAGTGTGCAGCTCTAATCTTCTTTTCCATCCAATTGGCAACAGATTTTAATGAGAATATTCTAAAATCCCAATAAAAAAAGATGCGAATTTTCCCACCAGTAATGTGTTTCCATCAAAATTACTTGTTGCCGATAAAAGTGTGTGATGGTGTTCTCAAAAAAAAAAAGCGTTATATAGTGAGTGTGCCCGGTATTGGCACGTGCTCTCTAGCCAACATCACTATCTGCGCGCAGTTGGCTAGAGCACACAACCTACATGAGATTATTATTAATAACAAAAGATCGAGATTATTTTTATTTGTCAAACTGCAGCTAAACATGGATTATCATGTCACCATAATAAAACCCTTGGTATCTATAGGAAAGGCGCATCAACCCTACACTATTACCACCCAGTGAAGTTCATAATTTATTTAATCTGTAGTTTAACCGCGTGTTTTCCCATCGTAGTGGTACTGGGATGACCATACAATATGCCATCGCGTTATTGTATGGTTGGATGGAAATGGTTTGTGATTTGGAGAGTGAGTGAGTAAATTAGGTACAAACATCATTGGTGAGGTGGTATTGTTGAATGTGCAAACTAATCAGGTTTAGAAGATATTCATTAAGCAAACACTTTCAAATGGGGTTTCAGTACACATAATTCACAGATAATTATGAATGAATCACTTTACACTAAGGATTTAAGGGATTTTTTTCTAGCTTTATGTCAAGACAACAGTTGCTGTGAAATTAGGTTGATCTCAGGTACCTGGTGACCTCTTCAAATCAAATCACATTTTATTTATCACATACACATGTTTAGCAGATTTTATTGCGGGTGTAGCAAAATGCTTGTGCTTGCACTTTCTGCAATGTCAGATTCTTGTTTCACAATTTGTATTTATTTTTTCTTCACAAGGTGCGGGGCTCGAAGGCCTGGTTGCCAACATGAGCGGTTAGCCGTTAGCGGCGTCATGACTCACAAAGGACTGCATTGTACTGTAATTAAGCATGAATGTTCACAATCTCTCTCATTTTCCCTATGACCTTTCCCACTGGCTCACTGTAGCTTGCTGTTTATTCAACTGTCTCTACATTCAGTTACTCTTGCTTATTCTAAGCCATACAGATGTAGAATCTTAATTTGAGACAGTTTTCTACAGCAGGAAAATAATCGTGCAGCATTAGGAAAGGTGGATTATAATTAATGGACATGTGTAGAGGTTGTTACATTTTTCATAGGGCAAATCAAGTCTGCAATTTCAAAGTGGAAATTACAAACTTTAGAAGCCATTTTAAAAATACAAATACACCACAAGTTTGCATTTCCTGCTGTGCAGTAAAATTCTCCACAACAAAAGAGTGATCAAATTAAGATCCCACATCTGTACATGCCCAGTCTGTAAGTAGTCACGAAAACCCGACCCTAGACAAAAGAGTCACTGACTAGGGTCTGGTTTCAATGATGGACTCTTTATGACATGGAGGAACCACGTCACTGCCTACATCACTACTTTATCCGCTTGAATAAAATACAAAATAGTAGCTAGCAAGACTGAGATCACAGAGGTTATTTTTAATGAGTGCATTTTACAAGTGGCTAGTTTGCATCAACTACCTCCACTAAAACCACTGCAAAGGTTTTGCCTGCAAACTTAGGTTTTGAATCACAACATTCTGGCAGATCTGCCTTATGATTTGTTGGGAGATCCCCCAGATTATTTTGCCCTTATCGACATAGACAGTGACATGGTTGGAGTCCAAAGGAGTCCTTCATGGAAAGCAGATCCTAGTCACTGTGTTGCCCTAGGGTCAGGTTTTCGAGACTAGACTGTAAGGGTGATTTTTGTTTGGCTTATGTAAACTATCACTCAGATCACCCTACAGCTAGCTAAATGTCAGTCAATGAATGCCTTTGGAGCTGTTTTTAACCAAATGGCAGGTCGGTGGATTTCTGAAAAGCTATTTTAGCTCTCTGGCAGTCATGGCCTTCAATGTAGTTGGGTAGTGTGATGGGTTATGTAAACACTACAGTTGTATCACGTTTCACAAAGCACACATTGACACTACTGTTGCATATGCAAATATGCCTAACATTGGTCCTGCAGGAAAGTGTTTTAACTACGCTATGTTGGCTCAACTTTTGGAAACTGTTCTTAATATAAATCAATGGCGAACCTTTCAAAGTGAATGGTTCGAACGAGTGATGCACAGGTTGACTCGGGTTATAGTCGCATGGCGGATGGGTTTAAGGTCATTAAATATTATGTGGCTGAAGGACAGGTGGCGGGCGGGTTGAATAAAGAGAAACAATACCTTAAAAAAAATAAAAAATTGTATAATTCTTGTGCACTTTATGTAGGCTACATGGAGGTTTTAATTTCATTATTTTAGGTTATCTGGTATTAGTGCATAAACCTAAGCTTCAGGGCTTCACTAAATGTGCCAAATAGCCTACAGTACACAGCCAATCGCCAAATAGTTATTTTGGGAAGGGGTAAATCCACAGAGTCAAAAATTACATTTTTGAGGTTTAATTTCATAAAACAAAAGCTGACGAAAGAAGAGTTGAAAATAAAGAGAAGGGGGGCCCAGAAAAGTAACATTTGGAAAAGATTTAGGGAAGTGGTAAAAGAGGATGATAATAGCAGTGTTATGTGTGATGATTATGAGGTGCTATACAAATTTAACAGTCACAATACGAGACTTTAAATAGGCGTATGGCATGTCAAGGGAACTGTAGCTTGCTGTTTAGATGGGTTAAATGGAAACTGGAATCTGGACACTGACTGTAGATCTATAACCTCTCACATAGCCTTAATGATACCTCCTGTAGAATTAAGCATTTCTTACAGTAAAATGAAGAACTAAAAGTCGGTTAAATTTGTACTTGGGAACAGGAGTGAAGAAATATGTTTTTTTCCTCCTGCATCTTAATAGAATGCAATGCTCAGTTAGATACCATCTGTAGAGCTTCCATCTTCATCATAAAACCAGCATGAAAGGTGATCGTTTTTCAACCACGTAAAATATGCATCAAAGTCGAACTGAAATCTTATCAGAATTGACCCAAACACATTGGGTCATTTTCACAGCTTTCTTTTTCTCCCCAGTCCCTAAATGTCTTTGCTCCATGAAAGATTACAGAGAAAACGTTGTCAACTATACATGTTGCGTTTATATTTTGTTCAGTAAAGTCTTGGTCCCATGTTTCATGAGCTGAATTAAAAGATCCCAAAAATGTTACATATGCACAAAAAGCGTATTTCTCTAACATTTTGTGCACAAATGTGTTTTCATCCCTGTTAGTGAGCATTTCTCCTTCGCCAAAATAATCCATCCTCCTAAAAAGTGTGGCATATCAAGAAGTTGATTAAACAGCATGATCATTACACAGGTGCACCTTAAGCTGGGGACAATAAAAGGCTACTAAAACGTGCAGTTTTGTCACACAACACAATGCCACAGATGGACATTTTTTTTGAGGGAGCGTGCAATTGGCATGCTAACTGCAGGAATGTCTAACAGAGCTGTTGGCATATAATTGAATGTTAATTTCTCTACCATAAGCCACCTCCAACATCGTTTTAGTGAATTTGGCAGTAGGTCCACCCGGCCTCCACTTCCGGCTTCTTTACCTGCGGAATTATTTGAGGCCAGCCACCCGGACAGCTGATGAAACTGTGGGTTTGCACAACCGAAGAATTTCTGCACAAACTGTCAGAAGCTGTCTCTGGGAAGCTCTTCTGCGTGCTCGTCATCCTCACCAGGGTTTTGACCTGACTGCAGTTCGGCGTCGTAACCGACTTCAGTGGGCAAATGCTCACCTTAGATAGTTAATGGCATGCTGGAGAAGTGTGCTCTTCATGGATTAATCCCAGTTTCAACTGTACCGGGCAGATGGCAGACAGCGTGTATGGTGTCATGTTGGTGAGCGGTTTGCTGATGTAATCATTGTGAACCGAGTTCCCCATGGTGGTGGTGGGGTTATGGTATGGGCAGGCATAAGCTACAGAAAACGAACACAATTGCATTTTACCAATGGCAATTTGAATGCACAGAGATACCGTGACGAGATCCTGAGGCCCATTGTCGTGCCATTCATCCGCCGCTATCACCTCATATTTCAGCTTGATAATGAACAGCCTCATTTCGCAAGGATCTGTACACAATTCCTGGAAGCTGAAAATGCCCCAGTTCTTCCATGGCCTGGTGTCAAGACTTCCTGCCGAAGTCGGTCCCTCTCCTTGTTCGGGCGGCGTTCGGCAGTCGACGTCACCGGTCTTCTAGCCATCGCTGATCCACCTTTCATTTTCCATTGGTTTTGTCTTTGTTTTCTACACACCTGGTTTTCATTCCCCCATGTTTTTTTGTGAGTGATTGTTTCAATCTTAATTTCGGTTCATGATGGCTGGTATTTCGACGGGTGCAGTTTTCACCCGTGCATAATATATTTACCGTTTGTATTTGGTCAAGTGTACTTATGCCTTTATTTTTGAGTAAAGTACGTCGCTCACTCATTTTGCTCTCCTGCGCCTGACTTCATGCACCAACTACACTCACCTTATGACATCTGCATACTCACCAGACATGTCACCACCCATTGAGCGTGTTTGGGATGCTCTGGATTGACGTGTACGACAGCGTTTTCCAGTTCCCGTCAATATCCAGCAACTTCGCACAGCCGTTGAAGAGGAGTCGGACAACATTCCAAAGTCCACAACCAACAGCCTGATCAACTCTATGCGAAGGAAATAATACTGCACTGTTGGAATTAGGAACACAAGCATTTTGCTACACCCGCAATAACATCTGCTAAATATGTGTATGGGACCAATATCATTTGATTTGAGATGTGTCACACTGCATGAGGCAAATGGTGGTCACACCAGATACTGACTGGTTTTCTGATCCACGCCCAACCTGTTATTAAGGTATCTGTGACCAACAGATGTATATCTGTATTCCCAGTCATATGAAATCCATAGATAAGGGCCTAATGAATATATTTAAATTGACTGATTGGCTTATATGAACTGTAACGCAGTAAAATCTTTTAAATTGTTGCATGTTGCTTTTATATTTTTGTTCAGTGTATATACAGTACCAGTCAAAAGTTTGGACATACCTACTCATTCAAGGTTTTTTCTTTATTTTTACTATTTCCTACATTCTAGAATAATAGTGAAGACATCAAAACTATGAAATAACACATATGGAATCATGTAGTAACCAAAAAAGCGTTAAATAAATCAATATATTTTATATTTGAGATTCTTCAAAATAGCCACCCTTTGCCTTAATGACAGCTTTGCACAACAACAAATATTGTCTTTGTTCTCATACTATTATTATAGTCTGTGTAGTTGTACATATACAGATGGAAACACAACAATTACATTCATATTATTACTACTACAACTGGTATGTTATCTTTCAAAGTTAAATGATTGATCATATCTGACATTGTTGCGTAATAAAAATTGTCATTTTTACAAAAGTATCTCTAAAAGCCTTGATGTTCATCAGTCCACGGTAAGACAAATTGTCTATAAATGGAGAAAGTTCAGCACTGTTGCTACTCTACCTAGGAGTGGCCATCCTGCAAAGATGACTGCAAGAGCACAGCACAGAATTCTCAATTAGGTTAAGAAGAATCCTAAAGTGTCAGCTAAAGACTTACAGAAATCTCTGGAACATGCTAACATCTCTGTTGACGAGTCTACGATATGTAAAACACTAAACAAGAATGGTGTTCATGGGAGCACACCACGGAAGAAGCCACTGCTGTACAAAATTAACACTGCAGTACGTCTGAAATTTGCAAAAGTGCACCTGGATGTTCCACAGTGCTACTGGCAAAATATTCTTTGGACAGATGAAACTACAGTTGAGTTGTTTGGAAGGAACTGTCACGATCGTTATGTTTCCATCCTTTTATTTGGAAGAGAAACTTAAAGAACAAAAACAATAAAGCGAACAAACGAAACGTGAAGCTCAGCGTAGTGCTCACAGGCAAAGGCAACTATACCTAGACAAGATCCCACAAAGCACAATGGGGAAATGGCTACCTAAATATGATCCCCAATCATAGACAACGATAAACAGCTGCCTCTGATTGGGAACCATACCAGGCCAACATATACAGATAATTCCCCTAGATAACACACCCTTAATCACACCCCGACCAAACCAACATAGAGAATAAACATCTCTCTATGGTCAGGGTGTGATAGTACCGGCCACCCCCCAAAGGTGCGGACTCCAACCGCAAAACCTGACTCAATAGGGGAGGGTCCGGGTCGGGGTGAAGCACCCACTCCGCTCGTGGATTCATCGGAAGAACCGGTCCGTGGCTCGTCGCCGGTATAACCGGACCGTGGATCGTCGCCAGAGGAACTGGACCGTGGTTCGTCGCTGGGGACTCCGGACCGTAGATCGTCCCTGGAGGCTCTGGACCGTAGATCGTCGCCGGAAACTCTGGACCGTAGATCGTCGCCGGAAGCTCCGGACCGTAGATCGTCGCCGGAAGCTCCGGACCGTAGATCGTCGCCGGAAGCTCCGGACTGGGAACCCTCGCAGGAGGCTCCGGACTGAGAACCCCCGCTGGAGGCTCCGGACTGAGAACCCCCGCTGGAGGCTCCGGACCGCAGACCGTCGCTGGAGGTTCTGGACCACGGACCGGCGTTGGAGGTTCCGGACCACGGACCGGCGTTGGAGGTTCCGGACCACGGACCGGCGTTGGAGGTTCCGGACTGTGAAACGTCGCCGGAAGCTCCGGACTGGGAACTGTCGCCGGAAGCTCCGGACTGGGAACTGTCACCGGAAGCTCCGGACTGGGAACTGTCGCCGGAAGCTTGTTGCGTGGGGCCGGCACTGGTGGTACTGGTCAGGGCGTGACAGGAACACACAACACTATGTGTGGAGAAAAGAACAGCACAGCACAGCCCACCAACATCAAAACCTCATCCCAACTGTGAAGTATGGTGGAGGGAGCATCATGGTTTGGGGCTGCTTTGCTGTCCAGGGTCTGGACAGCTTGCGGTCATCGACGGAAAAATGAATTCCCAAATGTATCAATACATTTTGCGGGAGAATGTAAGGCTATCTGTCCGCCAATTTAAGCTCAACAGAAGTTGGGCGATGCAACAGGACAACGACCCAAAACACAGAAGTAAATCAACAACAGAATGGCTTCAACAGAAGAAAATACACCTTCTGGAGTGGCCCAGTCAGAGTCCTGACCTCAACCCGATTTGAGATGCTGTGGCAAGACCTCAAGAGAGCAGTTCACACCAGATATCCCAAGAATATTGCTGAACTGAAACAGTTTGTAAAGAGGAATGGTCCAAAATTCCTTCTGACCATTGTGCAAGTCTGATCCGTAACTACAGAAAACATTTGGTTGAGGTTATTGTTGCCAAAGGAGGGTCAACCAGTTATTAAATCCAAGGGTTCTCATACTTTTTCCACCCTGCACTGTGAATGTTTACACGGTGTGTTCAATAAAGACATGAAAACGTGTATTTGTTTGTGTGTTATTAGTTTAAGCACTGTTTGTCTGTTGTGACCTAGATGAAGATCCGATCAAATTTTATGACCAATTTATGCTGAAATCCAGGTATTTCCAAAGGGTTCACATACTTTTTCTTGTCACTGTATATTGCAGGCACTACAGACAATCACAGACTACAAAAGGAAAACCAGCCACGTCACGGACACCAACGTCTTGCTTCCAGACAAACTAAACACCTTTGCCCGCTTTGAGGATAATACAGTGCCACCGACGCGACCCGCTACCAAGGACTGTGGGCTCTCCTCCGTGGCCGATGTGAGTAAGACATTTCAGGTCTGGTATACTTTAGCGCCCTCTAACACAACTGGACCTTGAAGCCAGTTCCACTGCCCCTCCCCCACCCCCCACATTCAATCTCTCCCTATCCCAGTCTGCTGTTCCCACATGCTTCAAGATGGCAACCATTGTTCCTGTACCCAAGAATGCAAAGGTAACTGAACTAAATGACTATCGCCCCGTAGCACTAGTCAAGAATAATATCACCTCCACCTTACCTGTCACCCGAGACCCACTTAAATTTGCTTACCACCCCAATAGGTCCACAGACGATGCAATCGCCATCACACTGCACACTGCCCTATCCTATCTGGACAAGAGGAATACCTATATAAGAGTTCTGTTCATTGACTACAGCTCAGCATTCAACACCATATTACCCTCCAAGCTCATCATTAAGCTTGAGGCCCTGGGTCTCAACCCCGCCCTGTGCAATTGGGTCCTGGACTTCCTGATGGGCCGCCCCCGGGTGGTGAAGGTAGGAAACAACATTTCCACTTCACTGATCCTCAAGCAACACAAACATTAGCACAGACACGTGCATATACACACACACGCGCACACACACACACAATAACATGCACACTATACATACACATGGATTTAGTACTGTAGATATGTGGTAGTGGTGGAGTAGGGGCCTGAGGGCACACAGTGTATTGTGGAATCTGTGAATGTATTGTAATGTTTTAAAAATTGTATAAAATGCCTTAATTTTGCTGGACCCCAGGAAAAGTGGGGATCCTTAATACATATGGGGATCCTTAATAATGGGGATCCTTAATAAATACAAATACTGAGGCCCCACAAGGGTGCGTGCTCAGCCACCTCCTGGTTCACCCATGACTGCGTGGCCATGCACGCTTCCAACTCAATCATAAAGTTGCAGACGACACAACAGTAGTAGGCTTGATTACCAACAAAGACGAGACAGCCTACAGGGAGGAGGTGAGGGCTCTCGGAGTGTGGTGTCAGGACAATAACCTCTCACTCAATGTCAACAAAACAAAGGAGATGATCGTGGAATTCAGGAAACAGCAGAGGGAGCAACCCCCTATCCACATCAACGGGATAGCAGTGGAGAAGGTGGAAAGTTTCAAGTTCCGGACAAACTGAAATGGTACACCCACACAGACAGTGAGGTGAAGAAGGCTTTAGGAGGACAGCTTTAGGAGGAACAGCTTTAGGAGGATCATCTTCAACAGCCTTTGGCTTGTCAGCTAAAACCCTCACAAACGCACAATTGAGAGCATCCTGTCAGGCTGCATCACCGCCTGCTACGGCAGCTGCACCGCCCACAACAGCAGGGCTCTCCAGAGGGTGGTACGGTCTGCACAACGCATCACCGGGGGCAAACTACCTGCCCCCCAGGACACCTACAGCATCCAATGTCACAGGAAGGCCAAAAAGCTCATCAAGGACAACAACCACCATTGCCTGTTCACCCTGCTATCATCCAGAAGGCGAGGTCAGTACAGGTGCATCAAAGCTGGGACCGAGAGACTGAAAAACAGCTTCTATCTCAAGGCCATCAAACTGTTAAACAGCCATCACTAGCACAGAGGCTGCTGCCTACATACAGACTTGAAATCATTGGCCACTTTAATAAATGGAACACTAGTCACTTTAATAGTGTTTACATATCTTGCATTACTCATCTCATATGTATATACTGTATTCTACACTATCTATTGCATCTTAGCCTATGCCGCTCTGTCATTGCTCATCCATATATTTATATATTCTTATTCCTTACTTATATTTGTGTGTATTAGGTATTTGTTGTAGAATTGTTACATATTACTTGTTAGTCATTGCTCATCCATATATTTATATATTCTTATTCCTTACTTATATTTGTGTGTATTAGGTATTTGTTGTAGAATTGTTACATATTACTTGTTAGATATTGCTGCACTGTCGGAACTAGAAGCATAAGCATTTTGCTACACTCGCAATAACATCTGCTAACCATATGTATGTGACCAATAAAGTTTGATTTGATTTGAGATGTTGAGGGTCAGCTCAGCGTTTTGGCTTGGAGGAGAAAAGTTATTTAGGCAGGCCTGTGGCATCAAGGAAAACATCTGAAGTTGTCTGTACCACAAACTACAGTATGGACTACCTACATACAGTATAACTTCCAGTAGATTTGTATTACAAAGTTCATTAAAAGTCAGGAAATACATTTTCTGTAAAAGGGTCAGTTGTGTACACAGCACATCAGTCCTCTCTGTAGTTGGGCACTGTTCTCATGGGATTTCTCTGCTCACACTGTGATTGAACACAAGTTATATAACATGGGCCCCTCCCCGTTCACCGTTACAATCCCCATTTACTATTCATCGCTCATAGTCACCATGAGAAGCATAGCCTCTCGGTTTGTCTCAGTAACATCTGTGTGACCCCACACCCCTAGGTCTCCCATATAATTTCTCATCAGAATGACTGATTTTCCCTTTAATGTCTAGCCACAACTTCACAATTTGGTTTTCCTCCTCAGCAACTATAACTAGCCTTTTATGCATAATTATCATCAAGTAGCTCAGTAGCGAGAGGCCTAATGTCCAATAACATCCATCCCCATTAAGTACACACTTTAAAAACTCAGACTAGAAAAGACCCAGCTTCGGGCTCATCAGTTCCATGACTCTGTCAGAAACAGCTACAATGGGTCAATAGCAATCAGCGATCACTTTCGCAAACAAAATACCACCTTCCTGTCAGTGCCAGATCAATTCAATAGCAACTTCATCTATGTTTATGCGGTTTGCAAACTCGATATCTATCCCAGGCTTTTTTCTTTAACACACAGCAACAAAAATGGTACCTCTATATCAGGAGAGTCCTATCTCACATATGGTATAACTGCCCAACTAGCACAGAGATATGACAGTATTTTACCCAGAGGAGGCTGGTGGGAGCAGCTATAGGAGGATGGGCTCATTGTGATGGCTGGAATAGAATTAAAGGAATGGAGTCAAATGTGGTCTCCATATGTTTGATACCGTTCCATGTATTCCATTCCAGCCATTACAATGAGCCCGTCCTCGAATAGCTCCTCCTAACAGCCTCCTCTGATTGTAACTATCCTCAACATGAAAGGGAAATCTAGTCAGTTGCACAACTGAATGCATTCAACTGAAATGTGTCTTCCACATTTAACCCCACCCCTCTGAATCAGAGGCACATTGAGCTTGGTAGATACAGAGAGCATTGTGTTTAACACTCCTGAGCTGTTCACACTGCATGCGTGGCCCATCATCTGAAAGTGAGCCATACAAATAATTTGTATTGGGATGCCTCTTCTGGTTCTAAAAACCCTGCAAGCCCAGCAATGTTGCGTTGCCAGCAGGACAGTGTAGCCAGCCCCCTTAGATTTTTCCATTTGAGATGAATCACTTTGAGCCGCACACTTAGTGAACCGTGGGTTTATTGCCTGAGATGGGCCTTGGCAACAGAAGCTCTTAGTGACCCGTGGGTTTATTGCCTGAGATGGGCCTTGGCAACAGAAGCTCTTAGTGACCCGTGGGTTTATTGCCTGAGATGGGCCTTGGCAACAGAAGCTCTTAGTGACCCGTGGGTTTATTGCCTGAGATGGGCGTTGGCAACAGAAGCTCTTAGTGACCCGTGGGCTTATTGCCTGAGATGGGCCTTGGCAACAGAAGCTCTTAGTGACCCGTGGGTTTATTGCCTGAGATGGGCCTTGGCAACAGAAGCTCTTAGTGACCCGTGGGTTTATTGCCTGAGATGGGCCTTGGCAACAGAAGCTCTTAGTGACCCGTGGGTTTATTGCCTGAGATGGGCCTTGGCAACAGAAGCTCTCTAGAGTTTCCAGTCGATGCTGAAGGGGCTCAGGCTCAACAGTAAACTGCTGTTTACCTGCGCACTCTCTCTTTTGGGGTTTCTGAGAGCGCACACCTACGGAGAAAGATGAAGAGAAAGAAAGTCACAGGCAGCGACACACTGTGTCACTGTTACACCACTCTTCACAATGACCATTGTCATTCGCAGGTGTCTTTCTCTTGTCCCCCTCTCTGTTCCCCCTCTCGACGTTCCTCAGAGCACTGCTTGATCTGCCCACGTTGCCTGTAAATTGAATCAGTTGGGAACACTGTGTACACATTCCGCACAGCGTGAACTTAGCTGGCTCCCAGAGCTTCCTGCCACAGCAGCTCCTATTAACTCATTGAGGTTTCTTCTATCGCCTGCTAACCCTTTCCTGACCTGAGAAAAGCTGAATGTTTACAGTACGGAATCCATACGATCTACACATGATTTCTGTTAGGAAAAAAGGGGACCTCGGTGAATGATTAGCTTGAGCTAGGGTCAAAATTACTGTCACATGTTTGGCTAATCTTTCTTTACATGTTGTGTTGTAATCTTTAGCATGGTAGAGTAGCAGCAGTGGTCACATAAACCCGGTGCTTAAACTGTACTCTCAAAACAGAATGCCATGGCAGCCTGGTTTGACCCATTCTCAAGATATAAATATCACAGGAAGATATATTAATCTATGCTACTTACCTCTTATGTCATACGACATAAGTGACATTTCCATAGCCAGTGCCTGATTACACAACGGTTGCACCTGCTGTGTTTTGTTGAAGCATCTCTTCTTTCACGGTTTTCACTATATATATGGATATAGTATGTGGATATTTTCAGCTCCAGGTACATTCACATAGGCCCTAGGAGATGTAAAAGTTTCTTGCTGAACAGTACATTTAAGTAGAGGTACAGAGACACTGCACTACTTCATTCTCAGGTTGATAGCCTGTGTCCTTTGAAAGTTTTCTGACTCAACCGAAAGAACTAGATAGATATGAAAAGAATCTATTGATAAAAGATCATCCATGTCTTTGGTTTTCTGTGTCCCATGATATGAGCCACATGCTGGCGGGATGATGTGATCAATTAGAGCACAGCAGAGCAGGAAGATGATTTTAGGTGACATCAGTGTTCCATGTAAACAAGGACCACCTTGTTAAAACAATCACAGTAGTGTATTTTAGTATACTGTGACAAAATGGTATGAAACAGATGAAAGAGGGAGAGAGACACACATACACGCACACACAGTATTGTGTGCACACACAAATGCATGGATGCATACACACACATACATACCCACAGACACACACACGTTGCTGAGCGGATGAAGACAGCAACTTCCCGGCTGAGGTAAATAATCACAGTTCACAGCATAATGCATGACACACACGTTGCCGTGGTAACCTCCATCCTCTCCCGGTGTACATCGTGATCCCGCAGCTTGTTCAGGTCAAGGGAGTTCATGACGCTGTTGAGAATGAGATGAGAGCTTTGTGGACATGCTGTTTGCTGGAGATGCTGCTGTTCAGATTGTCTTCCCCCCTTCCCCAACCCACCCCCACTACTCCAACTCGCTGAGCGAGGCCGAGTCAATTGCAATCAACATCAACCGAGCATGATCTCATTAATTTATCTTAACGAAGATGATCTCGACTGCGAATAACTCTCCATGTTGACTCATATTCAGCTTCAAATAAAAAATACCAACAGTTGAAGATGATCTGAAGCCAGAGGTTAAGGTGTGTCTTTCCAAGTTGCCATGATCTTATATACATGTTTTGACCTATGTGAGTTGACCTCTAAAAGCACACATCGGTTTCCTGCATCACTAATTCTTTATGCCTAGTTCTCCTTTTGTTGGATCCTATGGGTCCTAACCCCACTATCTTCTGCAAAGTCAGATCACTGGCTTTGCAGTGAGTTTCCATTACTATTACTATTACAAACTGCAATGGACCATAACCGGTGATGTCTCATACAATTTAATTTGTGTAAATACAGTTTCTGTATGTAACTTTTCGATAATGAAAATGCTGCTGTTAGCTGTGTATGTGCTGGTGACATACTGTATCATCACCCGAAGGTCAATTAGTCAGTTAATTAGTAAATTAGTCAAAACCATGTGGACTCAACGAAGCAGAGATACTGGTAATTATTACCGTTCTGATCAGGCCATCCAGCGGCCAACTCTCTCCTCTTAGCTTCTGTGCCATCCCAGTGTTATTGTTATGGGTCAGTCACTTGATTTACAATCCTTGGTCCGTGATGACGATTGGAGGCCCCAGACACTAATCAAGTAGTACACTAATGTGAACTAATCTCACTTCTTGTCAAAGAGAGATTCCTGACAGGTGTTTCTGCCTGGTTTAACCCATGGACTTTGTACTTAATGCCAACTCTCTCCGGTGTACCGGTGAACCGGTTAACCCTTAGTGGTCCTACATATTCTTTAGCCTAAATGCTAACACTCTCCGGTTTTCCAGTCCCGTGTGAAGTTTTCATTAGAGGTCACGTTAGGTGAGCGTTGAGGAATACAAACAGTCCGTGAAGCTCGAATCATCAGACTTTAAAGTGTTAATCCAGAAGAAGCGTCACCACAGATTCTTCTTCAGGGAGTCTGCTGCTGGAGAGAGCTTTGGAAATGCTAAACTCGTTGGCGGCTCAGTTTCAGGTGGAAGCTCAGTGGCAGGTGTATGGCAACAGGCGAGAATCAGACGTAATATGGGTTAATTACATAATGGCTTGTGCAATGGATTTAGAGTATACATGGCCTCTAGCCCTACAGTCAAAAATAGTATCTTAGTCTTTTTAACTAGAATGAATGTCTTACTGTAGTCATGATGGTACAGTACAAGCCTTTGCCATTCTATCTCATTATTGACTAAGTCTCTTGAATTCACAAGAACCTTATTGGATACGTAAAAAATTCTTTACTTCAAGAAATGCAGGATTCCTTCTTTTGTCTCTTTCCAAAGAAGTCGTTTAAACAGTCGATAAACAGTGCTGTCTGCGAATGCACCAATGGCCTCTTTAGGCTACTCACATTGAACAAACTGTTCCCTGAGACTTGAACGGCCTCTTTGAGCTAAATTATGGTATCTCACACAGACTGAGAAGCATTGATTATCTTTTGGCAAAGAGAAGGGTTGGGCAGCGGGGTTCTATGGTCTGGATGTAATTCAGAGGAATCTATTTCTCATCTCATGGCCCCGTGTGACACAGTTGTCCACATAGAAATAGAATGAACAGAACAGACTTGGAACCTCTAACCCTGGCAATATGACTGGTAAACATTATATGTCTGTGGTTGTCTGTGCTAATTCACGCTTGAGGGTAATAGGATGAAATGATTTAAAAGTTCCAAAGCTCCGTCACACATGAATGAATCAGAGCTGTGTGTGTCTTTGATAAGAAAAACGCTTGATGTGTGAGGCACCCATTAGATTTATATCTAAATTCAACAAAGTTTTCTGACAAAGAGTTAGTCCTTTCTCCTTGCTTTTGAATGAAGATATACTTGTTCAAAGTCTATATGATACAGTGAACAAGTATAGCTTCATTCAAAAACAAGGAGAAAGGAAAGGAATCTTTGTCCGAAACTTTGTTGAATTTAGATATATATCTAATGGGTGCCTTACACATCATTTTCTGAAGTGGTTGATACATTTTCGTGAGGGTAAATCAAGTCTGACATTTTTAAAGTGTAAATTACAAACTTTAGAAGACTTTTTACACCTTTTAAACCTAATTCTTCTCAGCAACAAAGTCAAATTAAGATCCTATGTAACGGATGTGAAATGGCTAGCTAGTTAGCGGTGGTGCGCGCTAATAGCGTTTCAATCGGTTACGTCACTCGCTTTGAGACCTTGAAGTAGTGGTTCCCCTTGCTCTGCAAGGGCCGCGGCTTTTGTGGAGCGATGGGTAACGATGCTTCGTGGGTGACTGTTGTTGATGTGTGCAGAGGGTCCCTGGTTTGCGCCCGGGTCGGGGCGAGGGGACGGACTAAAGTTAAACTGTTACATTGATGCTGTTGACCCGGATCACTGGTTGCTGCGGAAAAGGAGGAGGTCGAAAGGGGGGTGAGTGTAACGGATGTGAAATGGCTAGCTAGTTAGCGGTGGTGCGCGCTAATAGCGTTTCAATCGGTTACGTCACTCGATTTGAGACCTTGAAGTAGTGGTTCCCCTTGCTCTGCAAGGGCCGCGGGCTTTGCGGAGCGATGTGTAACGACACTTCGTGGGTAACTGTTGTTGATGTGGGCAGAGGGTACCTGGTTCGCAAGGGGACGTTATACTGTTACACCTACATCCTGTACTATTTCGAGTGCGTTTATAAAACGGCATGGCAACAGGGATGTTGATAATGCAATGGATTTCCATTTGTCATTTAGGTTTGACACATACCAGACACACTGTGCCATGCAGTTGAAATGTCTGCATTTGCGAGCAGCACAGCTGTCGACCTGTAAAGTGATTGCATTAGTAGCAGCTGGATGTAATCCAGGTTTGACACACTTATGATAAAGTGGGTAGCCTACCATGCCTTGTGTTAAGTGGGTAGCCTACCATACCTTGTGTTAAGTGGGTAGCCTACCATGCCTTGTGTTAAGTGGGTAGCCTACCATGCCTTGTGTTAAGTGGGTAGCCTACCAAGCCTTGTGTTAAGTGGGTATCCTACCATGCCTTGTGTTAAGTGGGTAGCCTACCATGCCTTGTGTTAAGTGGGTAGCCTACCATGCCTTGTGTTAAGTGGGTAGCCTACCATGCCTTGTGTTAAGTGGGTAGCCTACCATGCCTTGTGATAAGTGGGTAGCCTACCATGCCTTGTGTTAAGTGGGTAGCCTACCATGCCTTGTGATAAGTGGGTAGCCTACCATGCCTTGTGATAAGTGGGTAGCCTACCATGCCTTGTGTTAAGTGGGTATCCTACCATGCCTTGTGTTAAAGTGGGTAGCCTACCATGCCTTGTGTTAAGTGGGTAGCCTACCATGCCTTGTGTTAAAGTGGGTAGCCTACCATGCCTTGTGTTAAGTGGGTAGCCTACCATGCCTTGTGTTAAAGTGGGTAGCCTACCATGCCTTGTGTTAAGTGGGTAGCCTACCATGCCTTGTGTTAAGTAGGTAGCCTACCATGCCTTGTGTTAAGTGGGCAGCCTACCATGCCTTGTGTTAAGTGGGTAGCCTACCATGCCTTGTGTTAAGTGGGTAGCCTACCATGCCTTGTGTTAAGTGGGTAGCCTACCATGCCTTATGATAAAGTGGGTAGCCTACCATGCCTTGTGTTAAGTGGGTAGCCTACCATGCCTTGTGTTAAGTGGGTAGACTACCATGCCTTGTGTTAAAGTGGGTAGCCTACCATGCCTTGTGTTAAGTGGGTAGCCTACCATGCCTTGTGTTAAGTGGGTAGCCTACCATGCCTTGTGTTAAGTGGGTAGCCTACCATGCCTTGTGTTAAGTGGGTAGCCTACCATGCCTTGTGTTAAGTGGGTAGCCTACCATGCCTTGTGTTAAGTGGGTAGTCTACCATGCCTTGTGTTAAGTGGGTAGCCTACCATGCCTTGTGTTAAGTGCTGCTGTGTGAATGCATTTCGTCAGTCTAAATGCCTTTTTCGCTACTATCAATAAAAGTCATGGAACGATTACAGTCATATCTTGAAATTAAATTGACCCCAATGTAAGAAAATAACCTACTAATGTGAATGAATTACTGTTACTGAACTCTGTGTGAACTCAGATAATTTACCTCGGCGATAGTAGTCAATTAGCACACTTTGTTCATCCTGCTTATCTCCCCAGCTAGACGTTGCTGTTTAGCCTTCTGGGATCACTTGTTTAAACGGCCAAGACGATAAATACTCAACACAAATTATCTCTAGTAGCTCTTATCGCCACAGGAGGTGCGTGTGATCCAATCACCTAACTTGGATCTCTGCTGTCCTCTAGTGGTCTTTTACCTGCAAGGCAATTCCTGGTTGTACATACAGCATCTATGTGGCGGCAGGTATGGTCAGGTATGGCGTTTTCTTTGGAGATTGCTTTTCCGTTATCACGGTATGGGAGTTTTCTAACGTATCAATTCTTGACACTTTACATTAATAAGTATTTATGAAATGTATGCTAATGTAACGGATGTGAAATGGCTAGCTAGTTAGCGGTGGTGCGCGCTAATAGCGTTTCAATCGGTGACGTCACTCGCTCTGAGAGTTGTTCCCCTTGCTCGAGCCCGGGTAGGGGCGAGGGGACGGACGAAAGTTAAACTGTTACACTAATACATATTTATTTATGTTTATGAATGCTTCATAAATTATTATGATTGTAATAAAATCGTGTAAGTTGTTTAAGAATGCTTATTCGTGAGAGAGAGAGATTGATTGGGTTGCTACATGGTTTTCGTGATATAAACCCTCAAATGATGCCCTCAGACTTACTGGCCATTACAGTATAACTTCTTTGATCTCCCAAGGATGTCTGTCCCTTTTGGGCTTTAAAATACTATTTTTCCTGATGAACAATGAACATTTAGTACAATATTAAACATCAATTATAGGTGGCGCCAGAGGGTGGTGCTGTCTGCTAAGAAATCAGTGCAAGAGTGAAAACCTTTGCGTGGTTCGTAAACTACCCGTCTAACCGCAGCCCCCAAGCACCTTAGTTGATTTGAAAGGAGTAGATGGGTTTGAGAAATATGGCTAGCATTCCACCTATCAGGTTAAAGATAACAATTTCCTCATACCTATCCAACTTTTTCAGACCTCTAAGAAGTACATAGGAGCTAGGGCCCTGGAGCTAGGCACTGTTTCTGGATCAGTCTATAGCCAACCTGATCTGTTCTTGTGACCCCCTTCAGATCCAGGAGGATGTTTCAGGTCATGTGCGCTTGCTTTATAGTCCTATACTGTTGTACTGGACAGTTAAAGAGGCACAGCTGCAACTGGAAAACTCAACTCAGGTTTTAAACATTAGCCTAGCGATAGTGCTAAGAACTTACACAGCATTATTTCAATAGAAAAATCACAACAATCTCTTTTTATATCACTTTAGTTATTTAGTAAAGTTGTGTCAGTGGATTGAATTCTAACATGGGTGGATATGGTGAATAGAGGTGACATTGGATGGCTGAGGCTAAATTCAGAGGACAACTCCCTCTCCCAGCAGAGAAAAGGTTCCAGGAACATGTAAAGGCAGGTTGTTGGAGATATGAAGAATTCCTTTTGGTTTAGTCACCCCCCAGCATCTTGGCTCTGTTAGGATGACTGGGCGTGCCGTGGAATCATAACCCTGGGGTTACACATTTTACCGCTAAGGATTGTTTATTGAAACCAACGACTGTATTGAAACCCATTCTAAAGATAGTATGTGGAAGAAAGTTACCTATGATTTCCTTGGAAAGGAGTAAAGTTTTTGCCTACAGTATGCATGTTGGAACATCAAGGAGGAGAATGTTAATTCTTTATTTCACTAGTTTTAGTCTAAATTTGGATACAGTTAAATAAACATGAATATTGTCAATAATAATACATAATTGAGAGTGGGATATACATGTTCATATCTATTGAAAATTCAATGGTGATTTTTAAATATAAATTATTTTCTAGAAATTCCTCTCAAATGTTCTAAAGACCCTCAGAGGCGTGTTACTGCAGGCACAAGGTATATCAGCACAAATCAAGTCGAGACAACTCCCTTTTCAAAATATAACGCAGGAGCTAACGGGAGACAGGAGAGAACTATAGATCTAATTTAGTTACTGTGTTACGCACACTCTAAATATGCATTTCATAATACCTGACTTCTAAATAAAATAAAAAGCGCTTCTGTGATAACACAGGCAAAAAAACATCCGATATCAAAACTATTATAAACACTTACCTTTAAAACAACAGCCAGGTTTATTTGTCTATTATCACACAGAACATAATAAAAGGTTTATTCGTCCATTATCACACGGAACTTGACAAAAGGTTTATTCTTCTATTATCACACAGAACTTAACAAAAGGTTTATTTGTCTAGTGAAAGTATAGATACCTTAATAGAAAATGACTCAAGTAAGCCACCCAGTAAAATACTAGTTGAGTAAAAGTCTAAAAGTATTTGGAATTAAACCTTATTAAGTATCAGAAGTAAAAGTATAAATCATTTAAAATTGCTTATATTAAGCAAACCAAATGGCAAAATTGTCTTATTTTTTATTTGTTTGGATAGTTAGAGGCACACCCCAACACTCAGAAGCATTTGTGTTTAGTGAGTCCGCCCGAGCAGAGGCAGTAGGATGACCAGGGATTTTCTCTTGATAATATGTGAATTGGACCATTTTCCTGTCCTGCTAAGCATAAAAAATGTAACGAGTACTTTTGAGTGTCTGTATGGAGTAAAAAGTACATTATTTTCTTTAGGAATGTAGTGAAGTAAAAGTTGTCAAAAATATAAATAGTAAAGTACAGATACCCCAAAAAACTACTTAAGTAGTACTTCAAAGTATTTTTGACTTAAGTACTTTACACCACTGTATTTCAGTGCATTTTTGAGAAGATACTGCTCACAGCATTAGCAAGCTACAGTCCATTCGGAAAGTATTCAGACCCCTTCCCTTTTCCACATTTTGTTACGTTACAGCCTTATTCTAAAATGTATTAAAACCCCCAAAAATCCTCAGCAATCTACATACAATACTCCATAATGACAAAGCAAAAACAGGTTTTTAGAAATATTTGCAAATGTAACAAAAATAAAAACAGAAATATCTTATTTACATAAGTAATCAGACCCTTTGCTATGAGACTCGAAATTGAACTCAGGTGCATCCTGTTTCCATTGATCATCCTTGAGAGTTTTCTACAACTTGATTGGAGTCCACCTGTGGTAAATTCAATTGATTGGACATGATTTGGAAAGGCTCCTGTAGAAGGTTCCACAGTTGACAGTGCATGTCCGAGCAAAAACCAAGCCACGAGGTCAAAATAATTGTCTGTAGAACTGCGAGAGAGGATTGTGTCGAGGCACAGTTCTGGTGAAGGGTACCAAAAAAATTCTGCAGCATTGAAGGTCCCCAAGAACACAGTGGCCTCCATTATTCGTAAATGGAAGAAGTTTGGAACCACCAAGACTCTTCCTAGAGCTGGCTGCCCGGCCAAACTGAGCAATCGGGGGAGAAGGGCTCAGACCATGAGAAACAAGATTCTCTGGTCTGATGAAACCACGATTGAACTCTTTGGCCTGAATGCCAAGCGTCATGTCTGGAGTTAACCTGTCACCATCCCTACGGTGAAGCATGGTGGTGGCAACCATCCCTACGGTGAAGCATGGTGGTGGCAGCATCATAATGTGGGGATGTTTGTCAGCAGCAGGGACTGGGAGACTAGTCAGGATTTAGGGAAAGATGAACGGAGCAAAGTACAGAGAGATCCTTGATGAAAACCTGCTCCAGATCGGTTAGCACCTCAGACTGGAGCGAACGTTTACCTTCCAATGAATGTCCTTGAGTGGCCCAGCCAGAGCCCGGACATGAACTTGATCGAACATCTCTGGAGAAACCTGAAAATAGCTGTGCAGCAACACTCCCCATCCAACCTGACAGAACTTTTTATTTAACCTTTATTTAACTAGGCAAGTCCGTTAAGAACATATTCTTATTTACAATGACGGCCTATCAGAAGGCAAAAGGCCTCCTGTGTGGACGGGGACTGGGATTTAATTAAACTTAAAAAATATATATATATATAGGTCAAAACACACATCACAACAGGAGAGACACCACAACACTACATAAAGCGAGACCTACGACAACAACATAGCATGGCAGCAACACATGAAAACACAGCATGGTAGCAACACAACATGTCAACAACATGGTAGCAACACAACATGTCAACAACATGGTAGCAACACAAGATGGCAGGAGCACAACATGGTACAAACATTATTGGGCACAGACAACAGGCAAGAAGGTAGAGACAACAATACATCACGCGAAGCAGCCATAACTGTCAGTAAGAGTGTACTTGATTGAGTCTTTGAATAAAGAAATGGAAATAAAACTGTCCAGTTTGAGTGTTTGTTGCAGCTCGTTCCAGTCACTAGTTGAAGCGAACTGAAAAGACGAGCGACCCAGGGATGTGTGTGCTTTGGGGACCTTTAACTAAATGTGACTATCAGAATGTGTATTGAATGTGGAAGATGAGGGCTGCAGTAGATATCTCAGATAGGGGGGAGTGAGGCCTAAGAGGGTTTTGTAAATAAGCATCAAACCGTGGGTCTTGCGACGTGTATACAGAGATGACTAGTTTACAGAGGAGTATAGAGTGCAGTGATGTGTCCTATAAGGAGCATTGGTGGCAAATCTGATGGCCGAATGGTAAAAAACATCTAGCCGCTCGAGAGCACCCTTACCTGCTGATCTATAAATTACGTCTCCATAATCTAGCACGGGTAGGATGGTCATCTGAATCAGGTTTAGTTTGGCAGCTGTGGTGAAAGAGTAGCGATTACGATAGAGGAAACCAAGTCTAGATTTAATATTAGCCTGCACCTTCGATATGTGCTGAGTACTCCCAAGTACTCGTATGAGGTGACTACCTCAAGCTCTAACCCCTCAGAGGTAGTAATCACAGAGATGGGAAGAGGGGCATTCTTCTTACCAAACCACATGACCTTTGTTTTGGAGGTGTTCAGAAGGGCAGAGAAGGGCAGAGAAAGCTTGCTGGACACTAAGAAAGCTTTGTTGTAGAGCGTTTAACACAAAGAGCTTGAGAGGATCTGCAGAGAAGAATGGGACAAACTCCCTAAATACAGGTGTGGCAAGCTTGGAGCATCATACCCAAGAAGACTCAAGGCTGTAATCGCTGCCAAAGGTGCTTCAACAAAGTACTGAGTAAAGGGTCTGAATACTTATGTAAATGTGATATTTCCATTTTTTATACATTTGCTAAAATAAAAAATAAACTGTTTTTGTTTTGTCATTATGGGGTATTGTGTATAAATTGATGAGGGGGGGGAAACAATTTAATACATTTTAGAATAAGGCTGTAATGTAACAAAACCTGGAAAAAGTCAAGGGGTCTAAATATAATGCACTGTACATCTCAAACTACACACAAATACTATTTTCACACTACTGGGCCGACCTAAGCGGGGCCGAGCTGAACAGCGCTATCCTCGTTACGCATCCACCATAGTTGCTGGAATCATGAACAGTGTGAAAAGAAAACATCAGAGCCAGCACAGTGCAGTTTGGGTTGAATCGATAGTGTGAAAATAGTAATAGAGTACTGTATGAGTACTGTATGTATGCACCATGGATATATTGTTTGCTAGTGGAGAGTCTCACAGTAAAACAACCAGAAATGAAAATGCCAGAAATCATGAATCCAACCAAACCAACCATCAAATCAACAAAAATTAACCCCAGCTTTGACCCTAGGCAGTGCTGTACCCTGAATAGAGAGCGGATGGATGGAGGTAGGTCATGTTCAGCACAAAACAGAAGAAAACGGACTTAAATGGAGTGAAATGAGAAGGCACTACCCGACCAGTAAGTAAAGGCGTGTTTTCGATTTTTCTGTTGCACAACATTTTGAAACCTCTACCCTAATGAACACGACCCTGGTCTCCTGGATATCCCCAGGCTCTAGACGTAGTCTCTGCCTGCCGGGGCAGCGGAGTGGTTCGGGGGGTAGCGGGAGGACTTTCCTGAGCCTTTACTGGAGCAGTTGCAACAAAGGAAGGCTCCACCTATGATGGTGAGGCAGGCAGAGCCCCAACCTACGAACAGGGCCTTGCCAAACTCATACCTGCAGATAGACATTTCAATAACAATATCAATCAAGAACTAAACATTGATTATGGTAAGTTATGTATAGAGGCACAACTGCAACCTTGAAATATTGCGTATCTATAATATTCACACAATCGTAATATATTGCATAATTTACGCAAAACCCAGCTAGGTTATGATTCTCCCCGAAGACAAACAAAGCCTTCCTAGTCCCCTGTCAAAATGATGATGACAGCACACCTGGAGTTTGTAGGAGTGAAGGGGTCGTAGAATTCCTTTGCTATTCTGTTCCCGTACCAGGAAGTCCCCACCAGAGCACACAGACCTAAGTGACAGGAGGACAACATCATAGGAAAAATCATCAATAGATATTTATGTAGAAAGAATCTGGTTGAAAAAAACGTGGGCTTGTAATGCAGTATGAAATGACAGGGTAGGCAGAGGAAACATGACATCAAGTTTAAAAGGAAGTACCCCGTACTATTTTGAAACATGTGGCTGAGGTACTAACTACTAGTTAGCATGACTTCCAGTGTGTTGTTTCTTTAGTCAACACCTTTGTATAACACTTTCTTTGGTGTGTCAAGTCGGGAACTGTTTCAGCAACAAACAAAAAAAGAAGAACAAGATTCATGCAAATAGATGAATAAAGATCTATTGCATGGCACTGTGTGGACTATAAGCCCCACCTGCGATAATGATGACGATTCCTCCAGTCAGGGCAACTTTGCGCTTCTGCTCCTGGTCCTCAGCCAGACAGGTGGTACACTTCATGCCCACCATGGCCACCAGGATGGCAATGCCAGCCAGCAGGATGGCACCCACCATGAGACCTCGTGTGCCCTGCACCATCCCTGGGGGCAAGAGAAAGGACAGAAGACACAATCAATCAATAATAGAATGTCATATTTGATATTTAATGATTGTCATTACTATGCCATTACATGTTATTACATACGTCATAGGCCATACATATAGCCTAGCTACTGAATAACATCAGATTGCCTAAAGAATATTATATTCTCAATGTATTCAGAGCTAATAAAATTATAATAGAAAATGGATAATTGGGCAGGAATGCAAATGCAAATGCTTTAATTAAGTTGGTAACCAGTTTATAATAGCAATAAGGCACCTCTGGGTTTTGTGGTATATTGCCAATATACCACGGCTAAGGAATGTGTCCAGGCGTTCCGTGTTGCGTTGTGCGTAAGAACAGCCCTTAGCCATGGTATATTGGTAATATACTGTACCACACCCACTCAGCAATTATTGCTTTATTAAAACATTCTTCAAACATTTGTTAAGAAATTGGATTTTGAATTAATATGGACTTCAGATTTCCATTGTATCAGACACTGGCGCACAATGGGGTTGGGGTTTAAACCTAGTGTAGTTGGAGCTCATGTGTTTTCCTCTGTTACCATGGGGAGCAGGCATGATGGTTATCCTTGGCATTCTCAAGACTTGTCTGTACATGCATGAGATCTTCTGTAGCATGGGGGGATACGTTCTTAAACCTCACTTAGTCTATTGTAGGGTAATGCATTTTTTCAAAGATCAGATTAATTTACTTTATTGGTCACATACACATATTTAGCAGATGTTATTGCGGGTGTAGTGAAATGCTCGTGTTCCTAGTTCCAACAGTGGAGTAGTATCAAGTATTTTATGAACACTTTACAGATGTGGATTAATTTATAGGCCTTCTGATACTAAGTTTTGAACCATGAAAAAGGCTTGATAAATCGTTAATAATTGTTTTTATAGTACTGTGAAGCATGAAAAATAAATTCAAGTAATAAATTACCCGTTAGTTGGAGCAGAGAATCGTAGACTTTACACTGGATTTGACCAGTGCTCTGTGACACACAAGACTTCCAAAGCCCCTCGTACATGGCTTGCGCCGTTATGATGTTGTCCCCAGCATAGGATGACAGTTTCCACTCGGCCATGATCGTGGATGCTATCAACCCGATGAAGCCAAAAAAAGACAAGACGAATCCAAGGAGCTGTATCCCCGCGTTTGCCATTTCACTAAATAAATGGTTAATAAATGAAAGATAAACCCTCAATAATATAGAAGAGATCAATTGGGTCCACTCAGTATTCACATAAAATCCACATAAAATCCCAAATTCCAGAAGGGTCCTCGAAACTTCAGGTACAGCTAGAGATTAAGAGATAAAGCGAGAGGGGTTACTCCGCCCAAAATCTGTCCACGAAAATAAGACCACGAAGTGAGGATTTTATTTTATGGCCAATGAGAGAGTATCGAATTTGGTCAATAAAAATGGAATTGCTAATTTGCTACAAGAGCCTTATTTGATCGAATATAAGTTTCGTAATAGTTAGGTTATTACAAATGCACTGATATAAGTGGACGCCCGTGGCATTTCGGCAACTTTGAAAACAGTTATTCTATATCGGAGTTCTGCCTAGTCACACGCGTATCTACCCTCTCATTGGCTAGAATGGTCCCACGTGATCTCGCCTCCTCCCGCCTGCCTCCATCGTTGAGGACATGTATTTTCCATTGTTGGAGCGGTCACTTTACTTTCTTGTCAATATAATAGAACATCTTCGATATTTCAGTCTGCGCTTGGTTGGCAGTTTAGCGTTTTTTGTCATGAATCTTATTCTGGAGGCAGCTCCGCAGAGTGGTCACTAGATGGCACAGCCACAAAGTCATAACATCTGATTTTAAACCTTACCCTAACTTTAACCCTAACCTTAACCACACTGCTAACCCTAATGCCTAACCCTAACCTTAAATCAAGACCAAAAAGCAATTTTTGTTTTCAAGAATTTGTACAATATAGCCAATTTTGACTTTTCAGCTGGCCCATCTAGCAGAAATAACTCAGTTCTGTCTCCAGGACAAGACTCATCCCAATTAACGTCAACCTGCGCTTATTTGGCGCTCTGGTAAAGGTGTAGTTTACATTTAGTAATTTAGTTCCTTCAACCTTTTCTTGCCCAGGGACCCCCTCCCAGGCAAACCGGCGACCCAGGGAGACCCCACCATACGTTGTTAAAAAAAAAATCACATATCTTGTCTTATCACCAGCTGAATGGTAATAGCAAGATTAGGCTAATCAACGTTTTAAAATGAATAGATTTGGGAGATCGTTTTTTCATTATTTTGACCTACCCACATTATCATTGGAGGAAGTGTAAACTCTAATATAACCCACTTGCTAGAAAGGTAATTCCAAACACATTTTCGGTAAGAGCAGCTGTTTTGCTGGTTAAACAAAGGTTAGCCATGGCAAAACATGTATGTTGAAGTTAAGAAAGCTTACCAGCATTCAGCCTTACTGGTAGCCTATTGACATGTGCTTTTTCAAAGCATTTTTCAGATACTTTCAGATACAGATATAGTGAGTGTCATTGGCTTCAATGAGTGTCATTTGCTCAATATTAGGATTGAAAAGTAAAGTTGGCATTATTAGAATGAAGATACTCTCCTCTTTTCTACTGTAGGTAGTCTATGTTATTCAAAATGTGCTTATTCGGTTGTTGCTCGCGATATCCATAAAAACACATACATATATATATATATATATATATATATTGTCTGGCCCCCCTGCAGTACCTCCCGGATTTAGTCTACACAGAGCGCATCCTTTGGGGCCACCTGAAGGAATGTCCTGGAATTCCATTCATTTTGGAAAAGGGTTGTAATTGCCGCCTAGTGGAAGTTTTTTGTCCTTATTTTTAAAGGGCGCAGTGAAGTGTGACACCAGTTTCTTTTACAGGTTTTTATTTAATGATCAAAAAGGTTTTCTTTAGTTGATCAAGAAAATGTAGTCGTAGGCTACCAATGACTTGATAGAAAAAAACACGTTTCCAATGGTAGACTAAGTCTATCAGGTATTTGATCATAAATGAAGGTAATGAATGACACCTTTTCTAGCCCTTATTCGCACTTGAGAAAAAAACACAACATAAGAACAAAAGACACACAAACCTGCTTTCATAAAGACCTAATCTAACAAATTCCATCAGAACCATATAATTCCATACATGATGACAGAGAGGGCATCACCACAGAATCATATTCATAAAATTAATAGAACACTGTGATGTTATTCTAATGATGTCACAATAAGGAATGGAATCATTTGAATAGGCCTTCAGAACTCTACAACTACAACGAAGACAGCGACTTTGACACAGATAATTTTTTTATTATTCCAAATTCGACAGATTTAGCTTTAAAATATGACTTTATGTCAGTGGAGTTTCTCCATTTACATTACATCTAGAAAATATAATTGGAAAACATAATTTTGTGTCGAAAAAAAGTATATCTTACATAATAAAGTTTTTTGATCACACTGTTGCTGAGAATTTTCAATGATTAAAAAGGCTTCTAAAGTTTGTCATTTCCACTTTAAAATGTCAGACTTGATGTTCCCTAACGAGAAATGTAGCAACCCCTACAAAAAAATGTACATTAATTATAATCCACATAATAATTCAAATTTCCAGTTGCCGCAGGATTATTTTCCTGCTGTAGTCTAATGACACAACAAGAAATACAAATTCAGGTACAATAGAAATTCCGGTTTTAAGTAAGAAGTCACATTATTCTTATACTGTTCCATGGCAAATTGCACTCAAAAGAGATTCAGCTGGGGCCCATGACGGCAGTTGTCCAGTAACGGTTTAGTGAAGTCTCACACTTAAATTATCATCCAAGCCAGAACATGTCTTGTTTTTTTTCTTCTTCTCTGCTACTGTTTGTAATAGAATGTGATGAGCAATGTACTACGAGTCACTTGATTGCTTTAGGAAGGTCTCTGGTAAAAGTGTTTGCACATGGCCTGGTATAAAATAATACTTTGAGATGGACATTTCTCTTCTGCTTCCTGAACCCAACATGTCCGATACACCACACACACACACACACACACACACACACACACACACACACACACACACACACACACACACACACACACACACACACACACACACACACACACACACACACACACACACACACACACACACACACACACACACACACAAAGGCTGATTCAGAGGGCAGTCACAGTGCAGCGCCCAATAACCAGTGTAGAGTGTCTCCAAAATGGGCCCCCTATATCTACTGTATATCATACCAACCACGTTGAATCTCAGCAGCCCCATTTGATTTCGGAAACTGCCCCGTCCCCGTCCCCTGTGAGCTAATGATTGAATGACAGAATCTGTCCAACAGCCAAAGGGTTTGTCTTGCCTAATGTAGGTATGTTGTGGGTGGATTTGCACAGTGCTGGACTCAGTTGGACTCAGCCCTCAAATCCACAAGGGAATTTATTTCCTCTGCTTTTGTGGGAATTCTAAACACAGATACAAAACACAGGTATGTTATGACTGGTTTTCTTGATTATGAGATTAAGAAACAGAATATCAAACGGTCAGCAATGGCCCTGCTATGTCTTAAAAAATGGTTAGCTAATAGCATTACTTTCTGTGAAATGCTAAATATCAGGGAGGCTTGCTAGAGGGTTGATGTCAACATCACAGTCAGCATCTAGCTGAATTGTAATTCCCTTCACCAAATACATTTGGGAAAAGTGTTCCCTTTTGCCCACTGTCCTCAATGTGCTCACTCAAAGAACAGAGGTATTTGAAATATTAGAATATACATTTAATTCAAACCTCTTCATTCTATTTCTACAGTGAATAATGTGGAAAGACTTTGGTTCCATGTTATGGCTGATGCTCCACCTCTCTTACCAAGGGAACACTTCCGACATAAATTGTCCTCCCAGATGCCAGTGTTTCACGCCGACTAAGGTGATGTGTTCTGAGGAGAGCATGAGAAGCATGCCCACGAACATCTCCACACAGGTGAAGGAGTTGGTCATTATGACGACGGGAATGACGCACCTGGGCTCGATCACGATGCAGTACAGCCGACATCTCACCAAGCTGGTCTTCTTCAACAATTTGCTGCGGGATGTCTCCACCATGGCCTTTGATGGCTTGACCGGGCTCGAGGAGCTGGAGATCAGCGGCAACTCTTGGCTGGATTGTTTGAACCTAGGAACTTTCAGCAAGCAGAGAAACCTCACCAAACTTTTGCTCAACTTCAACAGGTTCAAGTCACTGAATGACGGCCTCTTCAGTTCACTTCAGAAGCTGAGGACTCTTCAGCTGAAGGGCAACATCATCTCTCACCTGCCCAGGCAGCTCTTCCAGAACCTGAGTATTCACGCTCTTGACCTGTCCCTGAACATGCTCACAGGGGTGGACAAGGAGCTCCTCAGCGGCTTGTCCCAGCTAGAGTCCCTCAAACTAGGCTACAATATGATCAACGTCCTCTTGCCCGACACTTTCCACAACATCTCCCACGTGAAAGAGCTTTGCCTGCAGGGAAACCAGATATCTTACCTCCCTCAGGGTGTCTTTTCACATTTACAGAAACTAGAGGAGCTGAACCTTCGCAGCAACTTGATCACAAATGTGAGTTCTGGAACCTTTCCCGTTGGCTTGAAAGAGCTGGATCTCAAAGGCAACAGGCTGGTTCAGCTTTCGCCTGACTCGTTTGGTCGTCTAACCAGTCTCACACACCTGTTTCTGTCAATGAACCAGCTCACTAACCTTCCAGAGGACGTCTTTCGGAACCTGACGGACCTGCAAAACCTGGACCTCTCGGAGAACCAGCTCACATCGCTGCCGGGAACTATCTTCCAAGATCTCACCAAGATTGAAATTGTCCACCTGCAGAATAACAACCTGAGCTCTCTGGAGGCCATGCTGTTTGAGGACCAGGCCTTCTTGGAGCAGCTGTACCTCTCAGAGAACAACCTCCAGACCCTTCCTCAGGGCTTCTTTGACGCGTTCTTACACGAGAACGTGATGAGACTGCGCAGGAACCCCTGGAGCTGCGACTGCCACATGCTATATCTGTATGACTATGTGGCGGAGCACAGCCACTTGGTGGAGGACCTGAGTAATGTGTATTGTAAAGGCCCTGAGCCTTTGACAGGACAGGGTCTGGTCTCCTTAGAGAGGGACCAGCTGGTGTGTCCAGGTAATTTCTCTTCTAGAGCCAAAGCCACCCCCTTCCAAGGCTTGGAAGAGAGGCCACACCCTAGCAAGTGTACTGTCCAGTTCATCAACGACAACATGACTATCAAGTGCAAAATGACTAAATGTTCCCCATTGAGACTTATGGTGCATTTCAAAGAAGGGGATGGCACCACGTCTGAGTACATCATGAAAAAGGACTGGGCAGAATCTTCACAGTGTAGCAATGGGACTATAACTCTCACTGTGTGAATGGTGTTCATCAGCGCATGGGCTGAAGCTTTGCAATAACTTCTCTATGCAGATTGGATTTTCTTTATCCATCTACGTACATCATAGAGTTTTATCAAACACACAATATTTTATATGCCAACATACTGCATATGAGATGAGAGTGAATTCCACCTGAATTTAATTTAATTTTGAAGGTATTGGCTTTGAATAATTTATAATATGATGTCTCGCAGACACAAGCAGTATTGGTATGGGCTTAACAAATGTCTCCTACTGCCAATGTCAATATTGTACAGACTTTTAACTCAACTCAAAACTGATAACCAGGCTGACGGTGTTTCCCACTCATAGCTGAGAGATAAGAGAGGTGGATGAACTATCTCTTGCGCGGTTCAAAGTTCATCCCTAGAGTTCTAGAGACTATGTAATGAACATAGTATATGATTGTGTGGATGGTACTAACAGATATATCTACTGCAATGTATGCTCTTGCCAGCAGATGACTCTATTCCTCCATTGACTTCCCTGGCCATGTTCCTTAAATTTACTCACACTTTCAGCACCACTGAAACTTGTAGATTATCTGTAGATTCTCAAACATCAACACACATGTTTAGATGTAGTAGATGGTAACTCTGTTAACATGCAACAACAAATTCACATACTGATTTCAACCACCCCAGCAATGAACTTTGTTGTTTTGTTTAGTTGATTAGTCTTAATTAATTAAACTGACAATCTGTGTATGGCTAATTTAACATCTATAAAACTATCAATCCTCCCGTGGAAGACAATATAATTAATGTGGTAACCTTGTTTATCTCCATTTTAAAGTAATCAATGCAGTTAACATATGGATATTATTTTTTTTAAATCTAAGCAGCAATCCATTTGGAAATATATTTGAATAACTCTTGTATTATCATTTATTATAAATAATTTATAATTATAAGACCCTGCAAAAGATCAAACATGTTATAGCGAAATCAGAGAAGACAAAATTCTGGAACACAAATCCAACAAACACAAGCATGGGTGCAGGTGCATACAAATCTCCCCCATGGAGATCAATTTAAGAGCTTCTCTCACTCTTTTATTCTGGGGTTTAAAAGTTGATCGAGACAAACAAGTCGTCCACAGAGACCTGTCTTCACACCCCTCTGCCCCTGGACACAGGAGAAGATGATAGTACCAGGGAGAGAAAAGAGAGAGATGAGGAAGAAGGAGGGGGGAGAAGGGGAAAGGGATGAGTGGGGCCCACAGATGGCAACACCTTGAATAAAGCACTCTAACCCCAGGGTTTATAAGGGTCAGGGGTCATCGGGTCAATTGTGTCCTTGGTCTGAGCTGACATCACAATTCAAATGACAAAGTAGCAGCGTCCAAAGTTGGCAGGGATGGCATGAAACAGCGTAATCCTCACTTGACCAAAACTAAGAGGTAAACATGAATTGTGGGGAAATATTTGTCCCAATACACATATCTAATGATTACCAAATGAGCACAATATAAGTACTGGGGTGTTCACTCAAATATCACTGGTCCTATAGCCAGGGCCAGCCCTAGCCTTTTAGGGGCCCTAAGTGAGATTTGGTTGGGGAGCCCCCCAACTAGCAGTAAAACATTTTAGCGATCCCCCTCTTGACAGCGGAGAGAAAAATGTTTGAAAGTTAATTTCCTGCAATTCTACACATTTTCTCATGGGGCGTAGTTTTAAAGCTAATTTCCTTTAATTGTACACATTTTGCAATGACTTATGCCATGTTAATACAGTATGATATCTGAGTGAGAATGACTAACACAATCATTGAGGGCCCCCTAGAGGTAAGGGTATGTTCCCTGCGTACCGGTTTGTATTTGGCAATGATAACTGCAAATTTAGATAGCTGGCTAGACTAACTACCAACTACTGCTGAAGCACAGCCGAATTTAGAAATTGCGCTTGGTGTACTACTATTCTTATTCTCAACAGAAGTTCCTAAAACTGGGGCCCTAAGCAACCGCTTTTGTCACTTATGCCTGGGACCAGCTGCCTATTCAGCCATTAAAGTCTATTCAGCCATTAAGACGAAGCTGGACACTAACCCAAAAATACAAATTGAATTTGAGGTTTAGCATTTTGTTGATTGAACACAAATCTAGAATTAATTTAAAACTTGTCTTTTCAATCAATCAGCTCCTCGGTATTGAATGCAGAGCAGCGTTGCACCGGTACGAAGTTTGTCCCTTTATTTACACCGGTATAAAGTTTACCATCTTTATTTGCACTTAGGGACAGTTATAACAGGTAAAATACTAACATCAACATGAATCAATCAGACTGTAAATTAGCTTGATTACAACCATACGGCTAACAACCCAATCACCAGCTGTAATGACTGATGTTCTGAGGAGAGGTCAAGTAGCCAGACCAGGACTCCTCTCTTATCTCCTTTATCTTTAATAGAGTTATCATCACCATCAAATCAGTCATTAAGATCCATTAGACCATCACTGACAGTTACCAGATTAGCAGGGGAAGGGAGTTTACAGCAGTGGGGAGGGTGGGGATATTTACAGCAGTGGGGAGGGAGTTGAGATGCTGTGCTGCTGTCCTGCGAGGCTGGTTGAAAACCACCTTTTAACCCATCAAATCAGTCATTAATATGTATGTATGAATATGTATGAACTTTCCAATTTGTAAGTCGCTCTGGATAAGAGCGTCTGCTAAATGACTTAAATGTAAATGTAAATGTAAACCCCAGTCCTTCACTTATAGGCTAGTTAGTGCTGGGCACCATACTTCACACAGCACCTCTTCAGCTGGGAGGGTGGGGATTGTATGGAAGGAAAGCGGGATCTCGAAGTGGGGGCATTATCTCCCAGGACACACAATGTCGAGATGACACAAATGCGCTGAGAGGTTTCCCACAGAGTTTAGGACAGCCAAGGAGAGGAGAGTGGCTGAGAGGGAAGACCAGAGTTCAGAGGACAAAGGGGAGAGGTTGTCTGAGATCTACAACCTGAGGAGAGGGTTTTGGTTATGGCCGTCATTTGTGGTCAGAGGCTTTGAGACGATACACAACTGGGGCAGTTGTAGCCTCTGGGGCAGTTGTAGCCTCTGGGGACGTTGTTGCCTCTGGGGCAGTTATAGCCTCCGGGGCAGTTGTAGACTCCGGGGCAGTTATAGACTCTGGGGCAGTTATAGCCTCTGGGGCAGTTATAGACTCCGGGGCAGTTATAGACTCCGGGGCAGTTATAGCCTCTGGGGCAGTTGTAGACTCTGTGGCAGTTGTAGACTCCGGGGCAGTTATAGCCTCTGGGGCAGTTATAGCCTCTGGGGTAGTTATAGCCTCTGGGGCAGTTGTAGACTCCGGGGCAGTTGTAGCCTCCGGGGCAGTTATAGCCTCCGGGGCAGTTATAGCCTCCGGGGCAGTTATAGCCTCCGGGGCAGTTATAGCCTCTGGGGCAGTTATAGCCTCTGGGGCAGTTGTAGACTCCGGGGCAGTTATAGCCTCCGGGTCAGTTATAGCCTCCGAGGCAGTTATAGCCTCTGGGGCAGTTATAGCCTCTGAGGCAGTTATAGCCTCTGGGGAAGTTATAGCCTCTGGGGCAGTTATAGCCTCTGGGGCAGTTATAGCCTCTGAGGCAGTTATAGCCTCTGGGAAAGTTATAGCCTCTGGGGCAGTTATAGCCTCTGAGGCAGTTATAGCCTCTGGGGAAGTTATAGCCTCTGGGGCAGTTATAGCCTCTGAGGCAGTTATAGCCTCTGGGGCAGTTATAGCCTCTGGGTATCGCCTTTTTTGTGAGAGTGTAATTCTAACAGGTTCAAGTCAGGACATCATAGAGATTAGACCCAATTTTATCACAAGGTCATATATCAATTCACTCGTATAAAAGACAATAGGTCTACATTACAGGCTAAAACCATTTTGCAGGGCAGTAATGTTTTATATCTACAATGTTTACCCTCATCATCTCACTTACAAAGTCAGTTGTCAACCGATTGAGTCAATGGCGGATTGAGAGCCAGCACTGTGGATTCAGTGCCATTTTAAACATTTTGGTTATTTAGCAGATGCTCTTCTTAAGTGCCTTGCTCAAGGGCACATATACCTATTTTTCAACTAGTCAGCTCAGGAATTCAAACCAGATACCTTTCGGTTACTGGCCCAATGCTCTTAACCACTAGGCTACCTGCCACATTCTATCACAGGTCTCTCCCTTATACTCATGCACCATGATACAATGATGAGCCACATCCCCCTAAACACAAACAGGCCTGTTTACCCTTCATTCCTGGGGGTTAATATTCCTCCCTCTTTATGCATCCAAACGCCCAAGGCATGAGACAATGAGTGTCGCTGACCAAATTAGGAACAGCTGACCTGATGCTGATGTTAAGTGGACGAGGAGAGCAGGCACAAATGGTAATCTCTTCTAGCTGCACTGCTCTGTGGGAGAATAACAAGAGAATTTAAGCTTCTTATCATCAAATTACAATTATTGAGGAAGAATGAATCTGCAGCCCTGGACAGAGGGACCTGCTCTTACAACGGAGATCCTGGTTTTGTTTGTGACACTTGGGACACTCCAGATGGAGTGTTTGTTATTATGCATGCAACCCATGCTTTGTTGTATCTCAATGGAGATTCTCCATTTAAATGTTTTTATTGTTGTTTTCAATTATACACTGAGCAAAAGTATAAACACAACATGTAAAGTGGGTCCCATGTTTCATGAGCTGAAATAAAATATCCCAGAAAATGTCTCTCAAATTTTGTGCACAAATTTGTTTACATACCTGTTAGTGAGCATTTTTCCTTTGCCAAAATAATCCATCCACCTGACAGGTGTGGCATATCAAGAAGCTGATTAAACAGTATGATCATTACACAGGTGCACCTTGTGCTGGGGACAATAAAAGGCCACTCTAAAATGTGCAGTTTTGTCACACAACACAATGCCACAGATGTATCAAGTTTTGAGGAAGTGTGCAATTGGCATGCTGACTGCAGGAATGTTCACCAGAGCTGTTACCAAATAATTGAACATTCATTTCTCTACCAAAAGCCGCCTCCAATGTCATTTTAGAGAATTTGGCAGTACATCCAACCGGCCTCACAACCGCAGACCACGTGTAACCACGCCAGCCCAGGACCTCCACATCCAGCTTCTTCACCTGTGAGATCGTCTGAGACCAGCCACCCAGACAGCTGATGAAACTGTGGGTTTGCACAACCGAAGAATTTCTGCACAAACTGTCAGAAACTGTCTCAGGGAAGCTCATCTGTACGTTGTCCTCACCAGGGTCTTAACCTGACTGCAGTTCGGCGTCTTAACCGACTTAAGTGGGCAAAGGCTCACCTTCGATGGCCACCGGCACACTGGAGAAGTGTGTTCTTCACAGGTTTCAACTGTGCAACGCAGATGGCAGACAGCGTGTATGGCGTGGTGTGAGCAACCGGTTTGCTGATGTCAACGGTTTGAACAGAATGCCCCATGGTGGGGGGTGGGGTTATGGTATGGACAGGCATAAGCTACGGACAACGGACGCAATTGCATTTTATTGATGAGCTTAGTTCAAGAGTCGTACACCATCAGATCCCAAAATATAAGCTTGTTTTACTCCAATGTTTGTAAACAACGTAAACACTATAAAGCCTCAAAACATGGTTAAAACTACACATTTGATATCATGGTCAGTCCTTGCATCCATAACTCTGTCTATGAACTTGAAAGTGGTTACATTTCTCCAGCCCCATCCCTCAGTTTTTTACCGAAACAGAGGCTGGAGAGCTGTAAGGATTCCAGCTTTAAAAGACTACGAAGTCTGTGGAGGAGTGATTGACATGTTGGTGGCTTCTTTAAGCAATCTAAATAGGAATATCCACAGCCTGGTCCCAGACCTGTTTGTGCTGTTTTGCCAACTCTTATGGTCATTGTCGTGCTAACACCATATGAGTTGGACACAAACAACACAAACAGATATGGGACATAGGCTATAATATTGCTTCAGGTCGGGATCCAACAAACAGATACAAATCATATGATTATATTTTAAGAGCATAATAACATGATCAGAAAGTCCTGCTTCTAGTCAGGATGCCTTTTGGACCACAATAAGCCAGGATGCAACAGGCCTGCAATATTTTGGGCCAGGCATCCACAAGTACCCATAAACACCCCTAAAAGCCCCTCTAAACCACACCTTGGGTCAGGGATACATACACACTGCTAAAAAAAACTCTAAATCACACCTTGGGTCAGGGATACATACACACCGCTAAAATCCCCATACAACTTTTGCAAGCCTTCTCAATGGTCACCCTCAGATGCCTCACACATGGTCCTTCAGTCTCCTGTCTGCCTGCCCCATCAGAAAGACCGACAGCCTAAAAGGCCAAGGTTGTAACCGAACCATGCTGAGTTATGGGGCTGTCTTACTTTGAAGGGACACCTGCCGTGAAAGTGTATCTTTATGGCACTGGCCATAACCCCATATGGGCAGAGAGCCAAGCGTAACAAGAACAGGAGTAGAAAGGAGCCCTCAAACGAGACCGGCAGACACCAAAGCCAACATCTTTGAAGATCTGGTAGCTAGTGATGAAGTGCAGTAGTCATATCCTTGATTTGAGACGTGTGACATCATTCCACAGCAATTGTCGTCTCTACAGCGAAAAACTCAACCATTGAGATGTCAGATTGTCATGTTGCCACTTGACAACATTGTTTAAAAGCTAAGTAAACACAGCATAGGAACTTCAAAAAGTGTCTCAGAGTAGGAGTGCTGATCTAGGATCTGTGTTTGCCTTTTGGATAATAATGAACAACATTATATGGACACTAATAGTCACCGACGCATTATGCATGTATAGCTAGAGAATTCTAGGCATTCATACCCAAGCATGAAAGGGTTTGCTGGCCTGTGATGGTACACATTCATGTATCTGCACAACCTTCATGTCCAAGTATGTAAGTCCTTGAGAATAATTATCTTGTTTTCAATAACAAGCTCATAACTCAAAGACAAGAGAATAGGATGTGTTGACGAGGGGCCATTCTCTAGTTCACAAGTATCTGAATTCATTCACCACTGATGTCAAGTGCATAATCTATGCATTTGTTTAGCGTCACCATTGCATGTGAACTATTTGCCCATAGAGTTCACCCTTGGAAAACATTGTTACAGCCCCCAAGAAAAATACAGGCCAATTCACCATAGAGGCAGTCACAGCGGAGGTTTCCGATACATGTCAGGAAGATAGGTTTCCCATAGCAGGGTTCCTGTCACCATGTCACTGTCTTTGTGACCAACAACTCATCCATCACAGATTACACTGAGGGGCCAGGCCTAGCTAACTTAAAGCTTGTCATATTCCCTTTTAGAAGGTATGGGAAAAACGAGCATCAAACCCAGGGGGCGAGATGGAAGGCCTGGAAGGCCCGCAATAGAAGAAAAGAGGCAGGAAGGAGGGGAAAGGATAAGAATGAGACTGGCTGGGCCAATGTCTTAGCTAGCACTGGTAAACAGTGTTGATATTTCTCTGAGTAGAGTGACCCTCAGCTGTTGTTAAATCCCGGGCCGGCCTCCACCCAACACCAGTCCAAATGCATCCATTATACTTCAGGTGGTCCACAGCAAGGAGTTGAGAGAGGAGCTGGCGATTGGCTAGAAGAAACTCAAACCTGAGCAGAGACTCAGTAGTAGCCCTCTTGTCTCTGAAGAGAGTAGCCTGGCCTTAGAGGAGTCTTGGGACCTACTCAACAATGAGCCTCTAGTCCCAGCATGGTGAAAGTGACAGCATGGTCCTCCCCCCTGTGGACCATTAAACCTCTTCCTGGATAAACAAGAGCAGGGTCCTTTATGAAGAGTGAGAGGGCCACACAGAGAGGAGTCATTGAGCCATTGAGGGGCCTGCCTTTGTTTTTGTGTTGTGGGGCCCTTTCTCAAAGGCCAGTTCTGATCAGGGAGGCTATATTTGGCTTTTAGGGCTCTTACACATTGCCAGGATGGTATGTTTTGGTCAAACAGAGATGTACTGTAAACTTAATTGACTGCATTATGAGCAGGAGCAGGTTTGACTGACATTATTTGGGAAGAGAGAGTGATTTTGCTGTGTTTCCAAGTTTAAAATATGCTGAGATAGAAAGTTGTTCGATAATGAAAATACCTTTTATGACGCAACGTAATTATGTTACTGAGACACCAAAGTTGAAAAAAGCTAATCTATTTAACCCAAAGGTGTTCAGCCATTTTCTAGGGGTGACATCTTAAAAGTGTGACAAAGATGCCCAAAAGCACTGTATCATTTCAAATACTACACATTGGAAATTATTTTCAGACAAGTTTGTAATGCAGACTGATGTCTGCACTCTTACAATAAGACCATGGAGGTAAATTGCAGATTTTTTAGATTTTTTATAGATCAATTCAATCACAAACACTCAGATTTTTGCTCTCTCATTTTCCACCAGCTCTACCTGTTTCATGTTGTCAAAACGGTGTCCTATAGTGACAGAGGAACTAGAATATTTCAGACTGCATGTTGTATTGGAGCTGTCTAGTCCAAGCCTGGTCCCAGATCTGTTTGTGTTGTCTTGCCAACTCATATGGTCATTGTCATGCCAAACAGAGTTGCAAGGCAACACAAACATATCTGGTTCGAGGCTAGTCCAGTCCTGTGAGGCAGAGTGACAGGCACCTGTGACCCCTGGTCAAGCTCTCCTTATGGCCCTCTGTGGGAGCATTCAACCCTGGACACACATTGGACACACACTGTGCTAGTCACTCCATTAGCTGGGTGCCAGACCGTTAAATAGACAGCAGCGCTATTCCCTGCCTGTCGCTAAGATAAGCCGCCAAGATCCCATGTGCAAACATGCACTTCCTGTGTGTAAATCAAATAGGGGTTCAGGTCACTTTGAATAATTTAGCTATTAGTCTGATTTGCACCATCCAGTTACATTCAAAATGCATTGTGATTTTTGGGAGTATCCCTTTAAGCTTAATGACAAGCTTGACTCACAGTCACGAGTGTCAGTCATAATTTGAGCAGAGCATTGTCACACCTTGGTGAGCAAAACGCAAGTTACCTCGTTTCTGTATCATTTCTTACCACTACCTATGTAAAAGCATATCTAGTTTTTTAAGATAAATATACTAAAGAATGAAGAGCACATAATAAAACTCCTGAACCTCATGAATTGAATGTAGTATACTTAAGCAATGAGGCCTGAGGAGGTGCTGTTCTTACGCACAACGCAACGCAGAGTACCTTAGCCGTGGTATATCGGCCATATACCACAAATCCCTGTGGCGCCTTATTGCTATTATAAACTGGTTACCAATGTAATTAGAGCAGTTAAAATAAATGTTTTGTCATACCCGTGGTATACGGTCTGATATACCACAGCTTTTAGCCAATCAGCATTCAGTGCTCGAACCACCCAGTTTAAAATGTAGCTTGACGTTACTTTTGTTGTCGTATACCCCATCACTTGCACCCTAGATCTGTCCCCTCTGGTAACCTCTACCCGGAGCAACAGCATGCATGGAGGGGGTCACCATAAAGTCATTGCGTGTCACATGTATATAGTCATTGGGTATTGGTAACAAGCTAGGAACATTTTGTCTGGCCCTCCCAACTCTCTCCCTACCCTCCCTCTCTCCAGAACCCTCTCTCCCCTCCCTCCAGAACCTCTCTCTGTTCTCCCTTCTCTCTCGCCACCCTCCCTTCCTCTGGAACCTTCCCTCCCCATGTTCAGCTCCTGGCCTGTATGTTAAGATTTCCTCTGTGGCAGGCAGCCCTGCTCATGTCCGACAGACTCACCACCTCCCCCACCCCTATCCTGGCCGTTGCCTGCTGGGCTGAGAGTCGTTCTCACGACCTCTCAGGTTCCTCACCTCATCTAGGAGTTATTTATTTCCAGCCGGGGGAAAAAAAGAAGTAGAAGTAGAAGACAGATGAGGCTAACAGGGATGAGATGGGATGATAACACTAGTCAGAGCACTAGAACATGGCCATGGGTTGGTGTACGTCTACAGTACAGGCTTGAATCTTAATTCATAGAACTCTTGCATGCCCCTTCACCAATTAATGATAGCTCAGAGGTGAGGTTGGATGAGAAGAAAGACGTCAATATATGGAAGTATTTGAGTTTGCTCAGCAAAAAGAGCTGTTCTGTGTTCGGTGCATAGTCCAAGATCCGATAATTCTATGTTTCATTTATTTCTGTGGTTAGATCAGCCTTAATAGGGTATTCAATCACAGCACACCCACATGACAAAATACTCGTATACTATGGTTAAATACTATTGTATTGATTGTGTTGTTTTTGTGGACTTTACTGTGGTATTCACAATAGTGTTTTTGCAGACTAAAGTCCCCAAAAAACACTACAGTGAATACTTTGCGGACATCACTATAGTATACTGTAGTATTTACTGTAGTGTTGCGGACATGACTATAGTATACTGTAGTATTTACTGTGGTGTTGCGGACATTACTATAGTATACTGTAGTATTCACTGTAGTGTTGCGGACATTACTATAGTATACTGTAGTATTTACTGTGGTGTTGCGGACATCACTATAGTATACTGTAGTATTTACTGTAGTGTTGCGGACATGACTATAGTATACTGTAGTATTTACTGTAGTGTTGTGGACATGAATATAGTATACTGTAGTGTTGCGGACATTACTATAGTATACTGTAGTATGTACTGTAGTGTTGCGGACATCACTATAGTATACTGTAGTATTTACTGTAGTGTTGCGTACATCACTATAGTATACTGTAGTATTTACTGTAGTGTTGCGGACATCACTATAGTATACTGTAGTATTTACTGTAGTGTTGCGTACATCACTATAGTATACTGTAGTATTTACTGTAGTGTTGCGGACATCACTATAGTATACTGTAGTGTTGCGGACATGACTATAGTATACTGTAGTATTTACTGTAGTGTTGCGGACATGACTATAGTATACTGTAGTATTTACTGTAGTGTTGCGGACATCACTATAGTATACTGTAGTATTTACTGTAGTGTTGCGGACATCATTATAGTATACTGTAGTATTTACTGTAGGGTTGCGGACATCACTATAGTATACTGTAGTATTTACTGTAGTGTTGCGGACATCACTATAGTATACTGTAGTATTTACTGTAGTGTTGCAGACATGACTATAGTATACTGTAGTATTTACTGTAGTGTTGCGGACATCACTATAGTATACTATAGTATTTACTGTAGTGTTGCGGACATGACTATAGTATACTGTAGTATTTACTGTTGTGTTGCAGACATGACTATAGTATACTGTAGTATTTACTGTAGTGTTGCAGACATGACTATAGTATACTGTAGTATATACTGCAGTGTTGGGAACATTACTATAGTATACTGTAGTATTTACTGTAGTGTTTTTGTGGACATTACTGTAGTATTTACTGTTGTTTTTTTTGCGGACATTACTGTTGTATTTACTATAGTAATTTTTTTTTATTATCTTTGACATAGCAGTGGCTTTGTCCTCAACAAAATACTCAAATAGCACATTTTCCATGACCTGTAAGTAAGTAGGTAGGTAGGTAGGAATGAGGTCTGAATGGATCGTTCAGAGCTTCTGCTCTTTTCTATAACCTGTAGGGAACACAATATATGATCTATACAGGTCATGTAGGTTTCTCACTTATGAGCTGAACAAATTGGGATATGGGGGAGGGGAATGGGCAGGGTATATGCAAATGAAATACTGTAGTATATATTATAGAAATTACTGTAGTGTTTTTATGGACTGTAGTGTTTTTGCAGATATTACTGTAGTATTTACTGTAGTGTTGTTGCGGTCTGGAGTATATTGTTGTATTTACTTTAGTATTCTACAGTATACTGTATACTATATATACACTACCGTTCAAAAGTTTGGGGTCACTTAGAAATGTCCTTGTTTTGAAAGAAAAACAAATTTTTGTCCATTAAAATAACATCAAATTGATCAGAAATACAGTGTAGACATTGTTAATGTTGTAAATTAATATTGTAGCTGGAAACTGCAGATTTTTTATGGAATATTTACATAGGCGTACAGAGGCCCATGATCAGCAACCATCACTCCTGTGTTTCAATGGCACGTTAGCTAATGTGTTAGCTAATCCAAGTTTATCATTTTAAAAGGCTAATTGATCATTAGAAAACCCTACCCTTTTGCAATTATGATGGCACAGCTGAAAACTGTTGTCCTGATTAAAGAAGCAATAAAACTGGCCTTCTTTAGACTAGTTGAGTATCTGGAGCATCAGCATTTGTGGGTTCGATTACAGGCTCAAAATGGCCAGAAACAAATAACTTTCTTCTGAAACTCGTCAGTCTATTCTTGTTCTGAGAAATGAAGGCCATTCCATGCTAGAAATTGCCAAGAAACTGAAGATCTCATACAACGCTGTGTACTACTCCCTTCACAGAACAGTGCAAACTGTCTCTAACCAGAATAGAAAGAGGAGTGGGAGGCCCCGGTGCACAACTGAGCAAGAGGACAAGTACATTAGTGTCTAGTTTGAGAAACAGACGCCTCACAAGTCCTCAACTGGCAGCTTCATTAAATAGTACCCGCAAAACACCAGTCTAAACGTCAACAGTGAAGAGGCGACTCCGGGATGCTGGCCTTCTAGGCAGAGTTCCTCTGTCCAGTGTCTGTTATTTTGCTCATCTTAATCTTTTATTTTTATTGGCCAGTCTGAGACATGGATTTTTCTTTGAACGGTAGTGTATATATATTCTATAGTAAGTACAACACATGATCAAGATATATTACTGTGTAGTATAGTACTCTACAGTGTACTACAGTTTACAACATAATTCTAAGTACTGTAGTATTCTATAGTAAACTGTAGTAGTTTTCCATGTGGGTATCATTAGGGCAAGGATAGACAATTATTTTAAATGTAGTTAAGAAGTCACAATTTTCAGGTGTTAAACATTGCAATTTAATTTGAAGAATTTATTGATTTCCTGAAGGATAGCATTTGAGGTAATTTGAATAATTGTTGTATCACAACAATAAAACATGATCATGACATCACTGAAAATATATCTCATGGAAAAGTGTATTCTCCATCAAAGAACAACAACATGTGAGTAAGCATCACTCTTGACTATTGCTTTGAACAGCCTATACAAAAATATACAAAAACTCATATTAGAAAAGAATGTGTTATGGTGCATAAAAGTCCTTCAGTCTAATGACCCTACCATGGTCTCCACACGGAGTATGCAGTGATGGGAGGTGCAACAGGTGACACCGCCACCGCAACTGTTGGATTGCCATGTAGGGCGTTTGGCACGCTCATATGCGCAAGGGCCGCGCTTGGAATCAGAAAGGCGAATTGTCCATCTGTCGCTGACACAATCTGAAGTCCACTGTATAATTTAGCCACTGCTGACGTGAAGTTGATTGGCGAGCCACTTTTGCAAGGCATGATTACATTCAACTGAGGCGACGCACTTGGGATTTGCACAATGGCTTGGCCAAGCGTTGGATGAGCTGGATGCGGAGGGTAAGTGAGGCTCTGGCGATGAGTTGAGTAGTTTACGGTGTTGATCTGTGACACACAACCGGCTAAGTGGCTGAGAAGTTGGGACATGACCTCCATGTTCACCCCTTCACATGTGGACAGAAAACGGGTGACTTCACTCATGCACTCGCTGAATCCCGCTCTGTACTTGCCAAGGACTGACGGATCCGTGCTTATAGCACCTGTAAAGTGAAATAATATGATGTATTTGAGGATATATTGTTCAGAAAACCCTTTAAATGTAATTATATAATACTCAGTAGGTCTATCAATAGGTTTGATGGACTTATGCATATAGTACCGTGGGAACAGTCACAGATGCAATTTAAACATGCACGTCTAGAATGAAACCTACCAGTCATTTGAAGACGCTGCATATTCCTTAGGTGCTTCACAGTCATCTCAAGGATGTCCGCCTTCTCCAGCTTCGAATGCCTGGAGCTCTAAACAGACATCAAGAAGAATATTACACATGATTAATAATCTATTTGAGCTTCGTTCTAATCCATCAAATTAACATAATTATAGAAGAATATGTCGTAAACATACATTTCTATGATTATAAAAGCTTTTTTAAACGTACATCTTTCTTTAGAGCGTCCAGTATGAGGGTCTTGAGCTGTCCAAGGCTTTCGTTGATTCGCGCGCGTCTTCTCTTCTCCATAATTGGTTTAGAAGACTTTAAATAAAATTAAAAAAAACACATGATTATTAGACATGTAACTTATTAACAACAATTGACATATAAAAAAAGGATTCGTTTTATTTCCGTGCTTTTCTGTAGGCCTACCTTTCTGTGCTCTGAGGCAGTCCTTAGTTTATCCGGATTTCCATTTACGCTCGACGGGGTGGCTGCAACAGAAGATGGAGACGTTTTCTCCAAAATATCAGCCGGCATCTTAAAATGTTTAATATCCCACAATTGTCCAGTCAACCTCAGCAAATCATTTGTCCCAAAATTGTTCAATAAAGTCCAACCTATTGAGGAATATTCAAACACCGGCCATGTACTTTTTTTCTGACCGACGCTGTTCGTTACAGGTGTTTATTACAACGTAGCTATTGCTGAGGCTACATCCTGCAGTTAACGACCTGCCAGTATGGTGTTGATAACAAGTCAACACTGTCACTTTCACCTCCGGTCATATTTATAGAGGAAGCTGCACGCGAATGGCTCGTGTGAATCGTCCCAAAGTTTAATTCTCCAACCTTCTACCAATGAGCGCGCGGGACACGTTGCCAGGGAGTCGGTTGGCTCGTGCAAGGAGGCCTTCCATTGGCTATCTGGTGTCTTGTGTGTGAGACGGTGGTCCACAGCACACAATACAGATAGGTTACTACGTGATCAGAACTTCCAACAGGTTAAATTTGATGAAACGTATTGATTAAATATGGTTTCAGTTGTCATAGTTATTAGTAACAGTCATTTAAGGTGAATAAAATAAATGTATTGGCCCTTTCCCCAGTTTAATTGATCCTAGAACAAAAACTCTAAATAACAATACTAATAGTTGTACACTATTGACAACCCTCCCCTCAGAGGGTTGACACACATGCACACACTCTTTGGCTGTGTTTACACAGGCAGCCCAATTCTGATATTTTTGCCACTAATTGGTCTTTTGACCAAACAGATCAGATCTTTTTTCCAATTAGATCAGAATTGGGCTGCCTGTGTAAACACAACCTTTCTCCCACACACACAAGTACACTCCCCTACTTACAGTGACAAGAAAAAGTATGTAAACCCTTTGGAATTACCTGTATTTCTGCATAAATTGGTCATAAAATTGGATCTGATCTTCATCTAAGTCACAACAATAGGCACAGTCTGGTTAAACTAATAACACAAACAATTATACGTTTTCATGTCTTTATTGAACACACCATGTAAACATTCCCAGTGCAGGGTGGGAAAAGTATGTGAACCCTTGCATTTAATAACTGGTTGACCCTCCTTTGACAACAATAACCTCAACCAAACGTTTTTTGTAGTTGCGGATCAGACCTGCAAACAGTCAAGAGGAATTTTGGACCATTCCTTTTTACAAACTGTTTCAGTTCAGCAATATTCTTGGGGTGTCTGGTGTGAACTGCTCTCGAGGTCATGCCACAGCATCTCAATCGGATTGAGGTCAGGACTCTGACTGGGTCACTCCAGAAGGCATATTTTCATCTGTTGAAGCCATTCTGTTGTTGATTTACTTCTGTGTTTTGGGTCATTATCCTGTTGCATCAACCAACTTCTGTCGAGCTTCAATTGGCAGCCAGAGCCTTACATTCTCCTGCAAAATGTATTGATAAACTTGGGAATTCATTTATCCATCGATGATAGCAAGCTGTCCAGGCCCTGAGGCAGCAAAACAGCCAAAACCATGATGCTCCCTCCACCATACTTTACAGTTGGGATGAGGTTTTGATGTTGCTGTGCTTTTTTCTCTCCACATAGTGTTGTGTTCCTTCCAAACAACTCAACTTTAGTTTCATCTGTCCACAGAATATTTTGCCACTTGCGCTGTAGAACATCCAGGTGCTCTTTTGCGAACTTCAGACGTGCAGCAATGGTTTTTTTGGACAGCAGTGGCTTCTTCCGTGGTGTCCTCCCACAAACACCATTCTTGTTTAGTGTTTTACATATCATAGACCCGTCAACAGAGATTTTAGAAAGTTCCAGAGATTTCTGTAAGTCTTTAGCTGACACTCTAGGATTCTTCTTAACCTCATTGAGCATTCTGCGCTGTGCTCTTTCAGTCATCTTTGCAGGACGGCCACTCCTAGGGAGAGTAGCAACAGTGTTGAACTTTCTCCATTTATAGACAATTTGTCTTACCGTGGACTGATGAACATCAAGGCTTTTAGAGATACTTTTGTAACCCTTTCCAGCTTTATGCAAGTCAACAATTCTTAATCTTAGGTCATCTGGGATCTCTTTTGTTCAAGGCATGGTTCACATCAGGCAATGCTTCTTGTGAATAGAAAACTAAAATTGTGTTCGTTTTTTATAGGGCAGGGCAGCTCTAACCAACATTTCCAATCTGTGATTAGCCTAGGGGTTCACATACTTTTTCCAACCTACACTGTGAATGTTTAAATGCTGTATTCAATATAGAAGAAAAAAGAAAAATACAATAATTTGTGTGTGTTATTAGTTCAAGCACACCGTGTTTGTCTATTGTTGTGACTTAGATGAAGATCAGATCAAATTTTATGACCAATTTTTGGAGAAATCCAGGTAATTCCAAAGGATTCACATACTTTTTCTTGCCACTGTATTTACTATATGATATACTGAGGTCAGGGATTGATCTTTCAATTCATTAATTACATTTCAATTCACTTCTCGACTGAATTGAAAACTGGGTTCCCTGATTTTTTACCTTTGGTTCATCATAAAATAAAATCACAGAAATGCATTTACATTTTGTCTAATTGAAGAGTGACTAGTCAATGTACTTGATTAACATCGTCAGTGTTATTTTTGAAAGAAAGTCTTTTTCAGGTCATCGTGCCTTTATAGACAATCTCTCTGTATACTACCATCCCATTTTTGTGACTAATAGATTCCAAGTTGCACTCAATGACCTTCATGTCTCGGTTTTAACATGCAGAAGAAATTAACTATCACCCTAGAGTACAAGGTTATCAGGTTGCTCTTACTATTACCTTCTTGACAGACTTCAGGTCCCCTAACGTCTCATTTTTAAAGCTCCTAAAACCTTTCAGGTCAAATGACCCCAAAAGGTCAGGGCCCACATCACAGAAGAGGGAAACAACAATACAGGTCTGAGCGCCTTCTCTATTTTTCAAAGAAACTAGTCATCTGTAACTTCAAATACTTTGTTAATAATGTGAATATAAATAAAGCCCCAATACTGACCTCAAAAACACTTCAACATTATCTTTATTTTTGGACACATAAGGAGCCAAAAGCCAGGGGCATCCGCCATGTAATCATGTTTTTTCTGTTCATGGACACTGTTTTACACCCAATGTGTAGAATTACCAGTCCCCCCCCCAAAAAAAACATGATTCAACGCTGATTCTCACAGGTGCCTTTGTCTGCGAGTATCTTCTAAAGACTACATGATGTGCAGAGAATATTTAGGTGTCCAGTGGTGATGCTATTTTTCAATGTACACAATTCTTCTTTCTTTCATAAACAAGGGCTATGGGTTCTGGGACAAGACAACAGGGAGAGTGGCGGTGCAGGATAGGAGGGGAAGCGGCAACGTGTTTCCCCTTATCAGCTCCATGCTCAGTAAGCCTGCTGGTCTGGCTGGAGACGTGCCTTTATTGTGCACTGTGATCTATAACTGTGCTTTATGGCACACTCCAGATCAGTATCAGTGTGGGAAACACAGAAGAGAGAGAGGCACAGAGGCCCAGGACGCCATGGGAGGGGGTTAGAAAGCTATCGCGGGCCAACAGTGTCTGATAACAACCCACAACAGAAGGGCGGTTGAGTTAGACTGGCACAGATTAGGATAACCTTCTGGATATATTTAAAGAAAATATATTGCTACTTTAACTTACGCATGCTCTTAACATTATGGCACTTTGTTCACGTCAATGACTGTTGATGATGATTGACATGTTGTGTCCACAACATTACATTTAAACAAAGACAGCACCCTGGGTTGTTTGCTCTTGGCTACTTGCCAGTTTTTTTTTTTTACACTAACCTATCTTCACATTTACCCGGTTTGAGATGGACCGCTCCACATATTTCCAAGACAAAATGGGCAGTGGAATGGCCATCTCAATCACCAAATCCCAGGAATCAACCGTTTTACCTGAGTGGCGCAGCGGTAAAAGGCACAGCATCTCAGTGCAAGAGGCGTCACTATAGTCCCTGGTTTGATTCCAGACTGTGTCACGTCCAGCAATGATTGGGAGTCCCATAGGGCAGCATACAATTGGCCCAGTGTCGTTCAGGTTTGACCGCCATTGTAAATAAGAATTTGTTCTTAAGTTAAATAAAGGTTACTTTAAAAAAATGTAAAAGAATGTACTGGGCTGTGTGACACTGAGAGCAAGGACAGCCAGATGGGTATAGAGGGATCACTTAAACATCTCAGCCAGGCCTCCGCTTGTTCTCCCCACCTCCTCCCTTTGAGACCTTCTTAAAGAGGGGGGCCTCTCATAGCAACTCCTGGCAGTGGCCCGCCTGCCTTTTGTCCCCCTCCCCAACAGAAGTTTCTGCTCCAGAAGCCTTAGACAAGGCCCCCATTAATTGTGGGCCTGTGTGGAATACACACGGGACAATGAGCCCAACAGAGTGTTCGGCCCTCAGACAAGGCTGGAAACAAATGGTACAGGAATCCGGCAGAATAGAATCATCCTGGCTGATGTCACTGAATACATTTACCTACCTCAGAGCCCATTCAGCACCACGCTTTGTTTTACTTGGACAAAAAAAGGGGGAGGTATCGATAGTGGGAAGGTAGGGGGAGAGGCTCGGTGACGGGAAATCACTGATCTCCATGGTCACCATCCGTCCCAAAAATATGGTAGAATTTATTGGAGGTGGGGATGAAAAGGAGAGGCCATAAGAGTAAAGATTAAAGCTCTCTTTCCCGCCCTCTATGATAATCAGATACCAAGAGAGCAATCCTAATGCACAGGGGTGGTTTTATTTAGCCAGACACGCTCAAATGTTGAGTAACCTTGCCTGAGACCTGAAGACTTGTGTTAGATCTTAGAGCTATGCATAGGCTTTAGCTCAAAGGGCTAACAGTCCTGTGGCATGATGCAGAAGAACTGTGTTCGAACCCAGTCGGTCACACCAACCAAATAAAAAGATCGGAGATCCAACCTCGCGTTCGTCAACAACCTGGAGCATTTTCAAGTCTGCTCATCCCAGGTCAATAAACAGGAGGGATGCTTAGCTTTGGAAAATGAGTTGAAGAAGAAAAAGGGGACCATAGCAACAGGCATTTTGCAATTGGTCAGACCACAACAAGCCGCCATCTGTCATCTTCCTTAAGCTTTAAGTCTTAAAAAGCCAGCATTTAGAGAGCTTCAACTTGGAGCAAAGGCAATGAGACTGAAGTCTTATTGAACTCTAGGTCCTTCCTTTCAAATGGAATTGAGGTCCTCCTTCTCCCTCATCAAATTGAAAACGCTTCTTCGAGGATTCCGCGAGCAGCCTGCATTTAATTTTTTAAAACCCTGGCATGAAAGTGTTTCTCGACTACATTCAACTGTGGCGACTCCTTTAAAGGGCTAGTTAACATGTAGATTATATGCATTTTGGTGCATTGTCAACATTTCTAAGTGTATTTACATGTTAATATATTCAGAAATACCAGTCCTGAAAAGTGTGAGGGTAGGTTCTAGTTAACTATGATGTCTTTCTCGCTATGGAACATAGGAATTTTATTTATTTGTGCCATCGTCGTTCAAACGCATTCCTGCAACGCCATAGTTATCATGTAAACCGTTCCACTAACTTTTGACTGTTTAAAACTGTTTATTTGGTTTTGGACTATATGGCTGTCCTAAAAATAGTAAAAACCCCTTTCCTTGCTCAAATAGCTGACCAATCAGCCTGTTACCAACCCTTAGTAAAGTTTTGGGAAAAAAGGTGTTTGACCAGATACAATGCTATTTTACAGTAAACAAATTGACAGACGTTCAGCACACTTATGGGGAAGGACATTCAACAAGCACAGCACTTACACAAATGACTGATGATTGTCTGAGAGAAATTGATGATAAAAAGATTGTGGGAGCTGTTTTGTTAGACTTCAGTGCGGCTTTTGACATTATCGATCATAGTCTTCTACTGGAAAAACATATGTGTTATAGCATTACACACTCTGCTATACTGTGGATAAAGAGTTACCTGTCTAACAGAACACAGAGGGAGCTCTTTAATGGAATCCTCTCCAACACAATCCAGGTAGAATCAGGAAATCCCCAGGGCAGCTGTCTAGGCCCCTTACTTTGTATGAGGATGACTCAACACTGTACACGTCAGCTACTACAGCGACTGAAATGACTGTAACAGTTAAAAAAGAGTTGCAGTTAGTTTCAGAATGGGTGGCAAGTAATAAGTTAGTACTAAATATTTCAACCTCAACTAAATCTTGTAATAAATAATGTGGAAATTGAGCAAGTTGAGGTGACTAAACTGCTTGGATTGTAAACTGTCAATGGTCAAAACATATTGATACAACAGTAGCTAAGATGGGGAGAAGTCTGTCCATAATAAAGCGCTGCTCTAACTTCTTAACACCACTATCAACATGCCAGGTCCTACAGGCTCTAGTTCTGTCGCACCTGGACTAGTGTTGAGTCGTGTGGTCAGGTGCCACAAAGAGGGACTCAGGAAAATTGGAATTGGCTCAGGACAGGGCACCACGGCTGGCCCTTGAATGTACACAGAGAGAAAACATTAATAATATGCATGCAAATTACTCTTGGCTCAAAGTAGAGAAGAGATTGACTGCATCACCACTTGTCATTATGTGTTATTGTTTTTACCATCAAGTACCACTTTGGAAACAAGCGTTTTAATTAATACTTTCAAGTGATATCCTCTGGGTCCACATTGTACATTTTGTTGTATACAGTTGAAGTCGGAAGTTTACATACATTTAGGTTGGAGTCATTAAAACTCGTTTTTCAACCTCTCCACAAATTTCTTGTTAACAATCTATAGTTTTGGCAAGTCAGTTATGACATCTACTTTGTGCATGACACAAGTAATTTTTCCAACAATTGTTTACAGACAGATTATTTTACTTATGTTACTGTATCACAATTGCAGTGGGTCAGAAGTTTACATTCACTAAGTTGACTGTGCCTTTAAACAGCTTGGAAAATTCCAGAAAATTATGTCATGGCTTTAGAAGCTTCTGATAGGCTAATTGACATAATTTTAGTCAATTGGAGGTGTACCTGTGGATTGATTTCAAGGCCTACCTTCAAACTCAGTGCATCTTTCCTTGACATCATGGGAAAATCAAAATAAATCAGCCAAGACCTCCAAAAGTCTGGTTCATCCTTGGGAGCAATTTCCAAACCCCTGAAGGTACCACGTTTATCTGTACAAACAATAGTACGCAAGTATAAACACCATGGGACCACGCAGCCGTCATACCGCTCAGGAAGGAGATGCGTTCTGTCTCCTAGAGATTAATGTACTTTGGTGCGAAAAGTGCAAATCAATCACAGAACAACAGCAAAGGACCTTGTGAAGATGCTGGAGGAAACACGTACAAAAGTATCTTTATCCACAGTAAAACGAGTCCTATATGTAAATAACCTGAAAGGCCGCTCAGCAAGGAAGAAGCCACTGCTCGAAAACCGCCATAAAAAAGCCAGACTATGGTTTGCAACTGCACATGGGGACAAAGATCGTCCTTTTTGGTGAAATGTCCTCTGGTCTGATGAAACAAAAATAGAACTGTTTTGCAATAATGACCATCGTTATGTTTGGAGGAAAAAGGGGGAGGCTTGCAAGCCGAAGAACATTATCCCAACCGTGAAGCACGGGGGAGGCAGCATCATGTTGTGGGGGTGCTTTGCTGCAGGAGGGACTGGTGCACTTCACAAAATAGATGGCATCATGAGGGAGGAAAATGATGTGGATATATTAAAGCAACATCTCAAGACATCAGTCAGGAAGTTAAAGCTTGGTCGCAAATGGGTCTTCCAAATGGACAATGACCCCAAGCATACTTCCAAAGTTTTGGCAAAATGGCTTAAGGACAACAAAGTCAAGGTATTTGGAGTGGCCATCAAAAGCCCTGACCTCAATCCCTTAGAAAAATTGTGGGCAGAACTGAAAAAGTGTGTGCGAGCAAGGAGGCCTACAAACCTCAGTTACACCAGCTCTGTCAGGAGGAATGGGCCAAAATTCCCCCAACTTATTGTGGGAAGCCTGCGGAAGGCTATTTGAAACGTCTGACCCAAGTTAAACAATTTAAAGGCAATGCTACCAAATACTAATTGAGTGTATGTAAACTTCTGACCCACTGGGAATGTGATGAAAGAAATAAAATCTGAAATAAATAATTCTCTCTACTATTATTCTGACATTTCACATACTTAAAATAAAGTGGTGATCCTAACTGACCTGAGTCAGGGATTGTTTACTATGATTAAATGTCAGGAATTGTGAAAAACTGAGTTGAAATGTATTTGGCTAAGGTGTACGTAAACCTCAGACTTCAACTGTATGCCTGTTACCCAAAATAAATTCATATCAATAAAATTTATGAGAGGTATTGACATGTTGAAAGCATAGAGTTGTCTGTTTAAACGACTAGCACACAGCTCAGACACCCCATGCATACCCCACAAGACATGCCACTAGAGGTTTCTTCACTGTCCCCAAGTCCAGAACAGACTATGGGAGGCACACAGTACTACATAGAGCCATGACTACATTGAACTCTATTCCACATCAGGTAACTGATGCAAGCAGTAAAATCAGATTAAAAAACATAAAAATACACCTTATGGAAAAGTGGGGACTGTGAAGCAACACAAACATAGGCACAGACACATGCATACACACACACACATGATGACATACGCACTATACACACACGTACACATGGATTTTGGGTTGTAGATATGTGGTAGTGGAGTATGGGCCTGAGGGCACACACTTTGTTGGGAATTCTGTAATGAGTATATTATGTTTTTCAAATAGTTTAACTCCCTTAATTTTTCCGGACCCCAGGAAGAGTAGCTGCTGCCTTGGCAGGAACTTATGGGAATCCATAATAAATACAAATACACAAAATGGCAGCTTCTGTTGATGTCAGTACCCAGCCAGTACCCAGTCAGTACCCAGTCAGTACCTAGCCAGTACCCAGTCAGTATCCAGCCAGTACCCAGTCAGTACCCAGCCAGTACCCAGTAAGTACCTAGCTACTCCAAGTCCATATCCATGAGTGTGTCTGCTGAGGGATTTATGATTGTGAAGGCCATTCTTACCAGTGAAGATGACTCACAAGACCCCTATTTTGGCCACTTACGCTATGAAAGAGACTTCTGGGTCTGCCCTTTCAGCACTCGAGGACCTCTAGCTGAGCCCCCTTCACACGGGAGATCAGCCTCACTGGGGAAAAGTCTCTGCTCTTTTGGGGGAGCTGTCCTGAAGGATGCCCTTGTCCCCGGGCCTCCCTCCCTTCTTCACCTGCCGGCTTAGTGTCTCATCACTTAGCTATGCACATAATCCCTGGTTAGTGCATGTGAGCCACTAGGCCTGGGCTCTGGCCCCCGGCCTCCCGTTCTCACATGCTTGCTGGGTGGCTCCATGGTGGCCATGGCAACTCTCATCTTCTCATGACACTTGGGCCTCAGTCATGGGTCTGAATTCTCTCTGGTCCCTGAGTGTTGTTTTCTGTCAGCTTTCTGTCTCTTTCTGTCAACCTCCCCCCCAACCCCCATCTATTTGTCCGTTTCTATCTCTCACTCTTTCTGTAACTATTCACCCCCGCAGTTTTCAGCTGTTCGCTGCTATGCTCAAAGCCTGCAAGAATGGTCAGGGTTGGTGAAGTTATAAGTGATAGTTCACTCCAAAATGTCAGTTTGTCAGTGGTTTACATACCTCAAAATAGGTCTAATGTTGAGATGAGTCCATGCCGTGTGTGTATACGTCGTGATGCAATGCTAGTTGCAGCATTCGGAACATGCATTTGGTAATCCATGCTGTGATTGGGAGTCCCATAGGGCGTCGCACAATTGGCCCAGCGTTGTCCAGGTTTGGCTGGGGTAGGCCGTCATTGTAAATAAGAATTTGTTTTTAACTGTCATGCCTAGTTAAATAAATCTAATAAAAATGTGCCATCCCATCCATTTAAAATGTACCGTTTTTTTGCCCACACTGAACTTTTTTTTAGCATGAGGACAATGTTGGCCACAGTACAACATCAACTACTGGTTTACTTTAATGCAACTGGTCGTCAAATGAAAACCTGATCATTTTTTAAAATTTTGAGTCTCTCTAAAATGAGAGCGTAAAACATACTGCAATCATTCATTGTGGCCCCTAAGTGCAGATCAGTTTACCCAACGGCTAGCCTTAACTATTAGGAGGGGGAGGGGGACTAAAAACCATCAGCCCTTGAGCAGGGTAACCTACAGCTCTGTGTGGCCCCACACTAACAAGTGTCAGTGATACCAGTCTGTCCTCCCCCTATGTGAATGCCATGTGAGAGGCGGCCCCATCCCTGCCCTGCCGCCTGAACACAAGGCCCTCCATTGACTTCTAACCTGTCGAGGGACCTGAGGAGACAAAAGGGCCCGGGGCGGGGCCCGTCCCTCCAACAAGGCGGTGAACAAACGCTAACACGGCTGCAACTGTCCACCCCCTGAATCACTGAATTCATTAACCAACCGCAGAACCCATTCAGGCCCATATCCCCCTGATAACAGAAGCGGACAGAGATGGCCATAAAGGATGGTGGCAGGAGCCTTGCTAAGGGGACAAGAGGGAGGAGAAGAGGCTTTGTGTCCGTCTGCTGTCCTACAGATCGTTGCAGGCCCGCTACCAGACATGGGCGTCTTTGTGTCATAGGTACAATGGGCCTAACCATAAGTGAGCAGCGGGCTAGCCTTGTGGCCCGACTATCAATCACTGTGATGGCCTTATGAGCGGGCCCATAGTTCCAAGTGAGGGTATCTTACTGTGACTTTTGATACTCTTATCTTTGGAATAATGGGACCAATGTCGTCCAATTCGTTGTCTCAAGTTTGCCAAAAAGCAACTTGAAGAACCTGGATGATCATCAAGACTCTTGGAAGAATGTTCTATAGACAGATGATTCAAAAGTATAACTTTTTGAACAACATGGGTCCCATTACGACTGGTGAAAACCAAACACTGCATTCCACAGTAAGAACTTCACACCAACGGTCAGCATGGTGATTGTAGTGTGATGGTTTGGGATGCTTTGCTGCCTCAGGACCTGGACAACTTTCCTAAATAGAAGGAACCATGAATTCTGGCATCGGTCAGTCATGTAACTATAGGCAGGACATTCCACAAGGCGGCCCAAGCCCCCAACTTTGTGAGAACAGTGAGAAATAAAGCCTGTGTTTGTGTGTGTTCTTTTGGTCTTTCTATCCATCTTCATCTGTTACTGTCTGGAAACAAAGGAATACAGGAAAGACTTACACCAAACGTCTAATTCCTCACAAGTGAGGCAACACTAGCCAGAAAACACACTGCTCTAAAGCAAGAGATCCTCATTCCAAAACGCCACTGTTGACCAAAAAGATGATCTACAAGTGGACACATCAATTCATGACTCCTCCTCATCCCCATCATCATGAATATTCCTCAATGGCTTCTTCTTGCCCTGATCTCTGGGAGATTCCATTCCTTTCACTGGCACTGAGCAGCCAGGCACCCCTCTCTTCTCTTTCAGGGTCCCCCTCTAAACTCTAAATCCACCCATTCACAGCTATGGGCCCTGATCTCCACATGAAATGATACCCTCTTACACTCTGGGCTTTAAAGCGCCCATATGCCAGGCAGCGAGGCGGCTGGGAAAGCTCATAATTGATCAGTAAGTGTAAAACTTGTGACCGTGGTCAGCCCCCCATGAAGCACACAGGAGTGTTTTAATATACAGATTTATTGGCAAATGGAATGGTTGAGTTAAGTCATCAGAATGGAAGAAGGCATTTATGCAATCCTCTCTACAGAACAAACACAAGGGAAAATATCAATATTATTGTAGACATTTTCAGTAAATCACACATTCTTTGTGAGTTGTATCACAATAGAAAGGAAGGAATTAAAAGTAAACAATCGTTACAATTAATTTTATTTCTTTTTTGTGTGGTTCTGACTAGCGGTAAGGCATTTAAAGGATAGTTTAGTGAAATTACATACTTAGATTTGTTTCCTTACCTTGAAAGTTGTGTATGGACAAGGAGAGACTGCAATCCACACTTTGGTTTTGTTAAACTAGCCACTGCCAACAAAGGCTAATATTAGCATATTCAGACCAAAAATCAATGAACATCAATCTCCCCCGTATATTGATGCCCAAATCATCTTAATATAATTTCAAACCAAGTCATTGAACAATACAATCTATTTAACAGATGATTTGGGCATGAAATTTTCAAATGTAAGGAAACAAATATCGAACTATTTAATTTCACTGAACTATCCCTTTAATACTTCTGGTGAGACCTTTACAGAGAGATCTATTCAAAGTAATTGTTGACAAATGTTTAGGTCAATATCAACAAGCTTGGATGTTCACTACCGTTCAAAAGTTTGGGGTCACTTAGAAATGTCCTTGTTTTTGAAAGAAAATCTAATTTTTGTCCATTAAAATAATATCAAATTTATCAGAAATACAGTGTAGACATTGTTAATGCTGGCAGCTTCATTAAATAGTACTCGCAAAACACCAGTCTCAATGTTAACAGTGAAGAGGCGACTCCGGGATGCTGGCCTTCTAGGCGGAATTGCAAAGAAAAAGCCATATCTCAGACTGGCCAATAAAAATAAAAGATTAAAATGGGCAAAAGAACACAGACACTGGACAGAGTAACTCTGTCTAGAAGGCCAGCATCCCGGAGTCGCTTCTTCTCTGTTGACATTGAGACTGGTGTTTTGCGGGTACTATTTAATGAAGCTGCCAGTTGAGGACTTGTGAGGCGTCTGTTTCTCAAACTAGACTATCTAATGTACTTGTCCTTTTGCGCAGTTGTGCACCGGGGCCTCCCACTCCTCTTTCTATTCTGGTTAGAGACAGTTAGCGCTGTTCTGTGAAGGGAGTAGTACACAGCGTTGTATGAGATCTTCAGTTTCTTGGCAATTTCTCACATGGAATAGCCTTCATTTCTCAGAACAAGAATAGACTAACGAGTTTCAGAAGAAAGTTATTTGTTTCTGGCCATTTTGATCCTGTAATCGAACCCACAAATGCTGATGCTCCAGATACTCAACTAGTCTAAAGAAGGCAATTTTTTAAAATCAGAACAACAGTTTTCAGCTGTGCCATCATAATTGCAAAAGGGTTTTCTAATGATCAATTAGCCCTTTAATGTGGGTTCGATTACAGGATCAAAATCCTGTAATCGACACAATGTGCCATTGGAACACAGGAGTGATGGTTGCTGATAATGGGCCTTTGTACGCCTATGTAGATATTCTATAAATTAAAAAAAGAAGAAGCTTTTCCCAGCTACAATAGTCATTTACAACATTAACAATGTCTACACTGTATTTCGCATAAACTTTATGTTATTTTAGTGGACTTTTTTTTGTTGCTTTTCTTTCAAAAACAAGGAAAGTTCTAAGTGACCCCAAACCTTTGAACGGTAGTGTATACTAGACAATACAGGCGATACATCAGTTGTAAAACATGTACTGTACAAATTCAAAAAACAGATATTAGAATTAGCTGTTAATCTCAGAGAATATAAAATACAATGAAAATGTGATATCTTTTCAAAACAATTCCCTTTGATAAAAGCAGCATTTAGGTCAGGTGCAATGGTTTATAAATGTTACAAAAGGTATGGCATGACCTCATTCCCACCCATCACCTCACTTGGATACTCTAGGTCCGCTATTCTACAGAGATCAAATGTTTCATATGAGGAGACGGTACAGAATGTCACCTTTTATTTGAGGGTATTCTCATACATATCCGTTTTATCGTTTAGAGATTAAAGCACTTCATGTTATTAGTTCATCTATATGAACGTTTCAAGTATTTGACACCTTTAAAATGGGAGCACTAGATACATAAAGTGCTTTCATTTCTAAATGGTAAAACAGGTATATATGAAAATACCCTAAAATAAAAGATTATGTACTGTCGCCTCATATGAAACATTTGATCTCAAATCCAAAATGCTAGAGTATAGAGCTGAATTAAAACGTTTTAGCTTCAGCGTCCAAATAAATACGTACAGGAGTGTACGTGCACACACCCACCATCTTTTTTTCTGGATCCAAATTGGGGTTAGGTGGTGGCTGTGATGGGGGCGTGGTGAATAGTGCGGTTGCCGACTGAAAACTTTAGAGGCCCTCTTGGCCGCGGAAAAAAAATGTCCTGCAATTCTACACATTTGTCATGATGTGAGCGAAACATAATTTTAAATTCAAATTGTCAGCAAATCTACACATTTTGCCATGGCTTATGCGTTGTTATGCTATCGGAGTGACTCAAACATAACAAAATCAATGGGGGCCCCATGCCATGACAAAAATACTGAATGCATAATTTTCCGAATTTTTGATTCTCCCTAACGGGCTAGATTTTATTTGGGCGATTGTTAGTTCTCAAAGATCATCATATTTTTTAAATATATATCTGGTTTAAGTCATTTAAGTTTACACTGAAAATGTTTTCCCATCCCAATAATTTTGTATTAAGTCCAGCCCAAGACTTTTCTATGCAGAAAAAACCCTGCATACACATGCACAAACACACAGGCACCAGATGAACTCAAGTGTTCAGTTTTTACAAGGGTCACGGGCACTCACATACTTCCACAGGAAGAATTACATTCATAAAGCGTAGCAAATTCTCAGAGAAACACAGCAATATATTATTGGTGCATTGGAATGTTATTCAATCTTGGCAAATACAGTAGTACCACTCACGCTTAAAACACACACACAGTGCTTTCAAAATGCATAATCTGGGTGTGTTGATATATATATATTTTTTATCCCTCCATTTCTCTCAGTACGGTCCTGTTCACACATGTTCTCTTTAACTCTTGACATTTCGTTGGAGCAGCAATCAAGGCAAGTGAGAAAGTGTTAGTGGACGATTCCATAGTTCTTAGTCTTTGTGAAGCTGAAAAATCAACCAGTGGTGAGTGCAAGGCAAGCCCTGTATTGGAAAGACATAATCTCTGGGCCTCTACACCAAGACTCAACTAATAGCAAAAAGAGGGTTAAAAGTACCCGGTATGGAGCAGCCTGTCAGTAGTCACATTGCTGGGGTTCTATGTGTGCTTTGGGGTTTATGGGTAAGGACGGAGCAGTTATGGTCAAGAAGTTGACAGGATCACAGTCTGATTGCAAGCTCATGATGTGATTTCACATTATTCTTTTTGTTTATTCCTGGATATGGGGCTAGTTGTCCAGGCAATGGAAGGTTCTAGACTCAATATTGGTTATAAACCAGGTCAGTTGTCCAGGCAATGGAAGGTTCTAGACTCGATATTGGTAATAAACCAGGTCAGTTGTCCAGGCAATGGAAGGTTCTAGACTCGATATTGGTTATAAACCAGGTCAGTTGTCCAGGCAATGGAAGGTTCTAGACTCAATATTGGTCCAGGCAATGGAAGGTTCTAGACTCAATATTGGTTATAAACCAGTCAGTTGTCCAGGAAATGGAAGGTTCTAGACTCAATATTGGTAATAAACCAGGTCAGTTGTCCAGGCAATGGAAGGTTCTAGACTCGATATTGGTTATAAACCAGTCAGTTGTCCAGGCAATGGAAGGTTCTAGACTCGATATTGGTTATAAACCAGGTCAGTTGTCCAGGCAATGGAAGGTTCTAGACTCGATATTGGTTATAAACCAGGTCAGTTGTCCAGGCAATGGAAGGTTCTAGACTCGATATTGGTTATAAACCAGGTCAGTTGTCCAGGCAATGGAAGGTTCTAGACTTGATATTGTTTATAAACTAGGGCCGGGACGATATCAGTATTGCGATACTTGTTATTATCTTGGAAAGGAAAAACGAAGCAGATTTAACTTCTTTAGGAAAACAGCCCTTATGTTGGAGTCACATTTATTTATTTTCCTAGCTATAGATGGGTTAGCTGACAATGTCATGAAAATGATGTGCACTCTTCAAATGGGGCAGAAGTCTGAGTTGTTGTGATTCTGGATGGCCAGATAGATACCAACAATGACAAGAAACTGCCATGTGGGGAATCGCAAGTGACTGATTTCAGCTAGTTTCATCTTCTTGATACTATGTCTTGTTTTGAGGTGTTTTGACTGATTTCATGTCAATGCTAATATGGCTCAAATTCGCTAGCTAGCTAACAACTGTTACGATGTATTTGAGAGACAAGTGCTCATTGTGCAAATGGATTTTGGTTTTCAATAAACATTGGAGAATAAATATAGTTGACATGTTGTCAACAATCTAAGCCAACCTGTCTGTTTTCCCCCATAGTTACGCACGCGTCCGTTTTGTTACTCAACAACCAACCTGCCTATTGCACACAATATTTTACTTACAGCAGGTTTTTTAAATACCTAAGAGTTTGGTCTGCTTCATGTTTTCATTTTTGCCATGGAAAAATATTGCGATACTGGTATCATCACAGCCCTACTTGTCCAGGAAAAGGAATGTTCTATACTTGATACTGGTTATAAACCTGTCAATGGTTCAGGGAATGGAAGGTTCTAGACTTGAAACTGGTTATAAACCAGTCAGTGGTCCAGGGAATGGAAGGTTCTAGACTGGGTACTGTATGCCTCCCATGTGGCACAGCAGTCTAAGACACTGCATCTCAGTGCTAGTGGCATCACTAGAGACCCTGGTTCGATCCCGGGCTGTATCACAACTGGCCATGATCAGGAGTACCATATGGCGGCTTTGGCTGGTGTAGGCCATCATTGTAAATAAGAATTTGCTATTAACTGACTTGCCTAGTTATATAAAAAAAATGTTGCAGCTATATGTGGGTGTGGCCATGTGTCACATGCTGACAGTGTGGAGGGGGGTGCTGGTGGTGTAGGTGACGGTAGCAGGTTTGGGCGGCCAGTCGGGGTCCTCCTGCAGCTCCTGGGCGACTTGCATGTAGCGCACTCTGGGGGTCTTCCCCTTCCGATAGAACAGCCAGGAGAGGAACGCCGTGCACCAATGCTCATTAGCAGACTAGAAATAGTACATACACAAATCAAACAAGAAAGCAGCATAGACCACAGCAGGGTGATTCCTCACCAAACTAGAAAAAAAGACTTGGTTTGGGGGATTTTCACGAAATTGACTACATAGAAAGGTCCTTTGGAGGAAGAATTTGACACAGTGGGGTGTGAAATTATTGACACCCTTGATAAAGATGAGCAATAATGACTGTATGAAATACATTATTCAAATACTGAGCTATATTGTATGTTAGACAGGTGTGTACCTTTCCAAATCATGTCCAATCAATTGAATTTACCACAGGTAAACATCTCAAGGATGATCAATGGAAACAGGAGGCACCGGAGCTCAATTTCAAGTCTCACAGCAAAGGGTCTGAATAATTATGTAAATAAGGTATTGCCGTTTTTTTTTTTTTTTAATAAATTAGCAAACATTTCTAAAAGCCTGTTTTCGCTTTGTCATTATGGGATATTGTGTGTAAATTGATGAGGATTTTTTTTTATTTAATCCATTTTAGAATAAAGCTGTAACGTAACAAAATGTGGAAAAAGTCAAGGTGTGTGCACTGTATATTAGACTAAATATCTGTATAGGACAATAATTGCTAAAAACATGATATCGGTATCAATATCAATATCTTTCATACCTGATATTAAGATTATATTTTATTTCCAAAATTATCTGCCACTTAAACTCAAGGCGTGCTTGAGAAGATTTGCAGATATTTCTGCAAAGCAGTTTTTAAAATATTGGTCATGTCTATCACAGCCCATAAAATAATGGTTCTAGAACTGAATATTTCCATATCGGTGCATCTATCATTCTTAGTCATTTAAATCTCACTTATTTCTCAGCTTATTCAATCAGAAAAAAGACAAAACAAATTAATTGAATATCAAGCCCCTCAGAAGCCAGAGCAAGGATCAATGTATCAACGTTGTGCATGCATGGGGGGGTAGTGAAGGACAACTACTATGGGTCATAGTGGGGGGGGGGGGGGGGGGTAAAGGGAGAGACAACTACTATGGGTCATAGTGGGGGGGAAGGGAGGAACAACTACTAGATCTACAAAGTGAAAGAGAACTAAATAAATACGCAAAGCCTAAACATTCCCAACCTGAGGTGTGAGAGTAGCGGAGGTGACGGCCATGCCATCGCTGCCCCCCTGCTTGTCTCGACTGAACACCAGCTTCCATAAGATGATGTCAAGGACCAAAGTCTAAGGAAGATTTCATTGGGCAGGAGTGAAAACAAAATGGCTGCTGATCGTCCATAATTAGGGGGTGATGATCAGGTTACGAGCAAAGACAAGGATGTCACTCAGAACAACAGTCAAAAATAAAAACACACATTATTTAAGAAATATTGATTCAATGTGGTTGTTAGATTTGATTATTGAGGGATTGTATCAATTGATTGGATTGGTGTCATTTAATAATCACAAATGTCTACATGCAAGATTCTCAACAAGCTGAATCCTGTAGAGACAGTTTGTAGGGTGAATACACATGAAGTTCCCTATAGCATACTGTACCTCCAATAGAAAAGACACAGCAACGTTCACTAGGACAATGATGACCACTGTTATGCGCCATTCATGGGGAACACACACAATCTACGGGGAAAGAGCGCAATGGGATGGGGTTAGCTAGTCTCAAGACAAAAGCGTCACAAGGCAAAGCATACACTACACCACATCATGCCAGGCAACGGCAGCCATTTTGGGTCGGATATTTTGTCTCACTCACCTCCAGGAAATTGTCGATGGCAGGAACAGGATACAGCATGATCATGAAGAGGAATATGTACAGAGCCATACAGGATAGCATGAACGGCCCTATGACATTGGTTCAAACAAAATGAGGTCACCAGTAACTAGGCCATTTTGCTGCTCATATGGACAATTTAATTTAATCAGAGTCAGGGTCAATTCCATTTAAATTCCAGTCAATTCTGGAAGTACACTGAAATTCAAATTCCAATTCTCTTCAATGCTTTTCAATGAGGAACATTTGGAAATGAAAATTGAATTTGGTTTACTTTCTGAAATGACTGGAATTAAAGCCCAGATTGACAAATCAATACAGTAAGCCATAGCTTCATAGCAAATGTTAGCTCTATGTCAAACAATAACATTAGCATCTTAAATCTGCTGTTGCTGTTGATTCAAACACAGTTGACACAAGTGGAGCTTACAGTTTTTATAGCTTGGCTGTCTGAACGGTTTTCCCTTGGAGAAGATGATGGCCACTGCCAGGTACTGGAAGGAGGAGACGTAGAAGAGTGTAGTGTTCTCATAGTTCTTGATGTTCTTGTGGTCGACATGTAACGTTATGTTGGGACCATGGGTGAGATTGGCACTGGAAACATTACAGGCACTGTTGAAGAGAAACTTGAGTTAGCATGAAGATAACTTTCTTGGACATAATTACATGGGCCAGCTATTGTACCTCAGATTGTTTCCAAGATATGCCAAGATCGCAACTGTCGTCCAGAGCAAAAGTCTAAGGGTCTATTGACCTTTGGATGGACTTCCTAGGTGGACTGGTGGAGTACCCCTTATCAATCCCTTAGACCCCCAAATAACTTTCTTGGACTTCTGGATTGGGTTGTTGGACCATCTGAGGTCGTGTCCTACAATTATTTTGTGGACCTTCCATATACAGTAAGAGTCTCAGATCACTTTTTGGACAATCAGATAAATATTTTGGATAATCAATAGGGGTATCCCTGATCATTTTGTTGGACCATCGGATAATATTTTGGATCATATATATGGTCCAGATTACCTTTTGGACCATCAGATAACTTTTGGGGTCATAAATAGCCAAATATGTGTCCCAGATTCCTTCCCCCACAGCCCAGGCAGTGCAGTACTCACTCTGAGAGGGGCGTCCATTTCTCGTACCAGCTCTGGCCCCGGACCCAGACGAAGGCCAGGACCTGGAAGGCCAGACAGGTGAGGATCTGGGTCAGCACGGAGAACAGCAGAGGGCCTGAGATTAGACTGGACGGGGGGCGCCGCGCCACCAGAACCTTCCACGCCGGGTTCAGACTCACTTACAATAAATAAGGAACAATAGGAAATCAATAAATGTCAGAACATTTTTTAAATCTATTTTAGTCATTCATTTCAGTGATACAGCACTGATACAGCAATTAGGATGTGAATATTTGAGGCCCCGTAAAGAAACTATCAATGTCTGTTTGGATACTCAACTCAAGTAATGCCGGATAAACATTCTGGAGACAGGTTTCTATTACTCACTTGTGAAGGCAATGATCAGAATGATAGCAATGTCAATGAAGAGGAACTGGAAGTCTCCCAGGTTGCTGAGGATCTAGAACATGGAGACACAACCCCTTAAAACTGATCTCAAACCAGTCATTACCATATTCGTCAGTTGATCATAGCAGCTACACTTATCTCAAACCAGCCGTTATCATGTTTGTCATTTGAGCTTAGTAGCTAAACTGATCTGGGACCAGTACTCACAGAGTAGAGGAGCGTGACACTGAGGTATTGGATGATGCTGTACAGGGCCATGAACTTGAACACACAGAAGGAGGTGATGAGAGCAGCTCGCCCCTCTCTGTGGAGAAACAACAGGCCATCATTCAGCCTGGCAACTCTGAGACTACTTTCATACAGCACTTCAAATACTTCAACAGATACATTTTATTCCACAGACAGATATTTGACTGGTACTTGTGCCAAGTAATTTATAACAACTGTATAATAAAGAGACATTTGACATTGTTGATGAAAAGGGATGCTAGTTCCTCTATAGGTTTATTCCAAGATTCCTGCCTTCAAGGGAGTTGTCCCTGGCCACTGTGCTTCTGCCTTCGCATTGCTTGCTCTTTGGGGTTTTAGGCTTGGGTATCTGTAAAGCACTGTGACAACTGATGAAGTAAAAAGGGCTTTATAAAAAAACATCTGATTGATGCTACAGTACCTAATGAGGTTGGGCACACAGGAGATGTTGGCGGTGGAGGAGGTGAAGGGGGAGGCGACTGAGGCCTCCAACTCTGACAGAGAGATCCCACTGTGAGCTCTCTTTAAGGCCTGGAGATAGCAGAGGGAGGAGGTCACTCAATGTGCTCCAAATAATTGCTTGGAACATTGGTTGTGGGTTTAATTCCCATGGAGGCCAGGTGAAAGGTAATAGCCTGTCTGGTAAAATACATTTTATAGCAGAGTTATAAGAGGGCGGCATTACAGGAAAGAGACGTCTGTTCCTAATAGTGGCGTCATCAGAATACTGTCCCCTTATGGAATCTACTGACCAATGTCATACTGCTTGAGCTGTGTACAGTTTGAAAACAGCTGATCCTATGGTCTGATAGCAACACTAATCTGCCCCATTCAAGCATTCTTTACAGTAATATATGCCATTTAGCAGCTGCTCCTATCCAAAACAACTTACAGTCATGTGTGCATACATTTTACGTAAGGATGGTCCCGGGAATCGAACCCACTATCCTGGTGTTGCAAGCGCCATGCTCTATCAACTGAGCTACAAAGGACCACATTAATTGCAGTAAAGCATGCTTTTATATTATGAGATGAAAAACACTCTGTCTCTCCAGAACAGTATTACACATAAAAATGACAACCCCATACTTACGCCACAGTCATTGGCACCATCACCACACATCCCTACAGTATAGCTGCAAAGAAAGCAAAAAAAGAGGCGGAAATTAAAGCCAAGTGGTCAACATATTACCTAGCTGGATGACAGAAATTTAGCATAATGTAGTTTCCCAATAAGCACAAGACGTTGAAAATATGTATTTTCAACGTGATTCCAAAAGGACGTATTTTCATCCCCCCCAAAAAAATATTTTGAACGTCTTGTGCTCGTAGGGGTTAGTGCTGAAGAGGAGACTCACTCCACACTCTGTAGGACCTCTACCAGCTGAGTCTTCTGGTCAGGAGCCATGCGGGCGAATATTGTGGCACGCAGTGCCAGCTACAGCACCACCCAGTGGACAGACAGAGCATAACACTAGCGTCAAATAACGCTGTATTAGTGTGACTAAAGCTGCGTTTACACATGTAGCCCAATTCTGATCTTTTGCCCATTTATTGGCAAAAGAGCAGATCTGATTGGTCAAAAGACCAATGAGTGGAAATATCTCTGAATTCGGCTGCCTGTGTAAACACAGCCATGATGTCCGTAAGGGTTTACCATCTAGGTATTACAAACCCAGCTCAGTTAAGGGAGGCACTGAACACTGGAATGTAGCAATTTAGTACACCTGTCATCCTACAGTCATTTCATTTCTATTGTCTGAACAGAGTGATGGAGTTTGGCACTGACCTTTTGGACTAGGTCAGGGAAGTGTTCGGTGATGACAGCAAAGGACCTGCCACTCATGGCAAAGTGGTAGCCCTGCTCCTGCTGCTCACCATAAGCCACATGGCCCACATCCTCAAGGCTGATTTCCACTGACTGGGGAACAATAGAGAAAAGGGGGACATGAACGGCCATGATGGCTCATCAGTTGCAACAACATCAATGAGGAAAAGAGAAACTGTGTCCTTAGGCTACAGGACATACAATATACTGAATTTACACATACTGCGTTAATTCATCCAGGGAGTACTTTTTAAATATAAAGATCTTGTTTCCAAGTGAGACTTGCTTAATAAACTCATATCCTGTCTTTATAGAATAGTTTAATATCAATCCATATCTTTTAATTACGTTTTTCCCCTCACCTCAACACGGTTGTCTTTGCTGGTGGCGTGGTTCTCTGTGTAGTGCCAATTGATCGTAGCAGGCTGGATGTCTTTGGGAGGTGTGGCGTCTGCTACGATGACCCTCTCATGAGGGGTTATCATCCCACAGTCTCTGGCTACTGATATAGCGGTTAGCATATTATCGCCTACAGTCAGACAGAGAGAGATGACAACAAGATGCAAAACAAGTTAAATGACTAACATGTAAAATGTAAAATGCAAAATGTAAGATTTAAAATGTAAGACACTCTACATTTTCATTGATATCAGTGTAGGTGTGGCAGCTAGTCGTAGTTAGCTTAGTCCTTCCAAATGACAGAATAGCAATTTATATGGCTTTGCAGTACTGATGGTTACTTCAGTGTAAAGTGCTGGTGAGACTATGGTATTGAATATTGGTAAGATTGGTACATGCTACAGTACAAAAAGGCACTAGCAAACCTAAACAATCTCCCAGAATTCTGACAACATTTTGTATTGTAGATGAAGACTGTATACGATTGGCTTATTCACCTGTAACCATCACAGTGCGAATGTTTGCACGTCGCAGGTCTTTTAAAACCCCAGCAGTCTCTTCCTTTAGCTTGTTTTGCATGATTATGAGCCCAAGGAACTCCATATTGGTCTCTATGAGATCTCTGACAGGTATGGAAAACAGATTCATTTATTAAAGAATAGGAATTTAGCCCACATAATCCAGCAAATAAAAAAGTTTGACTATTTGTGAAAGGGGAAGTTCACAAATTCACACATTCAAATGTCTTGAATCTTCTAACAAGAAATAAGTCAGTTCTCACTCCTGTGATTCTACTCGGCACATTGTATTAAGCACATTGTACTACCTGTTGAGGTTCTGGACCTTGTGCCAGGAGAGTTTGGCCTCCAGCTGGCGATGGGCCAAGGCTATGACTCTGAACCCTTGCCTGGTGTAAGACGCCAGGGTCTCTGTGAAGCTCTCTGGTACTAGAGTAAGATAAAATAATAATGAATTGGGTTATAGTCTATTAACCTGCAAGCATGTTCATGTAAATGCGTAAGCCTGTCTTGACAGTGCACATACAGGTGGGGTACTGGAATAGAAGTACATGTTCTGGCAAGCTGCTGCCTGGTAAGACTGAATAAAGGTCTAACTAACTTGTGTCCTCTGCGCAGAGGCTGGCCACAACCTCTGGCGCCCCCTTGAGGTAGGCGTCCATGCGCTTCTCCCCCAGCTTCCGGACCACCACACTCATCCTCTGTAGAGCTGACGAGAATGGAAACTGGCGGACGATCCCAATCTCATAGGACAACTGAGAGACCGACAGCACAAGGTCAAACAAAATCCATTCAACCGTTCAACTTTTCCCATTCATAAACAAATCCATTCACATACAAATCAATATTCAAGGAAGGAAAGAAAGATGCATTTGAAAAAGCCCTCACACTACTTACCGTCAGCTCAGACAGCTCCTAAAAACACAAAGGAGAAAAGAAGGGTTAAAGAACATAGTTAAGATATATCTACCAGATATTGAGATGTAGCGAGGTAGGAGAGAGCATACTATGGATACTGTACCATGTTCTGTGCTAGATTGACTTCCTGGTTGACCTCTGGGAGCACCTGTTTGGGTGGCCGCACCACGGTGGGCATTATGGGATTGTGTAGGGCTGTTTCTTCCTCTGTTGGCTCCTCTAGAATCTGAACATTACAAACATTGGTGTTAAACAACATTAGTGACCCATTTGAAACCTGGCAGCCACTTCTGACAGGCTAAACATGATTTAGACGGGTAACCCGACGCCAGTCTGCCATCTTGCCAAGGCAACGATGTAACATTGCTGAATGTAGAAACAGTCTGGCACCAGTCGTAGGGATTTTGTGTTTATATTAGCATGTCGGGGTGGCAGGTAGCCTAGTGGTTAGAGCGTTGGGACTATTAACTGGAAGGTTGCTGGATCAAATCCCTGAGCTGACAAGGTCAAAATCTGTCCTTCTGCCCCTGAACAAGGCAGTTAACCCACTGTTCCTAGGCCATCATTGAAAATAAGAATTCGTTCTTAACTGACTTGCCTAGTTAAATAAAGGTAAAATATATATATTTTTTAAATGTACCATCTTCCAGCTATTGTTACCATAGCTCTAACAGAAAGAATCCCACTGCTGCCACTATCTGTCAATGTGTTTTGTGTTGTAGTCATGACATACAAAGATATGAAGAATGTGTCAGAGCATGTTTCAGTCAGCAACAGTACATATACAAGTTTGAACATTTCCATTTCCTGTGTAATACCAGTATGTGTAACACATTGCTACAGTATTATTACAGAAATGCAGTTAGCGTGTAGCATTGTTAGCATAACTAAACTGAACAAGTGTAGGAGAGATTATCTTTCCAATATTGTCTTGGAGCCTCTACAACTCTTTCTCCACAACACTTCATTGGAATCCCATTGACTTGGCTATCTACAAACTACACTGAATAACAATATAAAACACAACATGCAACAACTTCAACGATTTTACTGAGTTACAGTTCATATAAAGAAATCGGTCAATTGAAATTAATACATTAGGGCCTAATCTATGGATTTCACATGACTGGGAATTCAGATATGCATTTGTTGGTCACAGATACTTAAAAAAAAGGTATGGGCGTGGATCAGAAAACCAGTCAGTATCTGGTGTGACCACCATTTATTTGCCTAATGCAGCACAACACATCTCCTTCACATAGAGTTGATCAGGATGTTGATTGTGGCCTGTGGAATGTTGTCCCACTCCTCTTCAATGGCTGTGCAAAGTTGCTGGATATTGGTGGGAACTGGATCACGCTGTCGTACACGTCGATCCAGAGCATCCCCAAACATACTCAATGGGTGACATGTCTGGGGAGTATGCAGGCCATGGATGAACTGGGACATTTTCACTTCCAGGAATTGTGTACAGATCCTTGCGACATGGGGCTGTGCATTATCAAGCTGAAATATGAGGTGATGGTGGCGGATGAAAGGCACAACAATGAGCCTCAGGATCTCATCACAGTATCTCTGTGCATTCAAATTGACATCGATAAAATGCAATTGTGTTCATTGTCTGTAGCTTATGCCTGCCCATACCATAACCCCACCGCCACCATGGGACGCTCTGTTCACAACATTGACATCAGAAAACCGCTCGCCCACACGATGCCATACACGCTGTCTGCCATCTACCCAGTACAGTTGAAACCGGGATTCATCCGTGAAAAGCACACTTCTCCAGAGTGTCAGTGGCCACTGAAGGTGAGCATTTGCCCACTGAAGTCGTTTACGACGCAGTCAGGTCAAGACCCTGTTGAAGACAACGAGCACACAGATAAGCTTCCCCGACACAGTTTCTGACAGTTTGTGCAGAAATCCTTCGATTGTGCAAACCCACAGTTTCATCACCTGTCCGGGTGGCTGGTCTCAGACTATGTTACAGGTAAAGAAGCCAGATGTGGAGGTCTTGGGCTGGCGTGGCTAAACGTGGTCTGGGGTTGAGAGGCCGGTTGAACGTACTGCCAAATTCTCTAAAACGACGTTGGAGGCGGCTTATGGTAGAGAAATTAACATTCAATTATCTGGCAAAAGGTCTGGTGGATATTCCTGCAGTCAGCATGCCAATTGCACGCTCCCTAAAAACTTGAGACATTAGTGGCGTTGTATTGTGTGACAAAACTGCACATTTTAGAGTGGCCTTTTATTGCCTCCAACACGAGGTGCACCTGTGTAATGATCATGCTGTTTAATCAGCTTCTTGAAATTTTACGTATACTCCCGTTCCCCCTCTCTGGCGCTCGTTGTCACCAGTTTACTTATTATCACGCACACCTGCCACCATCGTTACGCGCCCCTGGACTCCACTCACCTGGACTCCGTCACTTCTATGATAACCTGCCCTATATCTGTCACTCCCTTTGGTTCATTCCCCAGGCAGTATTAGTTATGTTTCTCATGTTCAGACGCTACTCTTGTTTTGTATTGTTCCATGTTTTTTGTATTATTCAATTCACCCCCTGTACTTGCTTCCTGACTCCCAGTGTCTGCATTACACCACATCTGTCAGGTGGATGGATTGTCTTGGCAAAGGAGAAATGCTCACGAACAGGGATGTAAACTAATTTGTGCACAACATTTGAGAGTAATAAGCTTTTTGTGCGTATGGAACATTTCTGGGATCTTTTATTTCAGCTCATGAAACCAACACTTTACATGTTGTGTTTATAATTTTCTTCAGTATATAACAGAAACTACTGTAGGTTACAATATCCACACAGGAACAGAGACAGCGTCGGATAAAAACATTGCGACCACATCAAAACAGCATTGCGACCGACTGACCCAGCCTGTAGCGTTGAACATCTTGAGGTCCAGTGGGTCTCCGGAGAGTTCTCCCTCTAGCTTGGTCAGAGAGTGGCAAGTGGCCATGCAAGACACAAACGAGGACCTGACTAGGGTCTCATTGGCTGGGTCATCCTCTGGGGGAGAGAAACTGAGAGAAAGAAGTAGATTGAAAGCTGATCTAAGACCAATTTTGTGTTTTTCACCCATAGGGGGCTGCAGCTAAGTAAACGCGTGTAAATTGTGGGTTTCTGATTGAATAGCTTTAAAAAGGTAACTACAACATTATGTAAATGTGTAACTATCCCTTTAAAAAGGACAATCTGCAAATTGCTACATCCATTTTTGGCCCTACAAATTAATATGTACCCATTGAGTGTTGAGGAATTTAACTTATAAATACCTCATGAGCTTATTAGTTCAACTGCCGTACCCCATCAGAACCCAAAATATAAGCTTGTTTAACTCCAATGTTTATAAAACAAAGTAAATGTAAATAAACACTGTATAGCCTCAAAACATGGTTAGAACTATAATTTTTGATATCATGGATGGTCAGCCCTTGCATCCATATCTCTGTCTATGAATTTGAAATTGGTTACATTTCTCCAGCCCCACCCCTCAGTTTTTTACCAAAACAGTGGTGGGCTTTGTTATCGTTTCAACTGCTGATTGCCCCTTTAACGTAGTGGGGGTTTCAAGGGGGGACTAATGGGGTCACAGAGAAAGGACTGGGGGAAACAAAGGAGCTGTGGTATTCATCCACTGATTTCCCCATAACAATGGAGGGGTCAGAGACAGTAGATAACTGATACATGGTAGAAGAGAACATCTCTCCTTAGCCATGGTGGCCACGATGAGAAACATGGACACCTCATATCCCTCTCATTCTCACCTGCCATTTTCAACTCTCTGGATCCCCCAAAGGTCCAAACCATCTTCAGTGAGAGTACCAGTCTGTGTGAGGAGCAGGACAGTTACACAGAAATATACTGTAGCTTCATTATACAACTGTCAGCATTTGGTACCTGTGTGCTAGCTAAAGATTTCTGAATACTTTCATTTAAAATCACAGAATCATAGTTTTACAAAAACATACTACTAGATAGAGCAAAATATTTCGCTAGGGATTATAACAGCCTGATACTTGGCATGAAGTTTGATAGTTTGTGTTTACGTGGCATAGTGGGTACCTTGTCGAAGCAGACGAGGTTGAGTTGGCCACAGATGTTGATCCTCTGGGGGCTGATGCAGAAGATACCCACACGTTTCAGCCGGCGCTGGGCATAGACGATGCCAGCTGTCATGGCTGCAGGCAGCGCCGGGGGCACCGTGATGGTGATAATGTCCAGAGATTCAACCACTATGGTTTTGGCTGGAACCTGTTCGAAGAGAAGAGAAGAACCTTCTAATAAGTTTGGCTGGAACCTGGACATGGAAAATACTCAATGAAATTGACAAACTGCAGACATAGGGAAACAACACGATTGCTGGACTTAACTGTCTCCATACTGATATTTTCTATTTTACTATGAGATGGTCATATTCTTCCAAAAAAGAGAATTGGTTGGGAATGGGCAATGCATGTTTAAATAATGGTAAATTCATACATTGTCAGAGGACTATTTTCACTCATTTAATACTAAGCCAAAATCACAGGATGGATACTACACATTGATTGTGGAGTGGGTAGGTGTAATGCTCTTTGAGTACTAGCGAAAAAAGCACTACACACTACACAGATTTCAATGCCTGAACAGACAAACTGCAAAGTGCAGTACCTGGTTTATGATGCTGAGGACGATGGTGTAGATGAAGCCAATGCCGGCCACTCCCACCAGACAGAGCAGGAAGAGATAGGCATCTCTGTACAGCTTGAAGTCAGTGGGCTTGGGGTACAGGATGGAGCGCACCAGCTGGCCCTTCTCTGTGCTGAAACCTGACAGACAACAAATATTGGAAATAACCTAAATAGCATTTGAATTGATGAGCTACAGAGGGCCCTATTAACCCTTTAATTGAGTACATTTATCTCACATCCCGGTGGAAGCTGGGAGTCCATCCTCACCATGTCTCTCTCCACTGTTGTATTCTGGGAAGGTTGGTTTAAAACTGAATGCACACAAACACTTTGAGCTAGACCTATAACAACTTTATAGCCCTGTATAGGTCAGTTAACCTAGAGTCTGAGGCCCATGCACTAATACACATATGCTATATTTAAGCAATAATGTATGGGGGGTGTGTGGTATATGACCAATATACCACAACTAAGGGCTGTTCTTAAGCATGACGCAACGTGGAGTGCCTGGATACAGCCCTTAGCCCTGGTGTATTGGCCATATACCACATACCCCAGAGGTGCCTTATTGCTATTATAAACTGGTTACCAACGTAATTGGAGCAGCAAAAAATGTTTTGTCATACCTGTGATATACAGTCAGATATATCACGGCTGTCAGCCAATCAGTATTCAGGGCTCGAACCACTCAGTTTATAATAGGTAATAAATGTGTATTAGGTGTATTAAGGTCAATGAAAAACAGCTCCATAACAGAAGACTAGAAACAATAAGTGGTCTCACCAGTCCTGACCACCACGGCCTTGACCAGTTCCCCGGTGTAGAAGCGGGTCTGAATGACGTGAGTGCCACAGAACAGCGTGTGTCTCTTGTGTTCCTCTATGCTATAGAGGCCAGCCCCATCTTCTCCTGAGCCGGGTAGGCTGGTCTTGGTGACAGGCACACTCTCACCTGGAGAGGACCAATAGAACGACTCTTTAAATATTATAGGTACACATAACCTGATTACACTACAATGGAACCATAGCAGCTTTTATTATAGCATATGGGGCTGTTTTCCGGACCCAGATTAAAGCTAGTCCTGAACCGAAAAAGCACTTTCAAATTAGTTTTCCCATTGAGCATGTTTTTTAGTCCAGGACAAGGCTTAATCCTGGCCCATAGTGTTCAAATTAAAGGAAGAACATTTTATAGTCACCTGTCAGCATGCTCTCGTTGACTATGCAGTTTCCATGAACCAGCACGGCGTCACAGGGCATGATCATTCCATTGGACGGGATGACGATGACATCACCAGGGACCAGCTCTGTGGACATGGCCTCCTCGACATCTGTGTTCAACACAACACCACAGGGGTATACTACAAAGCAGCAGCCAGCTAACTGTGATAAACAACCAGAAATAACTATGGATTTTCTGTTTCATTAAGAAAGCTAAACTAAATAAATAAAAAAGTTATTTCAATATATTTAGGCAAGTTAGCTGGCTAACTTCTTGATCTGGTTTGTAGTATACCCCTCTGGTCAGATGACAAACCCATAACAAGCAGCATAGTCCATAAGGAGGACTTGTTTTTCCTTCACAATCAACAATTTAAAATAAATAAATAAATACAAATATGTAATAAAAGATGTAGGATGAAATTATACCATTATCAAGTACACATTGTCAACCATTATCAAATACACATAATCAATGTAATACTTCAAAAGTGTAACCGAAACAATGGAAAGGAGGAAGCCACTAATAAACAATTGTAGATGAATAATAATGAATACACTACATTCATCTCTATAGAGCCAGGTCTTATCAGGCCTGTTACATACCGAGCGTCCCTCTGCACACTGAGACACGTACAATACTGTGGGTCGTCACCATGTCATGCAGCATGATGTATTGCTGTAAGCAGAGAAAAAGAGAATCCATTAAAATAAACATAAGCTAAACAACACAGAAGTAATCTATTAAAAACAAAAAAATATATGTTTTAAGTGAGAATTGGTTTGAACCCGAAAAAATGAAATTCACCAGCACCACAATGCCTATTCCACCCATGCTCTACCAAGGCTTTCCAGCACACAGCTTTGACCTACTACAGTAGCTATGTTGGTATTGTACTTCAAACTATGTGTAGGCAGGTTGCTTAGGATTCAACCCTTCTCCTATATGATGGTAGGGAGATTTGAAGTTAACGCTAGCGCACACCCCCCCCCCCCCCCCCCCCCCCACCACACACACAATAATAACTATTCTGTCAATGCCAAGGAACGAGTAACATTTAACTTCAATAACTCAGATTGAAAGGCAACATGGCTGCCACTTCCGCTACATGAGGAAGTGCTTAGTCTAGGACGATCACCCACCTTCTTGACGGTGTACAGCGAGGTAGCTATGGATATGACAGACATGAAGACTATGGCAGCGGCGTAGTAGTAATACTGTTCAATGCTCCACAGAATCACGCTGAAGAGCTGGAATATGTAGAACGGATTCAGGACCTGAGGATGAAAGAATTAATATGGGAAAAAAGTGGGAAATTATTGAGCTAGTTTCATCCTATGCAGCTTTATTGTCAAATTTATGATTGTTTTATTGTTATTTAATGGATTGTTATTATCAGATGAGTCATTGGAAAATAAGCAGCGTTTACTCTAAGGCAGTGGTTCCCAACTCCGGTCCTTGGGTATCCCCAACAGTACATATTTTTATTGTAGCCCCGGATAAGCACACCTGATTCAACTTGTCAACAAATCATCAGGCCCTCAATGAGTTGAATCCGGTACGTTTGTCCGGGGGCTACAACACAAATATGTGTGCTGTTGGGTGTACTCGAGGACTGGAGTTGGGAACCACTGCTCTAAGGTACAGTAGTTATTCCTAGCCATGTGACCTGACCCGTAAAAACTCTGGGGCCTAGTTGAAGACTATAAATAGGCTCCAGGGTTTTTCCAGATCAGCTGATCAAGAAAAACTCCAGGTCATACTTGTAGTTGTGTGAGAGAAGATGTATCCAGTAACCTACCTCTTTTATGAGTAGCTTGAACACAGATGGCACCCTAACTGCTATCTCATTCACTTCAAAGAACAGTCTCCTGTTGAAACCGGATTAGAAACCATTAGCATTTTTGCCAGCTTTCTCACACGCCAAAGGGCCAAAGTGTTCAAATACCGGTATGCACTGTATGCTTGTGCCGACTAGCCAGTCTTAGCTGTACATTCAGAGATAAATTCCAACATTCAAAAGAGGCGTTGGCCCCAATGAGATTCAAGAACAGGTGGTGTGTGTAATAGTGCCTGTAGGAACAGGGATGATTATGCCTATGTGTAAGGTAGAGGTGCAGCAGAGGAGGCTGGTGGGAGGAGCTATAGGAGGAAGGGGCTCATTGTAATGGCTGGAATGGAATAAATGGAAAGGTATTAAACACAAACATATGGAAACCACGTTTGACTCCATTCCTTTCATGCCATTTTGGCCATTACAATGAGCATGTCCTCCTATAGCTCCTCCCACTGGTCTCTTCTTATGTACTGTGTATGGAAGTAGAGAGTTGTGGGTAATGTAGGCTACCTGTAGTCCTGAAGTAGTTTGCTGAGACCAGAGCTGTGGTCAGTGTGGATGCTGGAACAAGTCACCCTGACATCCTCCAAACCTCTAGAAGAGCAGCACACACAGTCACCTCCATGGTAATACTGTATACTTACCACCTTTCATATAAGGATGATAGAGAATGTCCATGTTTTAAAAGTAGCTGGACAATTACACATGTATGGGGGTTACTGAAGTCTTACATAATGTGATTTTGCAATAGGGCTCTTACTTAAACACTTCAAAATTCTGAAGCAGATCATTCCAGTAGTATTTTGTGCTGTGGTGGGTAAAGTAGCAAACCTGATAGAAAGAGAGATGTAGTCAGAACACCAAGCAATGTTCAGAAATCAACTGAGAGGTCTTTGGATCTGTATCCATCACTTCATGCGTCTCAATAATCTTGGATACCTTCCTTCCCTTGTGTCCTTTCCTCCAGGACCACTGATCTGTAAATTTCACCCATCAGTTGTCTTGAAGCAAAGGACATGAAGGGAGAGAGCCATTCAAGACAACTGGGACAGTGTTTGTTAATGAATATCAGAGGCCATTGCCTTACCTGAACTGGCTGGATATGGATGTATTTTCCCTGATGTTCATCTTGGAGGGCACTGAAGGAGTGTATACTGTCCCCATTAGGTATGTGCAGAGGGCTTAGGAGATCAACACCGTCAAAGGGTCTCTTTCCAGGGGCTAGCATCACATGTACCTTGGCCCGGAACCACCTCCTAAACTCGTCCTGTTAGAATTGAACCAATGTCAAGTCATCCAGTTAACATTGTCCCCAGGATAAATTGCGCACAGCACATGGACTTCGAGCTTGGGGAGGATGTGAATACCATCCATTTGATGCTGTAAGACAGTGATATTAGTGATTAAGCAGACTGACTCTTCAGTAGAGAATTGGTTATTGTAAATTACAATTTGTAATGTAGTCTCAAGCCAATGTTATCTTTACTGTTACTTAGGGCTGAGTAGTTTATTTTTTTTATTTTTTTGGGGGGGGGGGGGGTAGATCAACTTTAATATTGCGGATAGATTGTAGCTTCCATCAATGTAATTGTCTGCATAATTTCCAATCTCCCATATATTTATGGGGTATATATATACCCCAGTATCTGGAGCATCAGCATTTGTGGGTTCGATTACAGGCTCAAAATGGCCAGAAACAAATAACTTTCTTCTAAAACTCAGTCTATTCTTGTTCATCTTCAGTTTCTTGGCCATTTCTCACATGGAATAGCCTTCATTTCTCAGAACAAGAATAGACTGACGAGTTTAAGAAGAAAGGTCTTTGTTTCTGGCCATTTTGAGCCTATAATCGAACCCACAAATGCTGATGCTCCAGATACTCAACTACTCTAAAGAAGGCCAGTTGTATTGCTTCTTTAAATCAGGACAACTGTTTTCAGCTGTGCAAACATAACTGCAAAAGGGTTTTTAATGATCAATTAGCCTTTTAAAATTATAAACTTGGATTAGCTAACACAACGTGCCATTGGAACACAGGAGTGATGGTTGCTGATCATGGGCCTCTGTACGCCTATGTAGATATTCCATAAAACATCAGCCGTTTCCAGCTACAATAGTCATTTACAACATTAACAATGTCTACACTGTATTTCTGATCAATTTGATGTTATTTTAATGGACAAAAAAAAAAGTGCTTTTCTTTCAAAAACAAGGATATTTCTATATATATATATATATATATATATATATATATATATATATATATATATATATATATAAACATGCATACATACATATCTTTTTCAAATATATTTTATAATTTCCCACAAACCCTACCACTCCTCCCCTAATTGGAGTAAACTAGTGAACAACAAAACTTAGGCTTCTACTTCCAGCTTTATACGTACTATATACATTTTACGGGCACAATCTATTTTACAGTAGTTATATTTTGTTTGTTTGTAGTTCTGGCCTTCCTCTATTTCTGATGTTCATCCAGTTGTATTTGCTATATCTTTTTAACTGTGCTATATTTCACAACATTTTTACAGACACAGTATATTTTACATGTGTTATCTTGTTATTAGTCCCACCCTTCAGCTCCATTCAATCCATCTCATCCATCTCATCTAACACCATCCACATTGGATTTCTATTTGCTATATATTTTTCAACTGTGCTGTGATGTTTCACAAAAGTTCTGAACCTTTCTATTCTCATATTTTCTACAGATTGTAAATTAAAGATACAATTTTTTTGGGAAAAGTTTTATTATATTATGGATCGATTGACTAGGACTTTTCAAATCACCCAGTGAAAGGTTATCTTTGAGTAAGATCAGTGTACCGTGGATCTTAGCAGCAGTGTCTGGGCCTCCCTGATGAAGGGGGTCCGTGTGCAGGTCCCTCTCACTCCCCACTCAGGCAGCCAGTAGAGCACCAGAAGCAGCAGCCCCCCGGTGCACACCGCCCCAACGGCCACCAGAACCATCTTCCAGGGGCACGGCCGGTAACCCCACACCTCCTACAGACACACACAATGAGATTGTGGCACATGTTGGGTCAGAGAGCAACATTTGTCTGTAACACCTCTTGGATGGAAGCTCAGCTACTCTAGCCCCTACCCCAGGCACTTCTTAAAGGACCCGCCCCAATTTTCACCTAAAATGACATACCCAAATCTAAGGAAGTATTAGATCAATATTAGCTAGCTATATCACGCCACCTGCTAGGCTATGCTAGCGCAGCGGTAATCAGTATGGTATATACACAAGGCTAAGCCTAGATGGTCTTTCACTATATATGCTTACACGTAGTATTCAGTCATCTCCGATCTACATAAAGACCCTAGCTGGGCCCTAGGGGTAGGATCTTGGCTCTTGACGGAGTTATGGTCTTTGGACAGGCATGCATGATATGGTGTTTGTTCAGTCACTCACCATCTCGTCCTCCAGACCCTGGTTGATGATCTTCACGTCTTTCTTCTCCATCCTGTCAGAAGTGTTTAAAGGTCTCACTGAAACAACAGGGAACATCTTACTCAGCATCTTGGAATTGTTTGCCATTGTAAATATTCCTGTTTGGGTAGCATGTTGGATTTTGTCTCGTTATGTTTGAATTGAAGCTGCGGTATTTGACTTGAAACCAAAGGATCCGAAAACCTGTTCTCCCTTGGCACTATCACCTTTGCCTGCGGCAGTTTAGGCCCGGAATGCTGTCAAGCCCTTTTTGACAAATGTTTAATGTGCTATACATTGCAAGATGGCGCCGAGAGAGATGGCAGCTTCACTTCAAGTCCTTAGGAAACTGTGGAGTATTTTTTTTAAATGTATTATTTTTTACATTGTTGGCCCAGAAAACCTTAAGTGTTATTACATACATCCGGGAAGAACTATTGGATATCAGAGAGACGTCAACTTACCAGCACAACCAGCACTACAACCAGGAATACGACTTTCCCAAAGCAGATCCCAGGATATTTGAACTGATTCCAGAGGCCGACCCAAAACAACGCCGTCAGAGGAGAGGGTGCAGGAGCGGTCTTCTAGTGAGGCTTTGGATGCGCGCACACCACTCACCGCTTCCGAGTATATTACTAGCTAATGTCCAGTCCCTAGTTAACAAAGTAGACGACATTATGGCAAGAGTTGCTTTCCAAAGAGATATCCGGGATTGTAACATACTCTGTTTCACGGGTGACATGGCTAGCTGGGGACATACTGTTGGGAGTCCGTACAGCCAACAGGATTTTCAGTGCATTGCGCCGACAGGAACAAACATCTCTCTGGTAAGAAGAAGGGCGGGGGTGTATGTTTCATAATTAACGACTCATGGTGTAATTGTAACAACATACAAGAACTCAAGTCCTTTTGTTCACCTGACATAGAATTCCTCACAAATCAAATGCCGACCGTATTATCTCCCAAGAGAACTCTCCTCGGTTATCGTCACAGCCGTGTATATCCCCCCGCAAGCGGATACCAAGACGGCCGTCAAGGAACTTCACTGGACTTTATGCAAACTGGAAACCATATATTCTGAGGCTGCATTTATTGTAGCTGGGGATTTTAACAAAGCTAATCTGAGAACAATACCTAAATTATATCAGCATATCAATTGCAGTACACGAGCGAGTAACACACTCGACCACTGCTTCTCTAACTTCCGCGATGCATACAAGGCCCTCCCCCGCCCTACTTTTGGCAAATCCCCTCCCCTCCCATAGGCAGAAACTAAAGCAGGAAGCACCCGTGCTTAGGTCTATCCAACGCTGGTCTGACCAATCGGATCCCATGCTTCAAGATTGCTTCGATCACGTGGACTGGGATATGTTCCGGGTAGCCTCAGACAATAACATTGACGTATACGCTGACTCAGTGAGCGAGTTTATAAGGAAGTGTATAGGAGATGTTGTACCCACTGTGACTGTTAAAACCTTCCCTAACCAGAAACCGTGGATTGATGGCAGCATTCATGCAAAACTGAAAGCACGTACCACCACATTTAATCATGGCAAGGCGACTGGAAACATGACCGAATACATACAGTGTAGTTATTCCCTCCTTAAGGCAATCAAACAAGCAAAGCATCAGCATAGAGACAAAGTGGAGTCGCAATTTAACAGCTCAAATATGAGACATATGTGGCAGGGTCTACAGACAATCACGGATTACAAAAAGAAAACCAGCCCAGTCGCGGACGTCGACGTCTTGCTCCCAGACAGATTAAACAAATTCGTTGTGCGCTTTGAGGACAATACAGTGCCACCGACACAGCCCGCTAACAAAGACCGTGGGCTCTCCTTCTCCGTGGCTGACGTGAATAAAACATTTAAACGTGTTAACCCTCGCAAGGCTGCCGGCCCAGACGTCATCACTAGTCGCATCCTCAGAGCATGCGCAGACCAGCTGGCTGGTGTGTTTACGGACATATTCAATCAATCCCTATCCCAGTCTGCTGTTCCTACCATTGTTCCTGCTCCCAAGAAAGCTAAATGACTAGGGTTGCAATGGGTCGGAAACTTTATGATACATTTCCTGAATTTTTTCGGAAATCTTCTACGGGAAGTTAACTTCTCTAGGGTAGGGGGCAGCGTTTGGAATTTTGGATGAAATGCATGCCCAAAGTAAACTGCCTGTTTCTCGGGCCCTGAAGATATGATATGCATATAACTGATAGATTTGGATAGAAAACACTCAAAAGTTTCCAAAACTGTTACAATAGTGTCAATAGTGTGAGTATAACAGAACTGATTTGGCAGGTGAAAACCTGAGAAAAATCCATTCAAGAAGTAGTTTTGTTTTTTGTTTTTGTAGTTTTCTATTCAATGCCATTACAGTATCCATTAACTTAGGACTCAACTTGCAGTTTCTATGCCTTCCACTAGATGTCAACAGTCTTTAGAAAGCGTTTCAGTCTTGTATTCTGAAAAATGAGGAAGTAAGAGCAGACTGAATGAGTGGACCCTAAAGTTTCACGGAGCTTTTTCCTGCACACAACCGAGAGAGTGCGTTTCTTGTTTACATTTTATATTGACAACGTTATTGTCTGGTTGAAATATTATCGATTATTTAGGCTAAAAACAACCTGAGGTTTGAACATAAACATCGTTTGACATGTTTCTATGAACTTTACGGATACAATTAGGATTTTTTTGTCTTCCTGTTTTGACTGCGTTTGAGCCTGTGGATTACTGAAGAAAACGCGCAAACAAAACTGAGGTTTTTGGGTATAAAGAGACTGTATCTAACAAAAGGAAGATTTATTGAGTAAATGAATGTCTGCTGAGTGCAACCATATGAAGATCATCAAAGGTAAGGGAATAATTTTATCTCTATTTCTAAATTGTGTAACTGTTCTATCGGGCTGGCTACTGTTTGTAATGATTTGTAATCGTAAGGTATGCTTTCGCCGTAAAGCATTTTTTAAATCTGACACCGTGGTTGGATTTACAAGCAGTTAATCTTTAAACCTATGTAAAATATGTTTTGTTTTCTGAATTTTCATAATGAGTATTTCTGTATTTGAATTAGGCGCCCAGCAGTTTCACTGGCTGTTGAAGAGGTGGGACGCTACCGTCTCACATGCCCAAGAGAGGCCCTGGAATTTGGGGAAATTTGCTTAAATGAATCAAATAAGATTGCTTATAACAGTGAACCTTTTTTTGTGGGATACACAAGGCAATTCTAGGTCTTGTGGCATATCTTGGTTAAACTATCCCCAATGCAATGGGATCGCAACCATCTGCATGCAGTGCATTATTCCATCACATGTGCAGTGTACTCTTCCATCACATGTACAGCTGATTCGCAAGATCTTGCACACTAATGAGATGCTATTGAGCCCACACTACTACACTGTCTGAGCCAAGGACTACATGCTTTCTGGTAAGTTTGAATTACAATACTGGGTGGGGTGAATATATTTTATATGACATACATAATTTTTTGTTAATGAGTAAATAGTAGCCTACAGCAAAGTGTGTTTAAATAATTTCTAACTTGTGGGTTTTAGCTTGCTTGAGCCTGCTAACTGAGGAGTGTTAATTCACCTGTTTCCATACATGTTTCATTTTAAAACATTTATCTTACAAAGGAGTTGTTTTAATCTAATTGCTTAAATATTTATCTGTACATGGAATTGTATTTGTTGTTTTTTTTACTCATTTTTTTCTAATCTTTACAGGAAAATGCTGTAACGGAATTCTTCGTCCTCCTCTGACGAGGAGTAAGAAATGTCGGACCAAGATGCAGCGTAGTGAGTATCCATTTTAATCGGAATACTTGAAACAAACAAACAAAATAACGAATAAACGAACGAAGACGAAACAGTCCCGTAAAGTGACAATACAAACACAGGAACACAGTAACAGGAACATTCACCCACAAACCACAACACAAAACAGGCTACCTAAATATGGTTCCCAATCAGAGACAACAACTAACACCTGCCTCTGATTGAGAACCATATCAGGCCAAACACATAGAAATAGACAAACTAGACATACAACATAGAATGCCCACTCAGATCACACCCTGACCAAACAAGACATAGAATCATACAAAGCAAACTATGGTCAGGGCGTGACAAATGCCACGGGCACTATCTGATGTGTGGAGACATTTCACTGCAGCTAATGTAGAAGGAAAAGCTGTGTACATTTGCAAATACTGTTCCAAATCATGTGAAAAATGCAACAAAGATGCAGAATCATCTGGCCAAGTGCATAAAGTGCTCACATCACACCCATTGTCTGCGCTGCTCATGAATTGAATCTGCTCCTCAAGGACATCATGGCACTGAAAACAATGGATACACTCTACAAGAGAGCCAAGGAAATGGTTAGGTATGTGAAGGGTCATCAAGTTATAGCAGCAATCTACCTCACCAAGCAAAGTGAGAAGAATAAGATCACCACATTTAAGCTGCCCAGCAACACCCGTTGGGGTGGTGTTGTCATCATCATGTTTGACAGTCTCCTGGAGGGGAAGGAGTCTCTCCAAGAAATGGCCATATCACAGTCTGCCGATATGGACAGGCCCATCAAGAGGATCCTCCTGGATGATGTATTTTGGGATAGCAGTAGCCATTGCATGGATTGAGGGAGACAATGCCATCCTGTCTGATGTTCAGACTCTGCTTGCAGATGTAAGAGAATAAATCTGTACTGCCCTGCCCACTTCACTGTTGCTCCAAGCAGAGGAAACTTAAGTTCTGAAATACATCAAAAGGCGTGAAGACTACTACTGCCTGAAGCTCATACATGCCGCAGCGTACATGTTGGACCCCAAGTATGCTGGCAAGAGCATCCTGTCAAAGCCTATGGTGTCATCACTACCGTGTCTCACCACCTTGGCCTGGATGAGGGCAAGGTTCTTGGCAGTCTGGCGAAGTACACTTCCAAGCAAGGTCTTTGGGATGGAGATGCAATATGGCAGTCGTGCCAACATATCGCATCAGCCACCTGGTGGAAGGGACTTTGTGGATCTGAGGCTCTTTCCCTTGTTGCCTCCATCATCCTCCAAATCCCACCAACATCAGCCGCGTCAGAGCGCAACTGGTCCTTGTTTGGGAACACACGCCAAAGCATGCAACAGGCTGACCAATACAAGGGTCGAAAAATTGGTCGCCATCCGGACAAATTTGAGGCTTTTTGAGCCTGACAACGAGCCATCCTCAACAAGGTTGGAAAGTGACAGTGAAGATGAGGCCTCAGAGTCTGATGTTGAAGAGGTGGACATTGAGGAGGTCCAGGGAGAAGACATGGAAGCCTGAGAGAAAGGCAACCATTTTTTTTATATTTTCTTTTACAGATGTACAGATGTATGATGAAAACGTTTTTGGGAGATGCGATGGATCATTGGGGATCATTCAATATTCCCTTTCTTTTGTTGGTCAGTGAAATCATCCCATGTGAAAAATCAACTAATTTAATTGAATTTCAATTCGTTAAAAAAAATATATTCTTTGATTTCTATTGAATCATTTGCAATTGTCTACTTATGATAACGTAAAAGGTTTATGTTTCTGTCTCCATATGATATGGAAAATATATCCAATGCAAAAAAACATCTACATTTAAATGGTATTAATATTAATTCCCATATATTTTCATTAATTCCCATACATTCCCGTTAATTCCCACAGAAAGTTTCCACCTCTGAAGATTCCCCAAAATCTGCAATCCTATAAATGACTATCGCCCCGTAGCAATCACTTCGGTCATCATGAAGTGCTTTGAGAGACTAGTCAAGGATCATATCACCTCCACCCTACCTGTCACCCTAGACCCACTCCAATTTGCTTAACGCCCCAATAGGTCCACAGACGTTGCAATCGCCATCACACTGCCCACTGCCCTATCCCATCTGGACAAGAGGAATACCTATGTAAGAATGCTGTTCAATGACTACAGCTCAGCATTCAACACCATAGTACCCTCCAAGCTCATCATTAAGCTCAAGACCCTGGGTCTCGACACCGCCCTGTGTAACTGGGTCCTGGACTTCCTGACGGGCTGCCCCGCAGGTGGTGAAGGTAGGAAACAACATCTTCATTCCGCTAATCCTCAACACTGGGGCCCCAGAAGGGTGCGTACTCAGCCCTCTCCTGTACTCCCTGTTCACCCATGACTGCGTGGCCATGCACGCCTCCAACTCAATCATCAAGTTTGCAGACGACACTACACTGGTAGGCTTGATCACCAACAACGACGAGACAGCCTACAGGGAGGAGGTGAGGGCCCTCGGAGTGTGGTTTCAGGAAAATAACCTCTCACTCAATGTCAGCAAAACAAACGAGATGATCGTGGACTTCAGGAAACAGCAAAGGGAGCACCCCCCTATCCACATCGACGGGACAGCAGCGAAGAAGGTGGAAAGTTAAGTTCCTCGGTGAACATACCAGACAAACTGAAATGGTCCACGCACACAGACAGTGTGGTGAAGAATGCGCAACAGCGCCTCTTCAACCTCAGGAGGCTGAAAAAAATTGGGCTTGTCACCCAAAGCCCTCATTAACTGTTACAGGTGCACAATTGAGAGCATCCTGTCAGGCTATATCATCGCCTGGTATGACAACTGCACCGCCCACAACCGCAGGGCTCTCCAGAGGGTGGTGCGATCTGCACAACTCATCACCGGGGGCAAACTACCTGCCCTCCATGACACCTACAACACCCGATGTCACGGGAAGGCAAAAAAGTTTTAAAAAATCATAAAGGACAATAACCACCCGCGCCACTACCTGTTCACCCCGCTTCCATCCAGAAGGCGAGGTCAGTACAGGTGCATCAAAGCTGGGACAGAGAGATTGAAAAGGCCATCAGATTGTTAAACAGCCATCACTAGCACAGAGAGGCAGCTGCCTATCTACAGACTTGATATCATTGGCCACTTTAATAAATAGAACACTAGTCACTTTAATGCCACTTTAAGAATGTTTACATATCTCGGATAACTCATCTCATATGTACTGTATCCTTCACTATCTATTCTTTACTATCTATTGCATCTTAGCCGCTCGGTCACTGCTCATCCATATATTTTATACTTATATGTTCTCATCCCATTCCTTCACTAGATTGTGTGTATTAGGTTTTGTTTTGGAATTGTTAGATATTACCTGTTAGATACTAATACACTGTCGGATCTAGAAGCATAAGCATTTCGCTACACTCACAATAACATCTGCTAACCATGTGCATGTGACCAATAAAATTTTATTTGAATAACTAACATTATTGACTGACTGAAACTAATCTCAGACCTCCATTAAGAAAGGCTGTCAGCTCTTCAACCCTGTCTGTGTCAATAAAGATGAATGGGTTCAGGACACCTACGCCTCGCTCTCAGAAAGCTCAACACCTTCTTTGCCCGTTTAGAGGAAAACAGAGCCGCCAACGTGGGCCACGCCGCTCACGAGGACTCTGTGTACTCTCGATATTTTGTCTTGTGAAGAGGGCACGACAAGTCCTCAACTGGCAGCTTCATTAAATAATACCCACAAAACACCAATCTCAAAGTCAACAGTGAAGAGGCGACTCCGGGACGCTGGCCTTCAGGCAGAGTTGCAAAGAAAAAGCCATATCTCAGACTGGCCAATAAAAAGAAAAGATTAAGATGGGCAAAAGAACACAGACATCAGACAGAGGAACTCTGCCTAGAAAGCCAGGATCCCAGCGTCGCCTCTTCACTGTTGACGTTGAGACTGGTGTTTTGCGGGTACTATTTAATGAAGCTGCCAGTTGAAGACTTGTGAGGCGTCTGTTTCTCAAACTAGACACTAATGTACTTGTCCTCTTGTTCAGTTGTGCACCGGGGCCTCCCACTCCTCTTTCTATTCTGGTTAGGGCCAGTTAGCGCTGTTCTGTGAAGGAAGTAGTACACAGCGTTGTACGAGATCTTCAGTTTCTTGGCAATTTCTCGCATGGAATAGCCTTCATTTCTCAGAACAAGAATAGACTGACGAGTTTCAGAAGAAAGATCTTTGTTTCTGGCCATTTTGAGCCTGTAATCGAACCCACAAATGCTGATGCTCCAGATACTCAACTAGTCTGAAGAAGGCCAGTTTTATTGCTTCTTTAATCCAGGACAACAGTTTTCAGGTGTGCTTAACATAATTGCAAAAGGGTTTCCTAATGATCAATTAGCCTTAAAATTATAAACTTGGATTAGCTAACAATGTGACATTGGAACACAGGAGTGATGTTTGCTGATAATGGGCCTCTATATGCCTATGTAGATATTACATAAAAATCAGCCGTTTTCAGCTACAATAGTAATTTACAACATTAACAATGTTTACACTGTATTTCTGATCAATTTGATGTTATTTTAAAATGGACAAAATTTTTTGCTTTTCTTTCAAAAACAAGGAAATGTCTAAGTGACCCCAAACTTTTGAAAAGTAGTGTACATATATATTTATATTCCGGACTCTGACATCGCTCGTTCTGACATGTCTTCATTTCTTGTTCTTTCTTTTATTTTTGGATTATGTGTGTATTGTTATTGTATTGCTAGATATTGCTGCATTGTTGGAGCTAGAAACATAACAGATAACATCTGCAGATAACATCTGCAAAACGCTGTATGCAACCAATAAACATAGATTTTCATAAAGATGTTGCAGCTTGTACATTTTGCATTCCATCAAGAAGAGGTTTTAAGTTGACGCCCTACTTCCTCATACCAGAGGGAACATGGTTCAAGTAGGCTGGAGAGAGGTAACACAGTCTTAACCATCACGATAGTAACAACAAAATCATATAGTTGGTGTGAAGAGAACATGTAAAATGAGAGCACTTTTGGTGTAAACATTCTAACAGTGAAAAGGGCGTTTTTCCTAGCTTCTTTACATTTAGTTGCTTCTTTACATTTAGTTGATGATTAGTCAGCTCTTCTTTACAGACGCCAACTACCAACAATAAAGGCAGGCTTTTGGCAGTGGAAGAAGCTTGAAAGAATGTAAAACACACTACTTAAGATATTGTCGCCTTCTTCCTTACTAAAAGCTGGTGACCTTTGCCTAAAAGTGATATCCTCTTTTTTCTGTCTTGTTCAAGACCTGACTCTTCTGTTCGGTCATTTCATTTAGTCAACATTAAGCATTTCTACTGAAATAGTGGACCATTCTGCATCAGAAGCATTTTTAACTATATTTTAAGGCTGGATGTGCTCAATGTCGGTCTATTTCAAACTGTAACACATCACAATACAGTAACTATAGTAAGGAGAAAATGACTCCAAATGTCACTTAAATGGTGATCCGTGTGAATCCTGACTACATTTTAGTTTAATTTACGATTCACAGTCAGAACATTATCAAATACATTGTATAAAGCCCCTTTTACATCAGTCGTTGTCAGTCCAAGTGCTTTACAGAAACCCAGACTAAAACCCCATAGAGCAAGCAATACAGAAGCAGAAGCACAGTGGCCAGGAAAAACTCCCTAGTTGGCAGGAACATACAGTAGGAAGAAACCTAAAGAGGAACCAGGCACCGAGGGGTGGTCAGCCCTCTTCAGGACTTTTCCAGGTAGACATTTAATTTAAAGAAATGTTAAACATTTTATTTATTAACCTTTATTTAACTAGGCAAGTCACTTAAGAACAAAATCTTATTTACAATGACGGCCTACCCTGGCCAAACCCGGACGACGCTGGGACAATTGTGCGCCGCCCTATGGGACTCCCAATCACGGCCGGATGTGATACATCCTGGATATGAACCAGGGACTGTAGTGACGCCTCTTGCACTGAGATGCAGTGCCTTAGACCGCTGAGTACATGTGGCCATTAAGGCCAGATTGCTTTTCAAGATGTTCAAAAGTTCATAGATGACCAGCAGGACCAGATAATAACCATAATGGCTATAGAGCGTGCAAACGACCCTTAAGGTCGGGTTAGGGTTCTAAGTATATAGCCTACAAAAGAAGGGGACCTTTGGCCGGTGAGGTTTTGTGCATTTGCCTATGACTTATTATAGGTTACGTGAACATGCAACTGATAACTGATCAAAACCATGTCTACTACCCTGATTTGATAAGAGATGGACTTCCAACTTTATTTCACCAGTAAAAGTAATAGTAGGGTAATTCCACCAATTTGGTGTAACTTGGTCAAAAAAAACATTTGTAAACATTCTGTCATAAAGAACCCATGTTCAACTTTACATAATAAGGTTCTTTTTTTTTTAAATGACTAGAGTAAGTGCCAAATAAAGTAACAGGGTTGATGATTTCTTCTTAAATAAGCCATAAATCCCCTTGTGACAAGGGGAATGGAAGCTTGTTGTGTGCAACAGGGAGTGGCAATTGAATGCAGGCTTCACAAAAAAATGAAGCTGTTAAAACATTTCTAGCCTGTCAATCTATGGGTAACAGGGTTGATATTTTATGCTCGACCCACTCAGTTTTCCACCACAAAACACCCGTACATTGCCAAAAAGAGTAGAACCAGTGTTTACTCTATGATTTCACTATTAGATGTTTCTTTTGAAAACAATATGTATATTTTTATTTATTTAACCTTTATTTTACTTGGTTAAGAACAAATTGTTATTTACAATGACGGCCTAGGAACAGGGGGGTTAACTGCCTTGTTCAGGGGAAGAGGAAGGAATAGCTTCACCATATTAAAATGAGAGTTCAGTTCACCTAACAGGGTTGACCTTAAAATGAGGGACAGACATAAATGAACGACTAATCACATGAAATTAATAATAAATCTTCAGGAATGACTTTGTCAGAGCAATAAAATAGCATGGGCTTTACAATGATGGTGAACTTGGAGACAGATGGGGATTCAAATATTCCTAGAAGTGACACAGGGTTGGAGGGACAAGCCTTTATTCATATAAAAAATATATTTTCTTGAGTTATCCATGAGGTCTATAATAAAGGGCACTTCATTTAATATAACAGGCTTGGTGCACAATTTGTACTTAAAATATCAAAGAGACGTCACTCTTTTCGTGGAACGACCCAGCAGTAATGGTGGTCTACTACGTTACAGTAGGAGATAATACCAACCACTTTAAATCTAGCAGTCACTTTCACTAGTTATTGTACACACCAGTCACTGTTAGGGGCAAAAGTGTTTATTTTTGTGTCTATTATTTAAAATTGTTTCAAGTAAAATAATAAACATTATCATCGTAATTTCTAGACAATTTGTAATCTATTTTAAAAACCCATTCAATAAAGTATTTGAAAGTCCACACATGGTAAATACTGAGTTTAGAGAAATATTTACCATTAGGTTACTTCACTACTGGTATATCCCACACAAGAAAAGTTAGAGCTTTCTGGATTCCTTGCACGACAGTTAGAGTGTAACGTTATCTGTTCAAACATTCCCCAATAGTACATGCTACAGTTGTAACGTTGTAACAGAGCTGTATGACGTAAGACAACATGTTTTTATCTCGCTGGGTCTTGTTCGATATATATATATTTTTTCTAAACATTTAAAATACTCACCAGAACCCTCTGGCCTCTTGCTGTCAGAAATCACTCATATTGCGGGAAAAATACGGATTCAGAATTTCACCGCGCACAAATGTCTTCTACAATTTATGTGGCCTGTAAAGTGTCCACAGAAAGGGCGCGTGTGCAATATTGACAATGTGCTGTGGTATATTCCATGCGCGTACAGACCGTCCGAAACTGGTTCATTCACGACCATTGAGGAGGAAGTGGAAAAACAGGATGTGAGGACACATTTTGCGTACGCCTATTTTCTCCCATTATCTTATTATTTCCTATCGCCGTCAAACCCCTCTGGGATAGTTAAAACCAGACGGAAGAGGAAGCGAGAAGTCCCTTACCATTTTTTCTGGTTCATTTACAGTCAGTTGTCGCGTTCAAGACAACTGGGAACTCGGGGAAAAAACGTGGTCCGATTGACACAAATCGTTTTGAACGGTCATCCAACTCGGAATTTCACGTCGAAAATTCGGGCGTTTCTAGAGCTCATACTTTCCGACCTGAAGATCACTAACATCATAGGATATTACTTCGTTTTTTCCGAGTTCCAAGTTGTCTTGAAAGCACCATATGACCACGTTTACATGCATACCAGTATTCTGTTTTTGAGTTGATGCATATGAACATCCTATTTACAATAACCCGAATAAGCTCATATACGCCGGTTTTGAGAAACCTGAATAAAATGACTGGGATATGCTTTTCTTTGATAGGATACTGTGGCATGTAAACCGTTTACTGTTGTTTTTCGCGGTCTGCACGGGCTGTTTCGCATAGCAGGCTATCACCTTTGAAGTTCAGACGGAAACAGTAATAGTTGGAATAGTAACTGAAGTCTGGACACTGACTCTAGGCCTTACATGTAGCCTATAATAATATTAACTCCTGTAGAATGAAGTGTTTCTTGCCGTAAAATGTCAACTTTGTCTCGGGAACAGGAGTGGAGAAATTTTATTTATTTATTCCACCTTGAGAAAATGTGAACGTGTGCTTAGGGACCTTGTTATGTAGCCGAACCCTGATTTTATTTTCCAGCTACATAAAAGCTGAGAGTAGTTCACTTTAAACCAAAATATGCATCCAAGACAAACTGAAATACTATCATTTTCAAGGCTTTTCATTTCCTTAAAACCGGTCAGCGTCTCCACTCCACGAGAGAAGCAGAAATGAAAGAGAAAACTTGACCAATGTCAACTAGATTGTTGATTATGCATCCATTCTATTGATTTCTGACATCATTCTGGTGAGCGTGGCTTTATTTAATGTTCTAGAGCACCAGGTAATGACAGAAGATATGCTGCATGTATCTAATTATAAACAAGTTGACTAACAAATAGCCTACCTAATGTCGGAAATTATAAGCAGAAAAATAGCTAAATGACTGAGGCTTAAAACCTTTTTTTCCCTCCACCCCCTGTAAAAAAAAAGTTTTGCTATCCCTAGGCAAATTATGAATATTCTGTTTATTCATGGGTACCACAGGAATACTGGTGAGCGGGATATCAAAGGGGCATGTAATATAATTTCCATAACCAAAAATATTGTATTTTCAGCTGTTTGAAACTGGTATACAAAACCTAAAGAACGGGAAGCATAGAAATTGCACACATAGAACAGATCTACCGCTTTTTAGACTTGCTTTCAATGAGAATGATAGATCTATAACTCACATATGTGAATTTGGTCAGATCACCCAAAAAGTTACATATTGCAGCTTTAACCGGGATATGAGCTATTATCCGGAATACTGTGTGCATGTAAACGTGGTCAATGAAGTAGGTAGACCAGACCCAGCTGCTATGCATTGGTGTCTATGTGAGAGTCACCCCTTAATAACCTTTTACTGTAGTCGGCTAAATCAGGGTAACACAGAGTGATTCTTGGTGGTCTTAAATAAATCTACTTTGAAACAAAAGTATACACCTCACACACATGGTTATGGGCTTTAAAAAAAGAAGAAACCTGTACCATGTCAGATATAGAGTTTAAATGTATTCCATTTTGAGTTTGCATCCCAATATTCCACTTTATATACATCACAGAAGACTGAAATATAACAAAACTGTTTGACATAGACACACCAGATTTTCATCTGTTTAAAAAAAAAAATCTTTATTTAATTATGAAATTATAAAAAATATTATTACCATTCCACCCATGAGGCCAAAGAGGGCGCTTTTGGTCATTGACTCCAGCAAAGGGATTATATATATACAGTGGGGCAAAAAAGTATTTAGTCAGCCATCAATTGTGCAAGTTCTCCCACTTAAAAAGATGAGAGAGGCCTGTAATTTTCATCATAGGTACACTTCAACTATGACAGACAAAATTAGAAAAAAAAATCCCGAAAAACACATTGTAGGATTTTTTATGAATTTATTTGCAAATGATGGTGGAAAATAAGTATTTGGTCAATAACAAAAGTTTATCTCAATAGTTTGTTATATACCCTTTGTTGGCAATGACAGAGGTCAAACGTTTTCTGTAAGTCTTCACAAGGTTTTCACACACTGTTGCTGGTATTTTGGCCCATTCCTCCATGCAGATCTCCTCTAGAGGAGTGATGTTTTGGGGCTGTTGCTGGGCAACACGGACTTTCAACTCCCTCCAAAGATTTTCTATGGGGTTGAAATCTGGAGACTGGCTAGGCCACTCCAGGACCTTGAAATGCTTCTTACGAAGCCACTCCTTCGTTGTCCGGGCGGTGTGTTTGGGATCATTGTCATGCTGAAAGACCATACCTACTGTGAAGCATGGGGGTGGAAACATCATGCTTTGGGGCTGTTTTTCTGCAAAGGGACCAGGACGACTGATCCATGTAAAGGAAAGAATGAATGGGGCCATGTATCGTGAGATTTTGAGTGAAAACCTCCTTCCATCAGCAAGGGCATTGAAGATGAAACGTGGTTGGGTGTTCTTTGGATGCAACTCAGCATTCTTTGTCCTCCAAACACGACGAGTTGAGTTTTTACCAAAAAGTTCTATTTTGGTTTCATCTGACCATATGACATTCTCCCAATCTTCTTCTGGATCATCCAAATGCTCTCTAGCAAACTTCAGACGGGCCTGGACATGTACTGGCTTAAGCAGGGGGACACGTCTGGCACTGCAGGATTTGAGTCCCTGGCGGCGTAGTGTGTTACTGATGGTAGGCTTTGTTACTTTGGTCCCAGCTCTCTGCAGGTCATTCACTAGGTCCCCCCATGTGGTTCTGGGATTTTTGCTCACCGTTCTTGTGATCATTTTGACCCCACGGGGTGAGATCTTGCGTGGAGCCCCAGATCGAGGGAGATTATCAGTGGTCTTGTATGTCTTCCATTTCCTAATAATTGCTCCCACAGTTAATTTCTTCAAACCAAGCTGCTTACCTATTGCAGATTCAGTCTTCCCAGCCTGGTGCAGGTCTACAATTTTGTTTCTGGTGTCCTTTGACAGCTCTTTGGTCTTGGCCATAGTGGAGTTTGGAGTGTGACTGTTTGAGGTTGTGGACAGGTGTCTTTTATACTGATAACAAGTTCAAACAGGTGCCATTAATACAGGTAACGAGTGGAGGACAGAGGAGCCTCTTAAAGAAGAAGTTACAGGTCTGTGAGAGCCAGAAATCTTGCTTGTTTGTAGGTGACCAAATACTTATTTTCCACCATAATTTGCAAATAAATTCATAAAAAATCCTACAATGTGATTTTCTGGATTTTTTTTCTCATTTTGTCTGTCATAGTTGAAGTGTACCTATGATGAAAATTACAGGCCTCTCTCATCTTTTTAAGTGGGAGAACTTGCACAATTGGTGGCTGACTAAATACTTTTTTGCCCCACTGTATATATGTAGACTTTTTTTCCAATGGTAAACAACCTGAGTAAGACATCTTAATTTATCCACCATCTTTGGTTAAAACAGACCTCAAAGACTGGGCTTGCATCATCCATCTCAATGTTTTACATCTACTTGCATGCAAGATTTTTCTGTTTTCTTGGGGGGAAATAAGAAAATGTTCCAATTCATTCTGAAATCTTTCTTCCATCGGTTTACACTACCCTATCATGCCTATCCAAGAGATGGCAGTGTTCTACAACATTTAACCATGACCTAAAATCGACTGATATCAAATAACAATGTGTGTAATATTCCAATCATTACGGTCACATCACGTACATTTTACACCAGGTTGGACATTTTTGACTAAGAAAACATTAGCAAAATGGGCACCTACTGAAAACCTACAGTATATATATATACAGTATATACTGAACAAAAACATACATGCTACATGCAACAATTTCAACAATGTTACTGAGTTACAGTTCATATAAGGAAATCAGTCAATTGAAATAAATTATTTAGGCCCTAATCTATGGATTTCACATGACTGGGCAGGGATGCAGCCATGGCGCAGCCACCCACTGGGGAGCCAGTCCCATCCACTGGGGAGCCAGGCTCACCCACTGGGGAGCCAGGCCCATCCACTGGGGAGCCAGGCTCACCCACTGGGGAGCCAGGCCCACCCACTGGGGAGCCAGGCCCACCCACTGGGGAGCCAGGCCCAGCAAATAAGAATACGTTATTCCCCACAAAAGGGCTTTATTACAGACTAACCGGTGCCCCCGCACATTGACTCTGTACCGGTACCACCTGTATATAGCCTCGCTACTGTTATTTTCACTGTCATTTTACTGTTTTTAAAATGTCTTTACTTATCTATTGTTTACCTAATACCAATTTTTTATTTAAAAATTGCACTGTTGGTTAGGGCTTGTAAGTAAGCATTTCACTGTAAGGTGTTGTATTCGGCGCACATGACAAATAAACGTTGATTTGATTTGAGAAATACTCCTCAGTTTCATCAGTTTTCCGGCTGGCTGGTCTCAGATGATCCCACAGGTGAAGAAGCCGGATGTGGAGGCCCTGGGATGGCATTGTTACATGTGGTCTGCTGCTGTGAGCCCGGTTGGATGTACGGCCAAATTCTCTAAAACGACATTGGAGGCGGCTTATGGTCAAGAAATTAACATTAAATTATCTGGCAACAGCTCTGTTGGACATTCCTGCAGTCAGCATACCAATTGCATGCTCCCTCAAAACTTGAGATATCTGCCGCATTGTGTTGTGTGACAAAACTGCACATTATTGTCCCCAGCACAAAGTGCACCTGTGTAATTATCATGCTGTTTAATCAGCTTATTGATATGCCACACCTGTCAGGTGGATGGATTAACTTGGCAAAGGAGAAATGCTCACTAACAGGGTAGTAAAAATAAATAAGCTTTTTGTGCTATTGGAAATTTCAGGGATCTTTTATTTCAGCTTATGAAACATTTTTATTTATTTATTTTACCGTTATTTTACCAGGTAAGTTGACTGAGAACACGTTCTCATTTGCAGCAACGACCTGGGGAATAGTTACAGGGGAGAGGAGGGGGATGAATGAGCCAATTATAAACTGGGGATTATTAGGTGACCATGATGGTTTGAGGGCCAGATTGGGAATTTGGTAAACATGGGATCGACACTTTACATGTTGCATTTATATTTTTGTTCAGTATAAATGTACAGTACCAGTCAAATGTTTGGACCACACCTACTCATTGAATGGTTTTTCTTTCTTTTTTCTATTTTCTACATTGTAGAATAATAGTGAAGAAATCAAAACTATGAAATAACACATATGGAATCATGTAGTAACCAAAAAAGTGTTAAACAAATCAAAATAGATTTTATATTTGAGTATCTTCAAAGTAGCCACCCTTTGCCTTGATGACAGCTTTGCATACTTTTGGTATTCTCTCAACCAGCTTCATGAGGAATGGTTTTCCAACAGTATTGAAGGAGTTCCCACATATGCTGAGCACTTGTTGGATGCTTTTCCTTTACTCTGCGTTCCAACTCATCCCAAACCATCTCAATTTGGTTGAGGTCGGGTGATTGTGGAGGCCAGGTCATCGGATGCAGCATCATCACCCTCCTTCTTGGTCAAATAGCCCTTACACAGCCTGGAGGTGTGTTTTGGGTCATTGTCCTGTTGAAAAATAAATTATAGTCTTACTAAGCGCAAACAAGATGGGATGGCGTATCACTGCAGAATGCTGTGAACCATGGTGGTTAAGTGTGCCTTGAATTCTAAATAAATCAGTGTCACCAACAAAACACCCCCACACCACCTCCTGCATGCTTCACGGTGGGAACCACACATGCAGAGATCATCCGTTAACCTACTCTGCGTCTCACAAAGACACGGCGGTTGGAACCAAAAATCTCAAATTTGGACTCATCAGACCAAAGGACAGATTTCCACTAGTCTAATGTCCATTGCTTGTGTTTCTTGGCCCAAGCAAGTCTTTTATTATTGGTGTCCTTTAGTAGTGGCTTCTTTGCAGCAATTGAATCATGAAGGCCTGATTCACACAATCTCCTCTGAACAGTTGATGTTGAGATGTGTCTGTTACTTGAACTCTGTGAAGCATTTATTTGGGCTGCAATTTCTGAGGCTGATAACTCTAATGAACTTATCCTCTGCAGCAGAAGTAACTCTGGGTCTTCCTTTCCTGTGGCGGTCCTCATGAGAGCCAGTTTCATCATAGCGCTTGATGGTTTTTGCAACTGCACTTGAAGAAACTATTAAAGTTCATGAAATTTTCCAGATTGACTGACCTTCATGTCTTAAAGTAATGATGGACTGTCATTTCTCTTTGTGAGCTGTTCTTGCCATTATATGGACTTGGTCTTTTACCAAATAGGGCTATCTTCTGTATACCATCCCTACCTTGTCACAACACAACTGATATGCTCAAATGCATTAAGGAAAGAAATACTACAAATGAACTTTTAACAAGGCACACCTGTTAATTGAAATGCATTCCAGGTGACTACCTCATGAAGCTGGTTGAGAGAATGCCAAGAGTGTGCAAAGCTGTCAAGGCTACTTTGAATAATCTTAAATTTAAAACATGATTTAACACTTTGTTTACTACTTTATTTCATGTGTTAATTTAGTTGTGATCTCATCACTACTATTCTACAATGGTGTGTCCAAACGTTTGACTGGTACTGTATATATGGGTGATATCGTGGAAAAGTTAACCTGAAGCGGTACAAAAAATGTGGTCATTTCCAAATGAAACCATGTTCATAATTATCCTTAAAAGCCCAATTGGTTTCTCTCTTTTCATTGTCAGTATCCTTTTTCAGCGTTATATCCGTTACGGTTGTGGATTTGGACATTTCTGTATCATATCTTAGCTTCAAACGCTCGTGCATTCACCAAATGTTGTGTGCTTGTTCTGAGCTAGTCTTCAGACTTTCACTGAAGCAACAGCTGATATCTTGAAAATATGTTCTAGCTAAGCTTCTTGGAAAATGTGCTAAAATGTGTCTCTCTTACATGGCAGTACTGTTCTTTTGATAGAAAGTTGTTTTATCAACTATCTGTAATTGGTCCAGCAGTGTCCTTTTAAAATGAAAGCCCCCCAAAATATACTGACTTCATTCAGTGTCTAGACAGTGGACTGTCAATCAGTATAGGCAATCTAAATAGCATATTTCAGTTTTGAATACAAATTAAATTCTGGTCTACATTCATTCTGGTAAAGTAAACTTCTCATACACAGTAAGTGTACAAAACACCCTAATATTGAGTACCCCCTTTTTGTCCTCAGAATAGCCTCAATTTGTCAGGGCATGGATTCTACAAGGTGCCGAAAGCATTCCACAGGGATGCTGGCCCATGTTGACTCCAATGCTTCCCACAGATGTCAAGTTGGCTGGATGTCCTTTGGGCGGTGGACCATTCTTGATCCACACAGGAAACTGCAGAACGTGAAAAAAACCAAGTGTTGCAATTCTTGACAAAAAAAGTGCACCTGGCACCTACTACCATACCCCGTTTTAAGTCTGGTCTTGCCCATTCACCCTCTGAATGGCACACATACACAATCCATGTCAATGCTTAAAAATCCTTCTTTAACCTGTCTCCCCTTCATTTACACTGATTGAAGGATTTAACAAGTGATCATAGACTGACCAGGTGAAAGCTATGTAATGGAAAGAGCAGGTGTTCCTAAATGTTTTGTACACTATTTTATTTTTTAAAGAATTTGTCTCAAACAAAATACAAGCTCCCCTAAAAAAGACTGACAAAATAATCATAGAAAAAAACTGAAATTCTGAAATTTGGGGACCTTTTAATTGCCCAGTCTTCAATAAAGTCTTTACATGAAATTAACAATTAAAAAGGTACACTAAAGTAAAACAGACAAAAATGTTACATGTACAGTACAATGTGTCAAGACATTTCATCGTTATGTATGAACAACATGGTAGAATCTTTTCACATAAATCTCTAAACAAATTGGTTTGTTTCTTATAATCGTTTGGTACCCATCACAAACTTGCCAGGAAATGTAGACGTTGAATTAGAGCTGTTGCAGCAGTCCATTGTTAAAAAAAAAAAAAAAAAAAAAGCGCCTTCCTTTACTTCTCTTCTTTTTTAAGTCCTCTTTCCACCGCCACTACCTCTGCCTAAAAAAAAAACAAACGAAAGCATCTTACAACGCTGGTAGAACTGTTGGTAGATACAAGTGGAGTAAAGAGAATACATTAAGTATGAAGTATCACTTGACATGTCCTCATCAGTTTTGCAACTTCAATTCAACCTATATCAACCCTCCCCAAAAAATCTGAACTTATCACATGGGGCCACAGTGGCGCTTGTATCTGCTTACCCACATCCATACAAGCAGTAAGAGTTGGCCCTAGCCTTTTGGGGGCCCCAAGCAAAATTCTGTTCATGTAAAATATATTTCACAGTGGTTTAAGATGGTACAATGATTCTCTACGCTATACTTGCTAGTTTTGCATAATGCATCTTTAATTTCCTGACATTTTGCCATGGGGCGGAGAGAAATGTTCACAGCCCCCCCCCCCATAAGTTTAGATAGCTGGCCGCTGGACTAAATTTACCATTCTAAAAAAAAAAAGAATGAGACTGACATAATAGAAAAACATCCGACACACAACCAAATTGCACCTTGTGTATTCTATCACTCAACAGTAAGTTGAGACCCCGGCTGAGTTCCTCCTGGTGGAAACTGATCTACGGGCCTACAAAAGGCGGGCCGCCAGTTAACCATCCCTGACCTAGATGATCTCACCTCCTCGTCCACCCCTGCCTCCAGAGCCACCTCTAGCTCCGGATTTCCCTCCGTAACGCCAGTTGGAGCCCGCTCCTTCTCCACGAGGTCCTCTTTCACCCTGGGGTTTGGCATAGACCAGGGTCACCTTGCTCCCATCAATCTGAAGGTCTGCCATGGTATCCTTGACAGCCTTGCAGACCTCTGGGCTCTCAAAGTCCACAAAGCCAAACCTTAAGAAGTGGCCAACTGTGAGTATTCAAAGGACATCAATGTAAAAATGTGATTTGAAGGGGGAAATTTTTCACCACATACCCTCTAGATATGCCAGTCTCCTTGTCTTTGGTGACTCGAGCTTCAATGGCACCTTCAAAGACACTTTTCAAAGTCTCCTCACTCGTCTCCTTGGCAAGATTCCTGACCATCAACGTCTTCGAAGGAACTACAAGAGAACACACACATTACAGAAGTATGCATGATCACACAGCCAAACAACTTCAAATGATTCGCCAACCAATTCTCTGCTATGAGACGTTCATTAGGCAAGTCTAATAGTAATATTTACCAGAGTTCCCTTTGCCACCTTCTGGCCCCTTCGGGCTGAACTCTACTTTGATTGCTCTTCCACTAATCTCTTTGTTTAACGATGATTCCAGGGCTTCTTCGGCATCTTCCACACTTTCAAACTGAATCAAGGCACGACTTTTGAAAGAAAAAGGCCCAATTGTCACAATTTAATTATTTCCAGTCAGAACATGAAATGAATCACATGAATACTTAAATCATTTAATAAAAATAAAAATAAATGCAATTTGATGGCGTTCAACATTTTCAATAGAGCTCAACACAGCAGATGCAGTAACAACATACGCCTTCACTCACCCTCTTGGTTTACCATTTCTCTTTGGTATCTTGACACTGACTGCTTTGAGAAAGATTTCCTTCAGGGCCTCCTCTTTTGTAGCGTAAGCCAGGTTGGTCACCAGTAATTCGTTATTTGGTGTGGCCTCAGCTTTGGAACAGAACATTTGAGAACATGTTAACTTCATTCACTTTTCAGAGAACTATGATAAACAAGATGTCTCAACTAATCACTGCAACATACTTTAATCTTGAAGATGCTAACGAACAGCATGACTAGCCATATAGCTAGCTATTCAAGTACCTTGCGCTTCTACAGTAATTGAATTCCCATTGACCTCATTTCTTTCCATCTTTACCTGGAGCTTTGATTATTTTTTGTTGTTGGCTCTTTTCTCCCAAAAAGTCAATAACGATTACACGGCCTTGGACATCAATCCCCTGCTTCTCCTCCAGCACTTTCTCAGCAGTGGCCTCCGTTTTGAACTCTATGTAGGCAATTCTGTCACAACAAAATTGATGCAATAGACATGTTTAGAACAGAATCCTGGGATAGACATAACTAGCAATTTCACATCAATATCAAATGGACACTGCATCTCACCCTTTGCTTGGGGCGCCAATGCCTCCAGGAAACCTGATTTCGACAGCTGTGTCAAAGACTTTCTTCAAGTCCTCTTTTGTTGCTGCAAACGGGATATTCTTGACAAACAAGGTCCTGGCATCTTTAGCTGTGAGGAAAAAGACTGTCACTACATGGAAATCAATCAATTCTAGAAATGACAAATATAACAGTAGCAAGGATAACTCACTCAAGATGAGACTAGTACCTTTTTTGTCATGTACTGTGGGGTCTTTGACCTTGGCCTTGTCTAGCCTCATCTTTCGGTCCAGGATCTTCTCCCCATTTAGCTCAAGGGCTTTTGTTAAGTTTTCCTCTGTGTAAAAGTTGACATATGCAAATTTCCTATAGAATGCACAAAAACATGGGGAAGAATCTGTATCATGAAGAAATCTACAAACATTTGTAGAGGTTAAGTTTATGCAGTGCATAAAAATGCCAAGTACTCACTTTGTAATGTCCACTTGAATATCCTGAAACAACAGACTATGCGTTGTGAAGAAGTTTGCCAAGGCATCATTAATTTCCTCCACTTTCTTGGATGTGTTCAAGCTTCCAACAAAAAGACAAAAACCTAAAAATAAAAAACAAGATGCATGTCAGCACACTGAAACCATCACATCGCTCAAACAGAGGGGGTGATATTTACTGCTGTTCACAATCGTACCATCATTAATGCACTTTGTTTTCTTCGCTGGAGAAGTCTCATCCTCTGCTTCCGCTTTTCTCTTTACTGGGGCTGCTGCAACAGCTGGAGAGAAATACAGACATGTATTAAAACACTATTCCATAGAGACCCTGATGAAAAATACCTAATGGGTGACATCTGGCAAATATTGGTTACAATTCCGTTCTGTTCTTTGACCTCACCCTGGACTTTAACCTTTTCCGCATCAGCAGTTGTGTCCACCTGTTCCGCTTCTGAAGATACACAAACAATATTCATTGACATTGGAAATACCTACTGAATTTAAAAATATTGTTTTGCATTTAAGGAATTTCATATGAACATTATCACCATTCCAATTAGGCTACATGTTGGGACTTGATGTCATACGCAGATATACCGTCTACGCTTCTTACCACCCCTCAAAGCATTTGCTACCTGGGGCAAATCATTTTATTTATTGCCAAAGTTACACTGGCCCACTTACCAGAGTTATTGACTTCGCTGATCTTTCCAGTTTTCTTTTTAGAGGCCTTTAATTGGGTTGACTATAAAACATTTTGGGGGAATAAACATTTCAGTACATTGCAAGTCATGGTGTGGACTTTGGTGATTGGTTAATAATCGTCAATCAAACAGAACAGGCCGATACTGAGCATTCGAAATAGATACATTATAACTCATTACGTTGAACACGTGTTTCAAGTAAATTGTGATACAAAGTTGCTAATTAAACATTCCATGAACACACAGTTAGGCAGAGTAACATCGGAGTTCAGCAATAGCTACCTAACGTTAACTTAGCTAATTAGCTAGCGTTCAACAATGTCATTTCACGTGTGGCCGTGTGAGACTAACTGCAGTGAGCCAGTTCGCCATTAATAATAAGTATATTTTAGATGTCATTCTTACTTTGCCTGACTTCGCCATGTTTTCTGCTATCTTTTCTTTCTGCTAACGTTGCTGTACAGCGAACACGACTGTTAACATGTGCGGAGCAGCGATTAAATTCTTTCTTTCCCGGCATGCAAGTTGACCTAACGCCCGGATATGGTTTGAAATTTTGACGGGGATAGTTGGTATCCTTGGAACGTCCCTACGGCTATTAAGGTTAATAAGTAAGGATTGTGCCTTTGAATCAGATGTGTAGTGCTAGGGCAAAAAACAAAACGTGCACCCCTTGGGGTCCCCAGGACCGAGTTCGGGAAACACTGGATTAGGGTAAGTGTAGGGGTTAAGGGTTTTTAGGTAAATAAAATAAAGGGTTTAGGGCATGGACGTCCCAAGGATTCCAGATTGCAATTACCAGTCATTTACACAGTAGTTATTTAAGGTCTCCACTAGATAGCACAGCCACAAAGCTATATCTTGACTCAAATAAGCTTTTTGGTCTTAATGTAAGGTTAGGCATATGGTTACCTAACAAGCATCAGGTGACTATTTTTCGGAATACTCAGGTACTTCAATTTATTAGTTTGTTCTTATATGACCAGAACACCTATTTTGTTTACAAACTTACGAAGAAGACTGAAAGCTGTATTTATTTTTTATGTATACAGTAACTAAGATACGGTTTTAAAGGGCGTACAGGTCTGCTCTGACTTTACACGGGTATTGTTCTATTTAGTTATTAATACTTATTTCCAAGTGAAAAAAAGTCTTAGGAACATGTATATGTAAAACATTTTTTATTAAATTGTTTTATGATCAGTTTTCATATGCACTTAAAATAGTAGGTACCCTTTTATTTAAATTATTATTTTGTATTTTATTTCTCAGAATATTTTCACTTTAAATTTACTTAAATGGTGCAGATCTCGGTTCCTTATCGTTTACGTTTACTGCTCTTACGTCTTTGACTCATCCTACTACAGTTTATACTTTTATATAATCTTTGTTGTTTTGTCTTTGTCTATAGTTTATCTTAATGCTAGGGGGTTACGAAGCAATGTGAAGCGCAAGGCCTTATTTTTATTTGCTAAACAATTTCAAACAGTTTTTTGCTTTTTTCCAGAGTCTCACTCAATTTCGGCTGATGCCAACTTCTGGAGGTCGCAGTGGGGCAACGATATTTGGCTTTCCCATGGATCTGAACGCTCCGCTGGTGTCACTACAATGAAAAATACCTTTGGTGGTAATATTCTACACGCAGGAATGTGGTCACTTTATTTGTCTTATGATCAGTTACAATGACATTACGCTCATTACTGTAAACTTCTACGGGTACAACACCAAACATGAGAATGATGAATTGCTTGAATCTATAGAGAAACATATTGGTTATCTAAATTTCCCAATTTGTTATTATTGATAGGAGGGGACTTTAACATTACGATAGATAATTCAACTAACAGATGGCCCCCAGGTAGGCCAACCAATCAGAATTTGGGTTTACTACTTTTTATGGAAAAGTTTGATCTTACTGATTTATGGAGAGAGAGGTTTCTGGCCGACAGATCATTCACTTGGAGTAACAAAACAGGTTCCAGACAATCCAGAATAGATTTTTGGCTTATATCCAAATGTACTGATGGTGAGTGTGTTACTACAAATATTTGTACTACTCCCCTCACAGACCATAGGGCAATTTACATTGATATCATAATATTTACCCCTGATACTAACCTTGGTAGAGCATCCTACTGGAAGCTAAATAGCTCATTATTAAATAATGATATAGTTAAATTTGAGGTTAAATATCTGCTCTCACACTTTTGGGAAAGGGCTTGCGAAGAAAAATCTTATTGCAAGAACTGGGAGCTCTTTAAATTTGAGGTGTCCAAATACCTTAGAAAATATGGTAGTAATCTTGCTATAATTGAGTTACAAAATAAACTGGATAATATATATAGATTAAAAGCAGAAGGAGCCTTTATTAGATCTAGGAAAAAATGGATTGAGGAGGGAGAACAGAATTCATCCTATTTCTTTAGACTTGAGAAATTTCACTCTAAAAATAACACTGTCCATAAGTTAAACATTGATGGTGTTATTACAGATGACCAAAAATGAATCGCTAAACACTGTAGCAATTTTTACAGAAAATTGTATAGCTCTATGGACTGTCAGGAATCCACAGATATGTTTTTTAACTCACTGAATAATGTTCACTCTATCAGTGATATAGAATCTAAACAGTGTGATGAACCCATCAAAGTTGAAGAGATTATAGAGTCTATCAAACATCTAAAGAACAATAAATCACCAGGTGTTGATGGAATTACATCAGAATTTTACAGATTACTTTCTGAACAAGTAGCTCCCTTCCTATTTGAAGTCCTTTTAGAGAGTATTAAAAACAATATTCTCCCTCCTACAATGAGTCAGGGGTTAATAACACTGATACCTAAGCCTAAAAAAGAAGTGCTGCTCATCGATAACTGGCGTCCAATTTGACTTCTTAATAATGACTATAATATATTAGCCTTACTACTTGCAAAAGGAATTAAAGAAGTCCTGGATGCAATCATTGATGAAACACAGTCTGGCTGTGAGGAACAGACATATTTCTATCAATGTCAGACTAATATTAGACATTCTAGACTACTCAGACCTAATAACCAAGGATAGCTTCATATTATATTTTGATTTTTATAAAGCATTTGACACAGTAGAGCATAATTTCCTCTTCCACTCCCTTGAGAGACTTGGCTTTGGGGACTTTTTCTGTAAGGCTATTAAGACTCTCTATGCAAATGGTAACAGCTCTATCAAATTGAAATATGGCACCTCACCTAGATTTGAGTTAAAGAGAGGAATTAGGCAAGGTTGTCCTATCTCTCCGTACCTGTTTTTATTAATCACGCAACTTCTTGCAAATTCTTTAAATAATAGTCATGTACAACGTATTTCCATAGCTGGTAAATAAATTATTATAAGCTAGCTGGCTGACGATACTACACTTTTTCTGAAAGACGCTAACCAAATTCCCATATCGATCAATGTGATACAATCATTTGCCAAAGCGTCTGGTCTATATCTTAACATTAATAAATGTGAACTCATGGCTGTCAAAGATTGTGTGACACCTTCATATTATGGTATTCCAGTAAAAGAAGAACTTACATATTTAGGCATAACCATTACAAAGGATCAGAAGTCTAGAGACTTACAACATTTTTACCCTCTTATTAAAAAAACCCAGAAGAAGCTAAATCAATGGCTACAGAGGGACTTATCTTTAAAAGGTAGAGTCCTAATAACCAAGGCTGAAGGTATCTCTAGACTAACATATGGCGCTCTATCTTTATATCTTGACAGTAAAATAAGCAAGGAGATAGACCAGATGCTTTTCAACTTTCTGTGGAGAAACCGTACCCATTACATTAGGAAAACTGTTGTAATGAACACTTATGAGAATGGTGGGCTGAATTTCCTGGACTTTACTACCTTAAATAATACTTTTAAGATCAATTGGATAAAACAATTTCTAAGAAGACCCACTTCTATCTGGAATTGTATTCCTCATCATGTCTTCTCTACTTTTGGTGGCCTTAACTTCATGTTGTTTTGCTATTATAATATTGACAAAGTTCCAGTGAAACTTTCTGCTTTCATCGGCAGGTTTTCTTGTCATGGTCCTTAATTTATAAACACAATTTTTCTCCACACAGATATTATATATGGAATAATCGGGATATATTGTATAAAAATACTTCTTTGTTTTTAGAATATTGGTTCCAAAATAATATGCTATTGGTGAGCCAACTGGTAAATGCAGAGGGTCTTTTACTCAATTATAAGGAATTCTTATCACTTTACAAGGTCCCTGTAACACCTAAAGATTTCTCAATTGTTTTAGATGCCATTCCCTCAGATGTTGCTCTATTATTCAGGAACGTGTGTCAAGACCTGCGCCTCAGAGCCTACCTTCCGTTGACCCTGTTGACTCATCAGTAGGAAAGATTTGTTTCTCTTTTGGTCCATCAACAACAGAGCGATACGAACCTTGTTTCAGTAGGATGTTGTATCTATCTATACCTTATGTCATGCCTTATTGGAATGGATTTATTGATAATATCTGCTGGAAAAAAGTTTGGATGTTGCCACACACATACCTACTTGTTAACAAAATGAGGGAAGTTTCCTTTAAAATGAATAAAATATTCATAAATATTATCCTGCCAACCACTATATGAAGAAGTTTAAGGAAAACATCAACTCAAATTGCTCCTTTTGTAATGACCACCCAGAAACAGTGTTGCATCTTTTTTGGCATTGTATTCATGTAAGAAAACTGTGGCAAGACATCAGTAGATTTATAATTGAACACTTTTATGAAGATCTTACACTATTGTGGAGAGATGTACTGCTTGGATTCTTTACCTATGATAGGAATAAGCTGAAACATTTTTATGTACTTAATTTCATTATTCTTTTGGCCAAACTTCATATTCACAAATGTAAATTTACAACAACAAAAAAATAATTCTTACCCTACAAAAAGAAATTGAACTGTATTTTAAGACAATTAAATACTCTACTAACAAAAAAGCTGTTAGAATTATAAGTGTATGTATGTCCCTTAAGGTCTTTGTGTAATGTGATATTGTACCCCCTAGCTCAATTGTCCATTGTATATAATCTATATATAACGTTACTTGTGTTCCCTCATGTACTCTCTGTATTGATTTGTTGTTAATAAAAAAAAAAAAAAAAAAGAATATGGTTAGCAGTGTGGTTAAGGTTGGTTTTAAAATTAATTTTTAATAAGATTAATTGTAGAAATATGACTGGTAACAACCGTTATTTAAGTAACTAGCTAGTTAAATGTATCAGTAGTTAGTCAATTTCACGAAACGAACATCAAAAGTACATGATTCAGGTAGCTAATGCTATCTGGTTTATAGCGTCTATAGCTAGCTAACGTACTTTTTCGCTGATCAACAACTAACGTTAGATATCATTCACAGTTGACTTGTTATTCAAAGTCCAAGTTTGATTCAAATCTAATTGTATTTGTCACATGCGCCGAATACAACAACAAGCCCTAAACCAACAATGTAGTTTTAAGAAAAATAAGTGAAGCAAAAAATAATTAGAGCAGCAGTAAAATAACTGACGAGGCTGTAAACAGGGGCATCGGTAAAGAGTCAATATGCGGAGGCACGGGTTATTTGAGGTAATATGTACATGTAGGTAGAGTTAAAGTGACTATGCATAGATAATAAACAGAGAGTAGCAGTAGCGGCGTAAAAGGGGGAGCAATACAAATAGTCTGGGTAGCCATTTGATTAGCTGTTCAGGAGTCTTATGGCTTGGGGGTAGAAGCTGTTAAGCCTTTTGGACCTAGACTTGGTGCTCCGGTACCGCTTGCCGTGCGGTAGCAGAGAGAACAGTCTATGACTGGGGAGTCTTCGACGATTATTAAGGCCTTCTTCCGACACCGTCTGGTGTCAGAGAAAGGCGTTAGTTGCACTAAACAGATGCAACATTGCATTGGCGAGTTAGTTAGCTAGTCTTGCTAGCTGTATATTTAGTTCAGCCTCATGAGGAAAATCGAAACCTATAGCTGGTGAAGATTTTAAACGCGAGGTTGCTTGTATTGCTAGGTAATGTAGAGTTGGCTAGCCAAGTTGTCTTTAGCTATGTAACTTGATGCCATGTAAATTAGTGTTTGCATCTGTGTCAACTTGGCCACAATATCTGACTTGGTGACCCTGATGATGTAGCGAGGTAACCACACATCAGTGGATGGAGGAGGCATGGAGCAAAATAACCTTGGTGGCGCTAGGCATCTAACCATCCGTCCAGTCTATGAGATTGGTCAAGGTGACAACTAGCTAGCTAGTCTGCATAACGTTCGCTACCTAAATCTGTACGTTTCTGTATGTTTTCTCTGATTAATTGTATAGCTAAATACAAAATCTGAGCACTGTCATTGCTAAATGGTTCCTCCTCGTCAATTCAAGGAAGGCAATAGGTCTCGGAATGGCAAACGTGGACCCAGCCAGTCCAGCACCCCTCATCAGAACGATGCCTATGCCAGACTCATCGGCCAACATCACAGTAGGATGTTCTGCCCAACAGCAGGGGAAACAGAATGGGCCAAACGCACAGAGGCAGGGTCTAGCCCACAGCAACAAACAAGACATACCGCAGAGAAAAAGGGACCATGCATTTATCGAGTGCTCTGACTCAAGTGACTTCTTGCCTTCACCTATGAAAGGTAAGGGAAGACAAGAGGGCTCTCTGTCCTTGTACATGGACAAGTGGCGCGCTGCAGGAGCCGGAGAGGAAGCAGGGGGTTTCCGAAAAGCAGCCACAGGTGTGCGTAGGGACACCAAAACCAGTCAGGACAGAGATGTGGAGTCCGGTGAGTAGTTGTGCTCTCTCAAACAGAGGGACTCCCAGCAGCAACACCAGATGACAAAACAAAGACTACAAAGACCATGCTTCCAAAGTGCCCACAGGTAACCAAAGAACATGAGTCATGGGACATCTCCCCCAAAAGCCGGTTTAACAGATATATTTTTTTAAATGAACCTTTATTTAACTAGGCAAGTCAGTTAAGAACAAATTCTTATTTACAATGATGGCCAAACCCGGACGGGCCAATTGTGCGCCGCCCTATGGGGACTCTCAATAAATGGCTGGATGTGATACAGCCTGGATTCAAACCAGGGTCTCTTGCACTGAGATGCAGTGCCTTAGACCGCTGCGCCACTCGGGAGCCCACTCAGGATGCCGAGGAGGACCAAAGAAGACAGTGTTTGAAGCGTACATGACCATGGAGGACGTTTCCGGCGGCCTAAAGAGAGGAGAGCACATTCAGGTGAAGACATCCCCAAAAATAAAGATTAGTATGATGAATACTTATATCAAACCAAGTAACTACGGTAATCATATGGCTACTTGTTTACCAAAGAATACTGGCTTTCAGACACTGCTGACCAAAAGCTGTATCTGTCAAAGATGATCTAACGCGCTAGGCATCTAACCATCCTTCCAGTCTAAGATATTGGTCAAGGTGACTACTAACAAGTTAAGCAAAGCTGTAGCATACTAATAAAAACATTTCCATCTTCTTTGCAGGGATCAAGAAGAATCAACCCCAAAAAGTATCATGAGGCTTTCATTGTGTGTGTGTGTGTGTGTGTGTGTGTGTGTGTGTGTGTGTGTGTGTGTGTGTGTGTGTGTGTGTGTGTGTGTGTGTGTGTGTGTGTGTGTGTGTGTGTGTGTGTGTGTGTGTGTGTGTGTGTGTGCACAAACGGAGAGATACATGTTTGTTTGGACTGTGTGTGTGTGTGTGTGTGTGTGTGTGTGTGTGTGTGTGTGTGTGTGTGTGTACACAAACGGAGAGATACATGTTTGTTTGGACTGTGTGTGTGTGTGTGTGGGTGTGTTTGTGTGTGTGTGTGTGTGTGTGTGTACACAAACGGAGAGATACATGTTTGTTTGGACTGTGTGTGTCTACACAAACATGTATGTCTACACAAACATGTATCTCTCTGTTTGTGTGTGTGTGTACACATTTTTTTTTTTTTTATATAAGCTTGGCGGTTCCAGCCCTGAATGCTGATTGGCTGACAGCCGTGGTATATCAGACCGTATGCCACGGGTATGACAAAACATTTATTTTTACTGTTGGTAACCAGTTTATAATAGTTATAAGGCACCTAGGGGGTTTGTGGTATATGGCCAATGCAGTGTGTGTGTGTATACATTAAGAAAGCAAGCGAACTGGATTCAAAGTGAGCTTAACGGCAACTAGAGATCTGGTTGTATATGTGTTGCCAGTATTTTTTGTCTAATTTCTTTATTTTCCTCTTTCTTTCATTCATCTTCCAGGTTGGTGGAGGAGTTCATGTTGCTTGGCAACGTGCTGTTCTACAGACACTTCACCTCGCTGCAACGCTGATGTCATCATCCACAGGCTGGCAGACTCTCTGGGTGGGTGGCGAGAGGAGAGGACACTGGGCTGTGTGTGTGTTTACCCCATAGAGGACAATGGCTTTGTTGTAGAACGAGGGCAAGGAGGCAGTGTCTCTGCTGTCTTGTAGCACACAGAGAAGATTGGGTCTGTGGTGGAATAGTAATGTGTTAAAAGACCAGAGAAGATTGGGTCTGTGGTGGAATAGTAATGTGTTGAAAGACAAAGCTTCCCTTAGGTTCCAAAACACCCTCAATCTCAGATGAGGCTTTGTTTCTCCTGGTGTTCTCTCTGAGAGATTGATTGCCTTTGATGGTGTTGTGCTGCCCTCTCTGTAAGAAAAAAGTAGTTCAAGTTGACGTGTGTGTGTGTGCCCGCGCGTCTTGTCTTTACAATACATTCTCTGCCTCTTTGTGACATTGGTGTGTAGGCTGTGGTCCTCTTCTGTAGCGGAGGTGCAGAAGCAGGCGTCCCGCTGTAACGATGACGTGACTGCCTCCGAGAGAGTCCAGGAGCTCAGCTCTCAGCTGTTCTTCATCATGGTACAACCAAGACAATGCTTAATGTTCCCACTAGAGCATGGGTACTCAACTCTTACCCTACAAGGTCCGGAGCCTGCTTATTCTGTTTTACCTGCCAAGGAATTTCATCCACCTGGTGTCCCAGTTCTAAATCACATTTTATTTGTCACATAGACGTCTTTAGCAGATGTTATTGTGGGTGTAGCGAAATGCTTGTGTTTCTAGCTCCAACAGTGCAGTAATATCTAACAATTTCACAACAATACACACCAATCTAAAGTAAAGGAATGGAATTAAGAATATGTAAATATTTGGGCAAGCAATGTCAGAGCGGCATAGACTAAGATACAGTATATACATATGAGGAGTAATGCAAAATATGTAAACATTAAAGTGGCCTGTGATTTCAAGTCTATGTATATAGGGCAGCAGCCTCTAATGTGTTAGTGATGGCTGTTTAACAGTCTGATGGCCTTGAGATAGAAGCTGTTTTTCAGTCACTCGGTTCCAGCTTTGATGCACCTGTAATGACCTTGCCTTCTGGATGATAGCAGGGTGAACAGGCAGTGGCTCGGGTGGTTGTTGTCCTTGATGAGCTTTTTGGCCTTCCTGTGACATTGGGCGCTGTAGGTGTCCTGGAGGGCAGGTAGTTTTCCCCCGGTGACGCGTTGGGCAGACCACACTACCCTCTGAAGAGCCCTGCGGTTGCAGGCGTTGCAGTTGCCGTACCAGGCGGTGATACAGCCTGACAGGATGCTCTCAGTTGTGCATCTGTAAAAAATAATATTCAGCCTCCTGAGGTTGAAGAGGCACGGTTGCGCCTTCACCACACTGTCTGTGTGGGTGGACAATTTCAGTTGTACGCTGAAGAACTTGGAAGATTTCCACCTTCTCCACTGTTGTCCCGTCGATGTGGATAGGGGGGTGCTCCCTCTGCTGTTTCCTGAAGTCCACAATCAGCTCCTTTGTTTTGTTGACGTTGGATGAGAGGATATTTTCCTGGCACCACACTCCCAGGGCCCTCACCTCCTCCCTGCAGACTGTCACATAATTTTTGGTAATTAATAAGCCTACTACTGTTGTCGTCAGCAAACTTGATGATTGAGTTGGAGGCGTGCGAGGCCACGCAGTCATGGGTGAACAGGGAGTACAGGAGGGGACTGAGAACGCATCCCTGTACGGTCCCAGTGTTGAGTATCAGCGAGCAGCAGGAAAATAGCGGGGCTATATACAGGGGGATCCGGTACAGAATCGTAGTGTGGGGACACTGGTGTCGAGGTAATATGTACATGTAGGTAGAGTTATTAAAGTGACTATGCGTAGATGATAACAAAGAGTAGCTGCAGCGTAGAAGAGGGGGCAATGCAAATAGTCTGGGTAGCCATTTGATTAGATGTTCAGGAGTCTTTTGGCTTGGGTGTAGAAGCTTTTTAGAAGCCACTTGGACCTAGACTTGGTGCTCCAGTACCGCTTGCCGTGCCTAAGCAGAGGGAACAGTCTATGACTAGGGTGGCTAGAGTCTTTGACAGTTTTTAGGGCCTTCCTCTGACACCGCCTGGTATAGAGGTCCTGGATGGCAGGAAGCCTCCCCCCGGTGATGTACTGGGCCATGCGCACTACCCTCTGTAGTGCCTTGCTGTCGGAGGCCAAACAGTTGCCATACCAGGCAGTGATGCAACCCGTCAGGATGCTCTCGATGGTGCAGCTGTAAAACCTTTTGAGGATCTGAGGACCCAATGCCAAGTCTTTTCATTCTCCTGAGGGGAAATAGATTTTGCCCTCTTCACGACTGTCTTTGTGTGCTTGGACCATGTTAGTTTGTTGGTGACGTGGACGCCAAGGAACTTGTCGATGAGAATGGGGGCGTGCTCGGTCCTGCTTTTCCTGTAGTCCACAATCATCTCCTTTGTATTGATCACGATGAGGGAGAGGTTGTTGTCCTTGCACCACATGGTCAGGTCTCTGACCTCCCTGTAGGCTTGTCTCATCATTGTCGGTGATCAGGTGTTGTGTCATCGGGAAACTTAATGATGGTGTTGGAGTCGTGCCTGGCCGTGCAGTCATGGGTGAACAGGGAGTATAGGAGGGGACTGAGCACGCACCCCTGAGGGGCCCCCATGTTGAGGATCAGCGTGGCGGGTATGTTACTACCTACCCTTACAACCTGGGGGCGGCCCGTCAGGAAGTCCAGGATCCAGTTGCAGAGGGAGGTGTTTAGTCCCAGGGTCCTTCGCTTAGTGATGCGCTTTGAGGGCACTATGGTGTTGAACGCTGAGCTGTAGTCAATTAATAGCATTCTCACATAGGGGTTCCTTTTGTCCAGGTGTGAAAGGGCAGTGTGGTGTGCAATAGAGATGACATGATCTGTTGGGGCGGTATGCAAATTGGAGTGGGTCTAGGGTTTCTGGGATAGTGGTGTTGATGTGAGCCATGACCAGCATTTCAAAGCATTTCATGGCTACAGACGTGAGTGCTAAGGGTCGGTAGTCATTTTCGCAGGTTACCTTAGTGTTCTTGGGCACAGGGACTATGGTGTCTGCTTGAAACATGTTGGTATTACAGACTCAGACAGGGAGAGGTTGAAAATGTCAGTGAGGACACTTGCCAGTTGGTCAGCGCATGCTCAGAGTACACGTCCTGGTAATCCGTCTGGCCCTGTGGTCTTGTGAATGTTGACCTGTTTAAAGATCTTACTCACATCGACTGAGGAGAACGTGATCACACAGTCGTCTGGAACAGCTGATGCTCTCATGCATGTTTCAGTGTTACTTACCTCAAAGCTAGCATAGAAGTTATTTAGCTCGTCTGGTAGGCTTGTGTCACTGGGCAGCTCTCGGCTGTGCTTCCCTTTGTAGACTGTAATAGTTTGCAAGCCCTGCCTGTGTAGTACGATTTGATCTTAGTCCTGTATTGACGTTTTGCTTTTCTGATTGTTCGTCGGTGGGCATAGCGGGATTTCTCATAAGCTTCTGGGTTAGAGTCCCGCTCCTTGAAAGCTGCAGCTCTACCCTTTAGCTCAGTGCGAATGTTGCCTGTAATCCATGACTTCTGGTTGTGGTATGTACTAGAGGTCGACTGATTATGATTTTTCAACGCCGATAACGATTATTGGAGGACCAAAAAAAGCCGATACCGATCAATCGGACAATTTTTATATATATATTTGTAATGACAATTACAACAATACTGAATGAACAATGAACACTTTTATTTTAACTTAATATAATACAGAAATAAAATCTATTTAGTCTCAAATAAATAATGAAACATGCTCAATTTGGTTTAAATAATGCAAAAACAGTGTTGAAGAAAGTAAAAGTGCAATATGTGCCATGTAAAAAAGCTAACGTTTACGTTCCTTGCTCAGAACATATGAAAGCTGGTGGTTCAATATTCCCAGTTCTTCAATATTCCCAGTAAATAAATATTAGGTTGCAGATATTATAGGAATTATGACGCGTCGACTTTCTCTCTATACCATTTGTATTTCATATACCTTTGACTATTGGATGTCCTAATAGGCAATTTAGTATTGCCAGCCTAATCTCAGGAGTTATAAACAGCACTGTGATCAAGCATTTCTAAGAGCTGCTGGAAAACGCAGTAAAGTTTGAATGAATGCTTACGAGCCTGCTGCTGCCTACCACCGCTCAGTCAGACTGCTCTGTCAAATCATAGACTTAATTATAATATAATGAACACAGAAATACGAGCCTTAGGTCATTAATATGGTCAAATCCGGAAACTATCATTTCGAATACAAAACATTTATTCTTTCAGTGAAATACGGACCTTTCCGTATTTTATTGAACGGGTGGCAACCCTAAATCTAAATATTGCTGTTACATTGCACAAACTTCAATGTTATGTCATAATTATGTAAAATTCTGACAAATTAGTTTGCAACGAGCCAGGCAAACTGTTGCATATACCCTGACTCTGTGTGCAATGAACGCAAGAGAAGTGACACAATTTCCCTAGTTAATATTGCCTGCTAACATGAATTGCTTTCAACTAAATATGCAGTTAAAAAAAATATACTTCTGTGTATTGATTTTTAAAAAGGCAAAAGATGTTTATGGTTAGGTACATTCGTGCAACGATTGTGCTTTTTTTGCAAATGATCCTTTGTTAAATCATCACCCGTTTGGCGAAGAAGGCTGTGATTCGATGATAAATTATCAGGCACCGCACTGATTATATACAACACAGGACAAGCTAGTTAACCTAGTAATATCATCAACTATGTGTAGTTAACTAGTTAACTATTGATTGTTTTTTATAAGATAAGTTTAATGCTAGCTAGCAACTTACCTTGGCTCCTTGCTACACTTGCGTATCAGGTGGTCAGCCTGCCACGCAGTTTCCTCCTGGAATGCAATATAATCGGCCATAATCGGCACTTGAAATCGACCCTAATTAATCGGCCATGCCAGTCGACCTCTAGTTTGTACGTACGGTCACTGTGGGGACGACGTCATCGATGCACTTATTGATGAAGCCAGCGACTGATGTGGTGTACTCCTCAATCCCATCGGAAGAATCCCGGAACATATTCCAGTCTGTGCTAGAAAAACAGTCCACTAGTTTAGCATCTGCTTCAAATGACCATTTGGTGCTTCCTGCTTTAATTTTTGCTTGTAAGCAGGAATCAGGAGGATATAATCATGGTCAGATTTGCCTAATGGAAGGCAATGGAGAGCTTTGTACATGTCTCTGTGTGTGGAGTAAAGGTGGTCTAGAGTTTTTTTTGATCCCCCCCCCCTCTGGTTGCACATTTAACATGCTGATAGAAATGAGGTAAAACTGATATAAGTTTCCCTGCATTAAAGTCCCCGGCCACTAGGAGCGCCGCCTCTGGATGAGTGTTTTCCTGTTTGCTTATGGCGGAATACAGCTCATTGAGTGCGGTTTTAGTGCCAGCATCGGTCTGTGGTGGTATGTAGACAGTTAAGAAAAATACAGATAGGTAGATAGTGTGGTCTACAGTTTATCATGAGATACTCTAAAAAAAAACAACCTCGAGACTGCCTTAGATATCGTGCACCAGCTGTTATTTACAAATATACATAGACCGCCGCCCCGTGTCTTACCAGAGGCTGCTGTTCTATCCTGCCGATAGTGTATAACCTGCCAGCTGTATGTTATTAATGTCGTCGTTCAACCACAACTCTGTGAAACATAAGATATTACAGTTTTTAATGTCCCGTTGGTAGGATATACGTGCTTTCAGTTTGTCCCATTTATTTTCCAGCAATTGAACGTTGGCTAACAGTACGGATGGCAAAGGCAGATTAGCCACTTGTTGCCTGATCCTCATAAGGCACACCGATCTCTGTTTCTTTCTCCAGCGAATGACTGGTTTGAGGCCCTGTTCGGGTGTTTGGAGTATATCCTTCCCATCTGACTCATTAAAGAAAAATTATTCATCCAACTTGAGGTGTGTAATTGCTGTTCTGATGTCCAGAAGCTCTTTTCGGTCATAAGAGACGGTAGCAGCAACATTATGTACAAAATAAGTTCCAAACAAAATCGCACAGTTGGTTAAGAGTCAATAAAAGAGCAGCCATCCTCTCCTGTGCCATCACTGCAGTGCGATGGCGATTGCATCGTCTGTGGATCTATTGGGGTGGTAAGCAAATTGAAGTGAGTCTAGGGTGTCAGGTAAGGTAGAGGTGATATGATCCTTATCTAGCCTCTCAAAGCACTTCCATGATGACAAGTGAGTGCTATGGGGCGATAGTCATTTAGTTCAGTTACCTTTTGCTTTCTTGGGTACAGGAACAATGGTGGACATCTTGATGCATGTGGGGACAGTAGACTGGGATAGGGAGAGATTGAATATGTCCGTAAACACTCCAGCCAGCTGGTCTGCGCATGTTCTGAGGATGCAGCTAGGGGAGACAGTGGAACGGGCTTCGAGGTCCAGTTGAGTTAGAGGGTATACTAGGCCTGACTTGAAATAGTATTTGTTTTCTTTCAAGTACCTTTGGCATTTGATTGAGTCTATTTAGTGTTAGATGGTGATGTAGTTTTGGAACTTGTCTATTGGTTCCATCTATTTGAAAGAAAACAAATACAATTTGAACCCAGGGCTGTTACACAAAGATCTCCAGTTAGGACTCTCCAGTTAGGACTTTACTTCGCTCCAGTTAGGACTTCAGGGCAGTCCCAGCATTGCACTCTGCTGACTGTTATTTGCCCCCCTGCAGGAGAGTGGTCCTTTGGACTGGTACATCTACTGCATCTTGCCTATGCCGTTCTGTACCATCACTCATTCATATATCTTTATGTACATATTCTTTATCCCTTTACACTTGTGTGTATAAGGTAGTAGTTGTGGAATTGTTAGGTTAGATTACTTGTTGGTTATTACTGCATTGTCGGAACTAGAAGCACAAGCATTTCGCTACACTTGCATTAACATCTGCTAACCATGTGTATGTGACAAATAAAATTTTATTTGATTTGGAACTTCTCATGTAGATTGTAGCACTATAGCAAGCTTATAAAGCTTGACGTTGTATCAATGGAGAGGAGTCACTCGTGGATGGTAACCTGGGTCGCGTTCGCTAGGCACAATATGGAAGAAAGAACCTCCATTTCTGTTTTCTTAACTTGTCAAATAAAGTTTTGCTACGGTCTGCCCTAATGAACAAGACCATGGTTGTATTGATAAGTGCACGCCCAAGCAAGCCATAGCAAAACGTTTTGAAACTGGGGAGGTACTACCCGGATAACAAACACTCATTTACGTTTTCTGTTGAACGTTTTTGCGTTCTCTCCCCGAATAAACATGACCCAGATAAATGATCAGGAAGAGATTCTCATGTTTGGGATGAACAGAATGAATGCAGAGGTGTGTAGTTGGAGATGTGTAAAGTTGTGTTATGGTCATGTTCTTAAGGGTTTACAGGGTCTGGTGACATTCCATTTCCACAAGGGAGTTGACTGGTGTGGGCTGTAGAAGAGCCAGGGAGCCTAGTGTATGGCAGGTAAGAAGACACGGAGAGACGCACGCAAACTACCTGCCCTCCAGGACACCTACAGCACCCGATGTCACAGGAAGGCCTTAAAGTTCATCAAGGACAACAACCACCCGAGCCACTGCCTGTTCACCCCGCTATCATCCAGAAGGCGAAGTCAGTAAAGGTGCCTTTCCTGTCTTGCAGGAAACCACGCACAGAACGAGCAGTATGGCTGGTGGCATTGTCATGCTGGAGGGTCATGTCAGGATGAGCCTGCAGGAAGGGTACCACATGAGGGAGGATGATTTCTTCCCTGTAACGCACAGTGTTGAGATTGCCTGCAATGACGACAAGCTCAGTGACGCTGTGACACACCGCCCCAGACCATGACGGACCCTCCAGCTCCAAATCGATCCCACTCCAGAGTACAGGCCTCGGTGTAACGCTCATTCCTTCGACGATAAATGCAAATCCGACCATCACCCCTGTTGAGACAAAACCGCGACTCGTCAGTGAAGAGCACTCAGCGACGGTGGGTTTGTGCCCATAGGTGACACTGTTGCCGGTGATGTCTGGTAAGGACCTGCCGTACAACAGGCCTACAAACCCTCAGTCCAGCCTCTCTCAGCCTATTGAGGACAGTCTGCGCACTGATGGAGTTCCTGGTGTACCTCGGGCAGTTGTTGCCATCCTGTACCTGTCCCGCAGGTGTGATGTTCGGATGTACCGATCCTGTGCAGGTGTTGTTACACGTGGTCTGCCCACTGCGAGGACGATCAGCTGTCGGTCCTGTCTCCCTGTAGTGCTGTCTTAGGCGTCTCACAGTACGGGCATTGCAATTTATTTCCCAGACCACATCTATAGTCCTCATGCCTCCTTGCAGCATGCCTTTTCAGAGTCAGTAGAAAGGCCTCTTTAGTGCCCTAAGTTTTCCTAACTGTGACTTTATTTGCCTACCGTCTCTAAGCTGTTAGTGTCTTAACGACTTTTCCACAGGTGCATGTTTATTAATTGTTTATGGTTTATTGAACAAGCATGGGAAACAGTGTTTAAACCCTTTACAATGAAGATCTGTAAAGTTATTTGGATTTTTACAAATTGTCTTTGAAAAACAGGGTCCTGAAAAAGGGACTTTTCTATTTTTGCTGAGTTTAGTACCCGCAAAACACCAGTCTCAACGTCAACAGTGAAGAGGCGACTCCAGGATGTTTTGCCTTCGAGACGGAGTTCCTCTGTCCAGTGTCTGTGTTCTTTTGCCCATCTTAATATTTTATTTTTATTGGCAGGTCTTAGATATAGCTTTTTCTTTGCAACTCTGCCTAGAAGACCCGATCCCGGAGTTGCCTCTTCACTGTTGACATTGAGACTGGTGTTTTTCTGGTACTATTTAATGAATCTGCCAGTTGAGGACTTGGGAGGTGTCTGTTTCTCAAACTAGACACTAATGTACTTGTCCTCTTGCTCAGTTGTGCACCGGGGCCTCCCACTCTTTCTATTCTAGCTAGAGCCAGTTTGCACTGTTCTGTGAAGGGAGTAGTACACAGCGTTGTACGAGATCTTCAGTTTCTTGGCAATTTCTCGCATGGAATAGCCTTCATTTCTCACAACAAGAATAGACTGATGAGTTTCAGAAGAAGGATCTTTGTTTCTGGCCATTTTGAGCCTGTAATCGAACCCACAAATGCTGATGCTCCAGATACTCAACTAGTCTAAAGAAGGTCAGTTTTATTGCTCTTTTAATCAGCACAACAGTTTTCAGCTGTGCTAACATAATTGCAAAAGGTTTTTGTTATGATCAATTAGCCTTTTAAAATTATAAACTTGGATTAGCTAACACAACGTGCCATTGGAGTGATGGTTGCTGATAATGGACCTCTGTACGCCTATGTAGATATTCCATAAAAAAATCTGCCGTTTCTAGCTACAAAAGTCATTTACAACATTAACAATGTCTACACTGTATTTCTGATCAATTTGATGTTATTTTAATAGACCAAAAATGTTATTTTCTTTCAAAAACAAGGACATTTCTAAGTGACCCCAAACTTTTGAGCGGTAGTGTACATAATCACTGGCCACTTTAATGTTTACATATTTTGCATTACTCATCTCATATGTAGATACTGTATTCTCTTGTACTGTATCTTAGTCTATGCTGCTCTCACATTGCTCGTCCAAATATTTATATATTCTTAATTCCATTAATTTACTTAGATTTGTGTGTATTGTTGTGAAATTGTTAGATATTACTGCACTGTTGGAGCTAGAAACGCAAGCGTTTCGCTACACCCACAATAACATCTGCTAAGCACGTGTATGTGACCAATACAATTTGATTTGAAAAGACTCACTGAATGATTTAGCATATTCGCTATACTTAGTGAGATTGACGCCCCAAACAAATCCAGGAATCCCTGTCGAGGCATGTTTGTGGGCACTAGCCCACATTGAGCAGGTTCTCTTAAACAGTAGAGCGTTGAATTCCAACCCAGTGGTAAAATAGGAGCTGAAAGCAAACTGAATGTAATTGTTTTATGTCCTCTAACGAAGGGTTGTCCTGTCTGTCCTTCAGGAGATCTCCATCTTTAGTCTGGACAGCTGAGGGCAGACGGAGCTCCTATGAAATACAGTGCTGTAATCAAGAGGCCCAATGAGACATCGTCGTGGATACTACGATAAAGCACACACATCGATAAGACAGACCGAGCTCTGCTGAATAAGCTTACTTGGACAGTATTGTGCGCTTGACAACACACACATGATAACACACATGTCATTGCACATGTTCTTTTGTATGTATTAGAAAAGCCATTTTTTATTTTACTTCATGGTTCAACTACCATCGAGGAGCCAAGGCTCTGAAGTAGCACAGTGTTATTTAAATACGGCCTGGACCGCTTTGAAATGAACTGTAAAAGTGCCAATACTGCAATGAATAACGTTTTATATTTAGCAGTTTTGACCCTATGTAATTTTTTGCAAAAGTATATACACAGTCGATGTGTGAAGATAATATAAACTAAACATGGTTTAAACTAAGCTGTTCTATTAATGTCGAGATTTACAGTAACTCGCCATTTCAGTCACAATGCAATTCGTTGATTAGTGGTAGCAGTCACCTTGCAAGAACTTGTTTTTCCCCATCAATTCATAGTATGACACTCTGTCCCACTTTAAATAAATTACTTTAAAGGTTTAATAAACCCTTTTTATAATGACTATTTTAAAGCAAATTCATACAACATATAACAGGATAACATGACGCTCAGCCAAGTGCTTTGCCATGTGTATTGGGACCACAAATGTTCCGCAAATGTTTAAGTTGCCAGTAGGAAGGAATTCTTGATACCATATTCAAACTCACAAATCGAATACGTTGATATAGCAATTTTACTCTCTAGTGTAACTCCCAGTCCTCAACTCCTGTTTAGTCTCTGTGCCCAGATTAGGAATTACATCTGGATTTACCTTCAACCAGTGGTGTAAAGTACTTAGGTAAAAATAGTTTGGGGTATGTGTACTTTACTATTATATTTTTGAGTTTTTACTTCGCTACATTCCTAAAGAAAATATAATTTTTACGCTGTAGATTTTTACTGACATCCAAAAGTACTCATTACATTTTGAATGCTTAGCAGGACAGGAAAATGGTCCAATTCACGCACTTACAGTATCAAGATAACATCCTTGGTGATCCCTACTGCCTTTGATCTGGCGGCCTCACTAAGCACAAATGCTTCATTTGTAAATGCTGTCTGAGTGTTGGCATGTGCCTATGGTGATCCGTAAATAAAATATAAACAAGAAAATTGTGCTGTCTGGTTTTCTTAATATAAGGAACTTGAAATTATTTTTTACTTTTGATACCAAATTCTTTTTCTCAAGTAATATTTTTCTGGGTGACTTTTATGTCATTTTCTATTAAGGTATCTTTACTGTTACTCAAGTATGACAATTGGGTACTTTTTCCACCACTGCCTTCAACTCTGGTTTCTCTTCAGTAACTAATAAACCTTTCGCCTTTCACTTAGTAATTACAATTTGGAGTCAATGAAATATAAAAACACTATGTGCAGAGCTTTCTATTTTGAGGGCTATTTTTGTAAAAGATGTGATTCTATATCCTAATCTGGCCACAGACAAAACAGGAATTGAGGATTGGGTCTATCTGCACAACTAAGAACCTCTTTCCTTTGTACTTGTTCAACATGTCTTCTACGCCTAGCATGCAAAGAATTCAAGCTGTTTCAGATGTAAGGGAAATATTATGGACTTGACTGTGACAATGTAGGTTTTAAACACATGTTTTTTTATAGATGCGAGATGCTGCCTGCTCCATTTGTGACTTCAGTAATGTCAGTGTACTCGCAATGCTGGCTCATGGTGACGCTAATGTATATCAGCCCAGCATCTCTTAACCATTCATGGGTCGGTGTCCTGCTGGAAGACCCACAACATTCAATGGAGACCTGTTTTTTGGACACTGGCTTGAACATTGCACTACAAAACACCAGATAATCTGATGATCTCATGATGCCTTGCCTTGCCTTGCCACCTTGTGTGTGTTTGTGTGTGTGTGTGTGTGTGTGTGTGTGTGTGTGTGTGTGTGTGTGTGTGTGTGTGTGTGTGTGTGTGTGTGTGTGTACAAGAGGCAGCAAAAGGAACCCCAGGGAGGTTATGATCATTGGATGCTTAATTTGGTCATCAGTGAACACAGGGCTGATCTGTATTGCCCAAGTGCTCTAGTTTTGTTTAATTGGTCCACAGAACATTTCCTCTGGGACTTTGGCTTATTAGGTGGGTTTTTGAGAAGTTCAGTCAGGCTTTCTTGTCTCCTTCAGCAGTGGGGTCTTCCTATGCCTACCAACACCCAAATGAAGTGTTCAAAGGAAATAACATCCTCCCTACAATCAATTATGGGGGAGGTATAATAATGCTGTGCACACACACACACACACACACACACACACACACACACACACACACACACACACACACACACACACACACACACACACACACACACACACACACACACACACACACACACACACACACACACACACACACACACACACACACACACTTGTCATATGCTGCTGCTGCCCTGATCTTTACTTTAAGCTTATTATCTATCCTGATGCCTAGTCACTTTACCCTGCCTTCAAGTACATATCTACCTCAAGTACCTTATTATTATCTATCCTGATGCCTAGTCACTTTACCCTGCCTTCAAGTACATATCTACCTCAAGTACCTTATTATTATCTATCCTGATGCCTAGTCACTTTACCCTGCCTTCAAGTACATATCTACCTCAAGTACCTTATTATTATCTATCCTGATGCCTAGTCACTTTACCCTGCCTTCAAGTACATATCTACCTCAAATACCTTATTATTATCTATCCTGATGCCTAGTCACTTTACCCTGCCTTCAAGTACATATCTACCTCAAATACCTTATTATTATCTATCCTGATGCCTAGTCACTTTACCCTGCCTTCAAGTACATATCTACCTCAAATACCTTATTATTATCTATCCTGATGCCTAGTCACTTTACCCTGCCTTCAAGTACATATCTACCTCAAATACCTTATTATTATCTATCCTGATGCCTAGTCACTTTACCCTGCCTTCAAGTACATATCTACCTCAAATACCTTATTATTATCTATCCTGATGCCTAGTCACTTTACCCTGCCTTCAAGTACATATCTACCTCAAATACCTTATTATTATCTATCCTGATGCCTAGTCACTTTACCCTGCCTTGAGGTCATCTGATGCAGCACTCCATCACTCTCCTTCTTGGTCAAATAGCCCTTACACAGTATGGATGTGTGTTGGATCAGAAGGGCCTTGATCAGGGCCAAATACCCAATGGTCACTTTGACAGAGCTCCAGAGTTCCTCTGTGGAGATGGGAGAATCTTCCAGAAGGACAACCATCCCTGTAGCAGTCCACCAATCAGGCTTTTATGGTAGAGTGGCCAGATGTTTGCCAGAAGGCACCTAAAAACTCTCAAACCATGAGAAAATAGATTCTCTGGTCTGATGAAACCAAGATGGAACTCTTTGGCCTGAAGGCCAAGTGTCACGTCTGGAGGATACCTGGCACCATCCCTACGGGGAAGCTGTGGGGATGTTTTTCAGCTGCAGGGACTGGGAGACTTGTCAGGATCGAGGGAAAGATGAACGGAGCAAAGTACAGCGAGATCATTGATGAAAACCTGCTCCAGAGCACTCAGGACCTCAGACTGGGGCAAAGATTCACCTTCCAAAAGGACAATGACCCTAAGCACATAGCCAAGACAATGCAGGAGTGGCTTCGGGACAAGTCTCTAACATTTCTAAAAACCTGTTTTTGCTTTGTTATTATGGTGTGTTGTGTGTAGATTGATGAGGGGGGAAAAACGATTTAATCAATTTTAGAAAAAGGCTGTAACGTAACAAAATGTGGAAAAAGTAAACGGGTCTGAATACTTTCCGATTGCAGTGTATATACAGCATATATATTTCCTGAGCTTTCTTATATCTTCACTTCAAAACCTTTTTTTTATGATACATTTTTTGACCGTTTTTTGTGCCATTTATGAATGTGTTATTCAATGTGTTTCTCTGGGCTATACTAGTAAAGGACAAATTCGATATTTTATCAAATAATTTTTTATATATTTTTTGATACCTAAAGGGGTTCTGAAATTCTAAATCATATAGCTAAATGATCCATTGTATGACCATCTTAAAATAATTCCATTTGTCAGCTTAGACGCTGTAGACACAATACAGCGGGACTGCACAGAAGGACATTCTCATGCGACCCAGAGCGGACTCTTAAAGGGACAGCGGACGATTTCAGAAGATACAGATTTTTGGACAACTCTTAAAGGACCAGCAGCCTCTCCCTTGAAGAGCAATAAACTCTGATTATTTGGCAACTCTGTGGTCTGGGTGAACTGGAGAGATCAAACCTAGGTGTCCTTAGTCCTAGTCTTCCTTCATACTGAGGTTCAAGCCCTCTTTTAAACACTAGGTGTTGTAGTACGGCTATTATATACTGCGACACGAGCCCTTCCCAACGATGCAGAATTCAAAACAATACAAATAAAATAGAGCTATATACAGGAAGTACCAGATCAATATGCAGCTATATACAGGAAGTACCAGATCAATGTGCAGCTATATACAGGAAGTGCCAGATCAATGTGCAGCTATATACAGGAAGTACCAGATCAATGTGCAGCTATATACAGGGACTACCAGTACCAGATTAATGTTCAGGGGTACGAGGTAGATATGTACATGAAGGCAGGGTTAAGTGACTAGGCATCAGGATAGATAATAATGAGGTATTTGAGGTAGATATGTACATGTCAACCCAATTTCAATTGTTTGGGATGTGTTGGCCTGCAGAGTAAAGGAAAAGCAGCCAAGTGCTCAGCATATGTGGGAACTCCTTCAAAGCAAAGGGTGGCTAATTTGAATAAACTCAACTGTAAAATATATTTTGTTACTGAACTTTTTGTGACTGAACATTTTGTTTCGCTTTGTTGGTGACACACTGCAATGGACAAATCAGTGTTTTCCTATGTTTGATGTCTTCACTGTTATTCTACAATGTAGAAAATAGTAAAAATAAAGAAAACCCTGGAATGAGTAGGTGTGTCCAAACTTTTGACTGGTACTGTATATAAAACAATTATTTGATAAAATAATGAATTTGGCCTTTACTACTATAGCCTATAGAAACACATTGAATAACAAATTCATAAATGGCAAAAAATACTAGGTTTTGAGTAATAAAGGTTTTGAAGTGTCTGTCCTATATTTGCAAGATTTATAAGAAAGCTCAGGATACCCCTTATTTATGTTTGCACAAAACGACCTCCATACTTCCATTGGTTTGTACTGGTTACCTTCAGACAAGTCCCGTGACACTTGTGGGGGTCGTAGAGCAAAACGGACAGTCCCCCCCTTTCTATAGAGTGGTCATAATATTTTTGTAGGCCAAACCGTTGAAATGCTGCAAACATTTTTGTGAGAAGATTTTCGGGATGTCTCATGGTCTGCAAAAACACAGCTGTAGCTGGGCCACATTCCACAGCAGATGTGGAAGGCCGACATAGGAGGATGCGGTGGATAGAGACGCAGCCCATGCAAAAAAAAACTGATATCTCTATCTTAAACTGACTTTGATGGGGAGTTTTATTATGTTACCTAAGGAAAGACTCTCACGAACACGATGGTGTTCTCCGTTTTGCTCTACAAGTGTTACCTTCACCTCTGAAGGTAAGCAGTACTGTTTTTTTAATTTTTTAATGTATGGAAGTCAAATCAAAATCAAATGTTATTAGTCACATGCGCCGAATACAACAGGTGTTACAGTGAAACAGGTGTTACAGTGAAATTCTTACTTACAAGCCCCTAACCAACAATGGAGTTTAAAATAAATAAATAAGAATAAGAAATAAAAATAACAAGTAATTAAAGAGCAGCAGTAAAATAACAATAGCGAGACTATATACAGGGGGGGTACCGGTACAGAGTCAATGTGCGGGGGCACCGGTTAGTTGAGGTAATTGAGGTAATATGTACATGTAGGTTATTAAAGTGACTATGCAAAGATGACAACAACAGAGTGTAGCAGCGGTGTAAAATGGTGTGGGGGGGGCAATGCAAATAGTCTGGGTAGCCATTTGATTAGATGTTCAGGAGTCTTATGGCTTGGGGGTAGAAGCTGTTTAGAAGCCTGTTGGACCTAGACTTGGCGCTCCGGTACCGCTTGCCGTGTGGTAGCAGAGAGAACAGTCTATGACTAGGGTGGCTGGAGTCTTTGACAATTTTTAGGGCCTTCATCTGACATTGCCTGGTATAGAGGTCCTGGATGGCAGGAAACTTTGCCCCAGTGATGTTCTGGGCCATACGCACTACCCTAGTAGTTTTGTGCCTACCCAAAAACGGGGTTAAATATGTGTAATGATAATGCTGTTAAATCAGCACCTTGATATGCCACACCTGTCAGGTGGATGGATTATCTTGGCAAAAAATTCTAAATCAAATAGCTAAATGATCCATGGTATGACCATCTTAAAACAATTCCATATGTTAGCTTAGTACCCCCTCCTCAACGGCTTAGACTTTTAGAGGCGATTAAGGTGTTTACTTGTCCTAATAATGCAAAAGATTGCTCAGAAAACCAGGTGTTTTAATCAGTGTATGCTCACTTCGATTTTGACCTTACACCGATTAAGGTAAACAGAGTAAGGTGTTTACATGACTATTGCATAATCTGCCTACTGCCATAATCAGTTTAAAATCGAATTATTCGTGTGCATGTAAACATACTAAATATAATTGAAAGCAAGTCTAAGAAGTGGTAGATCTGTTCTCTGTGTGCTCTTTCTACGCTTCCCATTCTTAAGTTTCATTTTCTCATCTTTTACTTTCAGTTCTGTAAACCAGCTTCAAACAGCTGAAAATACTATATTTTCGGTTTTGGAAAATATATTTCACAGTGGTTTAGATGGTACAATTATTCTCTGCACTGCACTTGTTATTTTGTCACATAATCAGAAATTAGGCAAACTATTCAAACTAGTTTAGCATCCAGGAAATGCTGGGGTGATTTCTGCATAGTGCATCATTAGAAAAATAATTTAAAACAATTAAAATCAATTGCCCATCTAAGCATTACCCCATGAATGAGCTCCAAGTTCCTCTGTCCTTCACACCGACTGATGATCAGTCTGATTTGATTTGACCATGCCCCATTGCTCATGTGCACACATTTATCGACCATATCCACTGTGCTCCCCTAAAAACGCCATACAAAGATGATGACTCTGATTAATTGGAGAAACTTCTCTGGAGATGAGCCTGATAAGATTATTCAGACTGTAACGACTAACTGGCTGACTTACTGACTGACTGACTGACTGATTGACTGACTAGCTGACTGACTGGCTGGCTGACTAGCTGGCTGGCTGGCTGGCTGGCTGACTGACTGGCTGACTGACTGTAGCGACTGACTGACTGTAGTGACTAGCTGGCTGGCTCACTGTAGCGACTGGCTGACTGACTGACTGGCTGACTGTAGTGACTGGCTGACTGGCTGGCTGACTGACTGGCAGCTGACTGACTGTAGCGACTGGCTGACTGACTATCTAGCTGACTGGCTGGCTGTAGCGACTGGCTGACTGGCTGGCTGACTGTAATGACTGGCTGACTGACTGGCTGGCTGACTGTAGCGACTGGCTGACTGGCTGACTGACTGACTGGCTGGCTGACTGTAGCAACTGGCTGACTGGCTGGCTGACTCTGACTGGCTGACTGTAGCGACTGGCTGACTTACTAACTGGCTGACTGACTGTAGCGACTGGCTGACTGACTGGCTGGCTGACTCTGACTGGCTGACTGACAGACTGGTTGGCTGTCTGTACCGACTGGCTGGCTGACTGACTGTAGCCACTGGCTGACTGACTGGCTGGCTGACTGTAGCAACTGACTGGCTGGCTGACTGACTGTAATGACTGGCTGACTGACTGGCTGGCTGACTGTAGTGACTGGCTGACTGGCTGACTGACTGGCTAGCTGACTGTAGCAACTGGCTGACTGGCTGGCTGACTGACTGTAGCGACTGGCTGACTGACTGGTTGGCTGGCTGTACCGACTGGCTGGCTGACTGACTGTAGCGACTGGCTGACTGACTGACTGGCTTGGTGACTTGCTGACGCTGGCTAATTGACTGTATATCTTGTTAAGGACAAGGTTCTTTACCCAGCTAATATCATTGTTATTGTCCTGTAAACATTACAGCTTACCCTTACCTCACATAGACCCACGTTACAGCAAACCAAATAAGGTAATCGCAGTAAGAGGCACAGGGAGTTGTATGCTTCATTTCCTCTTTGGATTGGCACGGTTTCCAATAAGCTATCCAAGAAACTGATATGCCTTTATGATTTCCTTATCTGAATTGGTTACATAAACTTTGACTGTTTAGAGCTTATTTTTTCTTATTCTAATTCCACAAGGAAATTGTCCCTTAAATCAGGACCCTGTTTTTTTTCGATATCATTTCTGTTTAGTGAATTAACAATTACTATTTTACAATCATGGACAAACAATACTTGTTCCAGAACAACACAGGGTTCATTTGCCAGTTTGGTATAGTTTGCTGTAGCTCGGTGAGAGAATACAAAGTGCTTTTTTGAACAGAACTTATTGTAGGAAACAAATGTCCTATTATTTTTCAGCTAATGCCTATTTATGTGTGTGAGGTGATACACACGTCCTATTAACTAGAGGGAATTCCTTGACTAACCATTATCAGTGTGATGCAGGTGTGGGGTCCATCTCCAAGTACTATATAAGATGAATACTGTGAAATGCTTACTTACAATCCCTTAACCAACAGTGCAGTTCAAGAAGAAGAAAATATTTACCAAGTAGGCTAAAATAAAAAGTAATAATAAAAAGTAACACAATAAGAATAACGAGGCTATATACAGGGGGCACCGGTACCGAGTCAGTGTGCGGGGGTACAGGCTAGTTGAGGTAATCTGTACATGTAGGTGGGAGCGAAGTGACTATGCATAGGTAACAAACAAACAGCGAGTAGCAGCAGTGTACAAGAAGAGGGGAGGGGGGGGGGGTCAATGTAAATTGTCCGGTTGTGATTTTTATGAATTGTTCAGCAGTCTAATGGCTTGGAGGTAAAAACTGTTGAGGAACCTTTTGGTCCTAGACTTGGCACTTCGGTACCGCTTGCCATGTGGTAGCAGAGAAAACAGTCTATGACTTGCGTGACTGGAGTCTCTGACAATTTTATGGGCATTCCTCTTACACCGCCTATTATATAGGTCCTGGATGGCAGGAGCCTTGGCCCCAGTGATGTACTGGGCCGTTTACACTACCCTCTGTAGCGCCTTACGGTCATCTTACTACTATTACTGTAGTAAGATGGCGTTGGTGGCTCCATGAACAGAGCGACCATGTCTACCGTCGCCATAACACCTGCTAAATATGTGTATGCAACCAATAACATTTTACTTTATTTTGTATCAATAAAGAAACCAGACCAGTGTCTGCTGCCGTTAACACAGGTCCAAAGAGCACTACCATAGTTTCATAAGAGCTCCCAGCTCATAAACTCTCTCTAACATGTTCTGTGATTCAATTTGTAGATTTTGATATGGATTATTTAGGTTATTGGTTAGCGTCTGGAAGCAGGCCCAGAATTGAAGGGCGTATTGGTCCAAACGCACGAGGAGAGTGAGTGGGTAGGAGCCGACTTTGCTCCGGTCTTCTTGAGTCTGCAGCATGACAGATCAAAGTCAAAGTGCCATAAAGGAGATGTGTCAGGGCCAGGAGTTTCAGTCGTTTCCTCGTTCCTTGTGCTATCCTGGTAGGATTGTGTTAACGTCATCTAACAAACATATGAGCCCCACATCTACTGTACAGGACTAACTAAAGAACTGGCATTTCAATGAGGACCATCACCTGAGTTGCTACGAGTAAGTTGGCCGATGTGTGTTTTTGTGGTATTTCTTGTGGAGTTATGAAATGTGGCAATAGTCATTACCCACTGGGTACAAACATCAATTCAACATCTATTCCACGTTAGTTCAATGTAATTTAATTGAAATGACGTGAAAACAACATTCCTTCAACCAGTGTGTGCCCAGTGGGTAGTCTGAACGGTGTAGAGTAACGATTTGCAGTCATTTCAGTCGTCCTTCTAGATGGCAATGAAAGGCCTTGAGTTCTGTATTGTTGGTCTTGTATAATATGTTGTTAAAATGGACGATTGTAGTTATTGAGCACCATTATCACCATATAATCTTCATTGGAATCTTTTCTTTCAAAATTGAGAACACAGACATTGAGATCACAGTATCTCCCGGTTTACATTATATAATCCACAGATAATTCTTGAAAAAATGCATGACTCGTGTCTCTCTTGTTTCTTGAATTTAGGAAACAGGAGGGTTTTATCATGGTGATGTTGAGAAAGGTAAGCTCCTCGATATGATCTATGTTGACTATTTGATCAATGTAACCCGGATGCCATCCTTTGGTTATAAAGGTTTTTGAAATAGAACACTGTTATGTGATCAGCACTTCCATTGCCTAGTCATTCCAACTCCTTTGGGCCTGAAAATGACCATAGGAGATGACTATACAGTGCAAAGAAATTTGATACTAGGAATTCTCTCAGGCATTACGTCTGAATGTGATCTATCTAGGGTTTGGTGACAATGTCATTGCCATTCAATTCAGGAAATGGCTTGAAATAGAAAAATCCCTATTCCGGTATCAAATCTGGTTGCAATGTATAGCCATCTCCTATGGTCATTGTCATGTAGTTGGGAAGACAGCGTAAACAGATCTGTGCTAGAAAATACCTATGTTGAATTGTAAGCTTTAGCACACTGGCAATCTTAGATGCTCCACAAACGATTTATTAGATCTTACACAATGATCCTACGGTCACCAATGTGATGGAGTTTCTTGCAATAGGTCTTTGCACGCTATCCTTTTTTTCAATAGAATAACACGCTTTTGAATGTAAGGGTAAAAGCTGCATTCTTTCAAATGTATGATCCTGAACCACTGAGCTTCTTGCTCCCAGGGTGAGTGGGTGTGGGTGGACTCTGGTACCGGGGTGCCCATTGGAGCCCGGGTCAAAGTGACCGACACTGGACACCAGCTGCTGGTGGACGATGAAGGAAAGGTGACCGTGGTACTTCATTATACTTGTATTGAATTGTATGACTCTAGTATTTTAATGTACTGCTGGTCTCAAATTAGCTCAAGATATAAATCAATCACTTTAGGGAATAATCTATCAAAGTACTATCTCATTTACAAATTACATAATTTAGAACGTTAAAAACATTTGTTTATTATTGTCTTTTTACTGTATTTTTGCATTCTGCACTGCTCTGTTATAAAATTATGTAATGCCAAAACCAAAAACTTTAAGGGACAGTTTAAAAACAAAGCTAAAGTTTTCAGACCTTCAGACCTCAAAATGTGACATTATGTAACTGAAGATGTCTAACAAATCCAGTATTGATGTCAATCTGTCTAAAGTGCTATGTATTTTCCCTGTATTGTTCTCAGGAATACAAGCTGTCCCAGAAGGACGACTCCATCAGGGTGATGCACCCCACCTCGGTGGAGGGGGTGGACGACATGATCCGCCTGGGGGACCTCAACGAGGCTGGGCTCCTCAGGAACCTGCTGGTCCGACACAGACAAGGCATTATCTATGTGAGTCCCCTGTTGTACTACACTACCCATAATGCTCGGTGTAACATAAAAGGTTTGGTCTTGATGTTCTGAATCTTTTGAAGCTAACATATTGGTGTAACCCATCTCCGTACCAATACACCCATCACTGCTCCTACACATGCTTGCTGTACATTCAGACCCTTTCTACGCTATGGATGTTGGACTATTTTGTTTATGTTGGAAACAAGCAGAAGAAATATGAAAGATTCATGAAAGACGTTCACAGAATTAATAATGTGGTGGCCCCCAAAAAAGTGGGCAGCGCAAGCCTAAACCTCTGTTATTGTCTGGTGCACAGACCTACACAGGCTCTGTGCTGGTGGCAGTCAACCCTTACCAGGAGCTTCCTCTCTACACCGCCGACCAGGTGAGGCGGTACCATGGGCGTAGGCTGGGCGAACTACCCCCGCACGTCTTTGCCATCGCAGATACCTGCTACTTCAACATGCGCCGCCACAACAGAGACCAGTGCTGCATCATCAGGTTAGACTGGCAGCATTCCACTTGTCAGACACTCAAGTCATTCTGTTGAGCAATAGGAAACCAAAGCAGAAGTGTCACTTTTTTAAATTATGTTTGGAATATGGAATATGTTTTTTGGATTTGATTTGATTTGAAGATGCTCTTTGGAGGGGTTCAGTCCTACTTTTTACATTAACATTTACACTGGATATACACCTGAAATCCAAGAACTGATGGACTGTCTCTCTCTTTTTTCTGTCAGTGGGGAGTCGGGTGCAGGGAAGACTGAGAGTACCAAGCTGGTACTTCAGTTCCTGGCTGCAGTAAGTGGACAGCACTCCTGGATAGAGCAGCAGATACTGGAGGCTAACCCTATATTAGAAGGTAGGCTCTTTACTGATTCAAATATTTTCTCTACAGTACATCTCTCTCCCTCTCTTTCTCTCTCTCTATGTCTCTGTCTCTCTCTCTATGTCTCCCTCTGTCTCTCTCTCTCGCTCTCTCTCACACACGGACACATGCACACACATACACGTCTATGAGACTAAGATGGGTCTGTGTTTTTACACAGACACACACACTATCGTAATTGTTGTCACTCATGACAACCTTCCTATTCCTGCGTTCCCCCAGCATTTGGGAACGCCAAAACAATTCGCAACGACAACTCCAGTCGCTTTGGGAAATACGTGGAAATCTTCTTCAACAAAGATGGCGTCATCGAAGGTGCTCGACTGGAACAGTACTTACTGGAGAAGTCTCGTGTCTGCCATCAGGTAGGGCAGCAAAGGCAGTATCTTTTAATAACACGTAGAACATGAGGAAATGTCATAGCTAATTGCTTCATAAAGGGAATTGATTCCAAAACCATCTAAACTATCTCTGGTAAACAACAGGTTCGTCTAATTTAATATTAATTTATGTGTGTTCGTACTTGGAAGAGGACAAAATTCATTGTTGGATTTTCCAGTATCAAGGCAAAAAGGTTTAATGTCATGAGATTTTGAGATATTGATATATGTAACACTACTGTTAATTTTTACTAACTAACCCTAGGCCATTGAGGAGCGGAACTACCACATATTCTACTGCATGTTAAAGGGGATGACAACAGAACAGAAAAAAAATCTGTGTTTGGGAGATGCCTCTGAATTCAACTACCTCAAGAGGGTAATATCACCAGACTGCTACAACACGACCACTTACATGTTTTCCTACTCACATGTATACATCTAGCTCATTAATACATTACATTTTTACTGGTTACAACTAAGTAACTGTCCACTGGGCACAGACGTCAGTTCAACGTCTAGTTTTTATTTACAGTGCCTTCAGAAAGTATTCATACCCCTTCACTTATTCCACATTTTGTTGTGTTACAGCCTGAATTCAAAATTTATTAAATTGTGGTTGTTTTCCTTACCCATCTACACACAATACCCAATACTGACAAAGTGAAAACATATTTTTTGAAATTTGGGCAAATCTATTGAAAATTAAATACAGAAATATCTCATTAACATACATTTTCACACCCCTGAGTCAATACATGTTAGAATCACCTTTGGCAGCGATTACGGCTTTGTGTCTTTCTGGGTAAATCTTTAAGAGTTTTGCACACCTGGATTGTACAATATTTGCACATTATTCTTTTAAAAAATTCTTCAAGCTTCATCAAGTTGGTTCTTGATCATTGCAGACAGCCATTTTCAAGTCTTGCCATAGATTTTCAAGCCGATTTAAGTCAAAACTGTAACTAGACCACTCAGGAATATTTAATGATGTATTGGTAAGCAACTCCAGTGTAAATTTGGCCTTGTGTTTTAAGTTGTTGTCCTGCTGAAAGGTGAATTTGTCTCCCGGTGTCTGTTGGAAAGCAGACTGAACCAGGTTTTCCTCTAGGATTAGCTCTATTCCGTTTATTTTTATCCAACAAAAACTCCCTAGTTCTTGCCGATGACAAGCATACACATAACATGATACATCCACAACCATGCTTGAAAATATGAAGAGTGGTAGTGATGTTGTTTGTTGGATTTGCCCCTAACACAACACTTTGTGTTCAGGACATGAAGTTAATTTTGTAGTTTTACTTCAGTGCTTTATTGCAAACAGAATGCATGTTTTGGAATATTTGTATTCTGTACAGGCTTCCTTCTTTTCTCTCTGTCATTTAGTTATTATTGTGTAGTAACTACTATGTTGTTCACAGCCAACTCTGTAGCTGTTTTAAAGTCACCATTGGCGTCATGGTGAAATTCCTGAGCAGTTTCCTTGCTCTCCGGCAACTGAGTTAGGATAGATGCCTGTATCTTTGTAGTGACTGTGTGTATTGATACACCATCCGAAGTGCAAATAATAATTTATTTTTTGTACCCAGCTACCAATAGGTGCCCTTTGCGAGGCATTGGAAAACCTCCCTGGTTGAATCCGTGTTTGAAATTCACTAACACTATTATTGCCCACAGAGAGAGTCCGTGCAACTTATCGTGTAACTTGTTAAGCACATTTTTACCCCTGAACTTATTTAGGCTTGCCATAACAAAGGGATTGAATACTTATTGACTCATGAAATGTCAGCTTTTCCTTTTTAATTAATTAGTAAATATTTCTAAAAACATAATTCCACTTTGACATTATAGGGTATTGTGTGTAGGCCAGTGACACAAAATCTCAACTTAATCCATTTTAAATGTAGGTTATAACACAACAAAATGTGAAATAAATCAAGGGGATTGAATACTTTTTGAAGGAAACTGTATAACCTTAGACCCTGTGTTCTAAAGGGGGACTGTATTGTCTGCGATGGACGTGACGATGCTAAGGACTACACCCGTATCCGCTCGGCCCTGAAAATCCTCACCTTTACTGAGACCCACTGCTGGGAGATCCTCAAGCTGCTTTCTGCACTACTCCACCTGGGCAATGTCAGCTTTGAAGGTGGAGTCCTCTCTGGGTCTATGACCTGATGTCTGAGTGTTTTCTTGGGGAATATGACCTGGGCCTTGTCCTCACCCAATCCCCCCCAACCCAAATGGCCATATTTCTTGAGATCATAAAATACTTGAATGTTGATGTGTTTTTGTTGTTGTTATTTATTTATTTTTAATGTGAAAGCTCTGATTGACCAAGTTTTCTTTTGTTATTTACCTTACAGCCTCCATCTTGGATAACATGGAGAGCTCTGATGTCAGTTCATCGGATCACTTTACAATTGCAGCCAAATTGCTGGAGGTAGGCATATTTGTTGCCATTGTTGCCATTCTTTTTCTGGTATGTTTTTTAATAACATATTATGAATATACAGTACAGTTTACATGATATACATATATCTTCATGTCTTCCTTACAGGTGCAGCCTGCGTCTCTGGGTGTGAGCTTGACTTACCACTCCTTCATGACCAACAGAGAGCGAGTGTCCAAACCCCTCAGCTCTGAACAGGCAGCCGACTGTAGGGACGCCTTCGTTAAGGTAATGATGGCACACCTGTTTGAAGGTGCCAAGGAAAGATATACAGTAGGCTACCTCCTGAAAGAAGAGGGAAGACAACATACATATTCATAAAGTCACATAATCCTTAATCCTTACTTACTCACCGTGGGTGAATGGACGTAACTCGAGTCTTCCATTGACATCAGTGCACGATTTACTTGATTGTTGAGTTAAGCGCTCTAGGTTTTGGTCCATATTCTATTCAAGAGTATGTGTGTTGTTTGTGTCATGATTTCTTCAGGCAATATATGGTAAACTATTTATCTGGATTGTTGGGAGAATCAACAGTGCCATCCATAAGACTCCCACCAACGGTCCCAAATACGTCCGTAACTCCATTGGCTTGCTGGACATCTTTGGGTTTGAGAACTTTGCCTCAAACAGGTATTCCAATCAATATCAAATACTAATTTCCCTTGTTGTTTGCGACAGTCGACACGCAGATAGTTTAATACAGGCTTGTATGTCCTTCATGCTCTCACCCCGATCCTATGTAACCAACCGGTCAATAACACAAGCCTTTTCCACATGCTTTTTCACAGCTTCGAACAGCTGTGCATCAACTTTGCCAATGAGCAGCTGCAGCAGTTCTTCGTGCGTCATGTGTTCAAGCTGGAGCAGGAGGAGTACACCAAAGAGGACATCGTCTGGAAAAACATCACCTTCAACGACAACACACAAACCCTTGATCTCCTGGTTGGGAAGCCCCTCAATGTGTTGGCTCTGATTGATGAGGAGAGCCACTTTCCCAAGGTTAACTATCTCAAATTTCTCCAATAAACCCTGCTGTGGAGGCAATCTGAATTGGTGAGGTTTGTGACAACCTTGAATGTTTCTTCCAGGGCACAGATGTCACCATGTTGAACAAGATGAACCAGGTTCATGCCAAGGGCAACATCTACATTCCGTCTAAGAACACCCACGACATGGAGTTTGGGATCCGCCATTTTGCTGGGGTTGTTTACTATGACTCAAGAGGTAACCAGAAGAAAAAGGGATTACATAAAATATTAGTTGATTTGCTGGGACACAGGAATATGTGTTTTTTTACTCACTATTTGATCCTGTATGTTTTTCGTTCAGGATTCCTGGAGAAGAACAGAGATACTCTCAGCTCTGACATGATCAAGTTGATTGACACGACCACCAACAAGCTTCTGAGACATATCTTTGAGACGCAGCTCAGTGCTAATGTAGTGAAGAACCCTGCCAGCAACAACAGGATCGTTATGACACCCAAGAGCTCTCTACGGGTTTGTAGCTGCTGTTATTATTTGGATTCTGAATATCCAACTCCTGTTAGCTACACTGAATAAAAATATAAAACGCAACATGCAACAATTTCAAAGATTTTACTGAGTTACAGTTCATATAAGAAAATCAGTCAATTGAAATAAATAACTTAGGCCCTAATCTATGGATTTCACATGACTAGGAATACGGATACGCATCTGTTCGTAACAGATAGTTTAAAAAAAAGGTAGGGGCTTGGATCAGAAAACCAGTTAGTATCTGGTGTGACCACAATTTGCCTCATGCAGCGCGACACATCTCCTTCACATAGAGTTTATTAGGCTGTTGATTGTGGCCTGTAGAATGTTGTACGACTCCGTTCAATGGTTGTGCGAAGTTGCTGGATATCGGCAGGAACTGGAACATGCTGTCGTACAGGTCAATACGGAGCATCCCAAACATGGTCAATGGGTGACATGTCTGGTGAGTACGCAGGCTGGGACATTTTCAGCTTCCAGGAATTGTGTACAGATCCTTGTGACATGGGTCCATGCATTACCATGCTGAAACATGAGGAGATGGTGGCTGCTGAATGGCGGGACAATGGGTCTCAGGGTCTCGTCACGGTATCTCTGTGCATTCAAATTTCCATCTATAAAATGCAATTGTCTTCATTGTCCGTAGCTGATGCCTGCCCATACCATAACCCCACCGCCACCATGGGGCACTCTGTTCACAACATTGACATCAGCAAACCGCTCGCCCACACAACGCCATAGTCTGCCATCTGCCCGGTACAGTTAAAACCGGGATTCACTTCTCCAACGCCGAACTGCAGTCAGATCAAGACCCTGGTGAGAATGGCGAGCACGCAGATGAGCTTCCCTGAGACGATTTCTGACAGTTTGTACAGAAATTCTTTGGTTGTGCAAACCCACTGATCAGCTGTCCGGGTGGCTGGTCTCAGATGATCCCGCAGGTGAAGAAGCTGGACGTGGAGGTCTTGGGCTGGCGTGGTTACACGTTGTCTGTAGTTGTGAGGCCGGTTGGATGTACTGCCAAATTCTCTAAAACGACGTTGGAGGGGGCTTATGGTAGACAAATGAACATTCAATTCTCTAGCATCAGCTCTGGTGGACATTCCTGCAGTCAGCATACCAATTGCACGCTCCCTCAAAACTTGAGACATCTGTGGCATTATGTTGTGTGACAAAACTGCAAATGTTAGAGTGGCCTTTTATTGTCCCCAGCACAAGGTGTACATGTTTAACCTCTTTTGGCGCATGAACCACTAGCGGGACACCTACGACAACATCCGGTGAAATTGCAGATGGTGAAATTCAAAATACAAAAATTGTAATATTAAACAGTCATGAAAATACAAGTGTCATACATCATTTAAAAGCTTAACTTCTTGTTAATCCAACCGCGCTGTCAGATTTCAAAAAGGCTTTACGGCGAAAGCATACCATGCGATTATCTGAGGACAGCACCCCACACCAAAATACTTTCTCAACCAGCACAGGCTTCACAAAATCACAAATAGCGATTAAATAAATCACTTACCTTTGAAGATCTCCCTCTGTTTGCAATCCCAAGGGTCCCAGCTACACAATGAATGGTCGTTTTGTTCGATAAAGTCCTTCTTTATATTCAAAAAAGTCAGTTTAGTTGGCGCCAATGATCTCAGTAATCCACTCTTTCAACATGCATACAAACAAATCCAAAAAGTTACCAGTAAAGTTCGTCCACAAGTCAAACGATGTTTCTAATTAATCGTCAGGTACTCTAATATCTAAATAAACAATAATATTTAAGACAGAGAATAGTATGTTCAATAGGGAAGATAAATAACGAAGAGAGCTCACCTTCACGCGCCAACAAGACCACTTTTCTAAAGAGACACCTTGTAGTTCTTCAAACTACTTGTTCATTTTTCAAAAAACAAGCCTGAAATCCTTTCTTAAGACTGTTGACATCTAGAGGAAGTCATAGGAACTGCATTCTGGGTCCTATCTATTTGTATCTATTTGTTCCCATAGGCAAGCACTGGCCTGGCAAGCAAATGGCCTGTGACCCCCAAAAGAATTCTGGGTGGATTTTCCGCGGGTTTTTGCCTGCCATATCAGTTCTGTTATACTCACAGACATTATTTTAACAATTTTAGAAACTTCAGAGTGTTTTCCCTCCAATGCTACCAAGTATATGCATATCCTAGCTTCTGGGCCTCAGTAACAGGCTGTTTACTTAGGGCACGTCAGTCATCCACATTATTCTGGACAAAAAACAATATGCTAATGAAGTTAATCAGCTTCTTGATATGCCACACCTGTCAGGTGGACTGGTTATCTTGGCAAAGAAGAAATGCTCACTGACAGGGATGTAAACATATTTGTGCACAACATTTGAGAGAAATATGTTTTTTGTGCGTATAGAAGATTTCGGGTATCTTTTATTTCAGCTCATGAAACATGGGACCAACACTTTACATGTTGCGTTTACATTTTTGTTCAGTATATATTCACCAAAAACAAAAGCTATGGGTTTCCGTATTTCATGTAGATTAGCAGTATTATTCATACATTATCTATCCATTATTCATCAAGTAATCTGTGCTTTGGTAACATCCAATGGTTAGATTTGGGGTCATCTAAAAAGTATTGCACTGGGGGAATTCCAGTTTCTCCACGTGGCTTTCCTATATATACTGTATGGTCACTGACAACGGTCCAAAATTCCACACAGATGACATTGTGATCTTTCTCCTCAAAGGCGTCCCAGACGGACGGCAGGAAACAGGTGTCCACGCTGAGCGGTCAGTTCCGCCAGTCCCTGGACTCCCTCATGAAGGCCCTGTCCATCTGCCAGCCACACTTTATCCGCTGCTTCAAGCCCAACGACAACAAGAAGTCCATGGTGAATAAGACAGCCATTTGTAGCACTGGGCCAGATACAGCGAGACAGGATTCATTGATGGTGCAATATCACAATCGGTGGAGGTCAAACTCACACAAAACAGAAAAAATGTGATTAAGTAGAATGGCAGTTTCACACCATAAACATTTTACAATTCCACAGAAGTCCCCTTTTTCCATCCTACAGTGCACTCCACTCTACTAAAACAAGCTTATGAATGTCTCTGTCTTCCTCAGTGTTTTGACAGAGACCTGTGCATACGTCAGCTACGGTATTCTGGAATGATTGATACCATCAGAATCCGGAAACTGGGATATCCAATCCGTCACACGTTCAAGCAATTTCTGCAGCGGTACAGAGTCCTCCTGAAGACAACCGTCTGTGACCCCAAAACTGTAAGACATTATTATTTAGAATATGATGATGATGATAAAGATGACAGCAATAATGATATTTGTTAGCATTCAAATCTCCAAAGTTGTCGTTGCTTTTAGTTTTGTGGTTATGGTTCCCAATATCCTCCTCCCTCTCCTAACCCAGGAGTCAGCATCAGCCTGCTGTATTGCCATTTGCAAGGCCGTGATCACAGGACATGACGACTGGAAGATCGGCACGACTAAGATCTTCCTAAAGGTGCAGTTAAACCTAGATTTTCCTGTCCAAGTCAAAATGATTCTAAGCCGTAATGTGTACACCACCCAGCCGGGGAAGGATATGGCTTGAAAACGTACCTCAATCCATGTCACGCCCTGACCTTAGAGAACCTTTTTATTTCTCTATTTGGTTAGGTCAGGGTGTGATTTGGGTGGGCATTCTAGTTTGTCTATTTCTTTGTTGGCCGGGTATGGTTCCCAATCAGAGGCAGCTGTCTATCGTTGTCTCTGATTGGGGATCATACTTAGGCAGCCCTTTTTCCCACCTTCAGTTGTGGGATCTTGTTTGTGTGTAGTTGCTTTCTGCACTGCATATAGCTTTATGTTCGTTTTTGTATTTTGTTGTTTTTCGGTGTCATTTTAATAAAATAAAAATGTACGCCTACCACGCTGCACCTTGGTCTTCATCTTTCAACGAGCGTAACAATCCAAGGGTGGAAGATGACGCTGTACTCCTAGTTATGCCATCAGCTGGGCTAGACAATCTGGACCCTCTCTTTCTAAAACTATCTGCTGCCATTGTTGCAACCCCTATTACCAGCCTGTTCAACTTCTCTTTCATACCGTCCGAGATCCCCAAAGATTGCAAAGCTGCCGCAGTCATCCCCCTCTTCAAAGGGGGTGACACTCTAGACCCAAACTGCTATAGACCTATATTTATCCTGCCCTGCCTCTCTAAAGTCTTCAAAAGCCAAGTTAATAAACAGATCACTGACCATTTCGAATCCCACCGTACCTTCTCCACTGTGCAATCCGGTTTCCGAGCCGGTCACGGGGTGTTAAGGTCACCTAACAGAACGAACTCTGAAGCTAGATGGGGGGCGATCAATTCACATATGGTATCCAGGGCACAGCTGGGAGTGGAGGGGGGGGGGGGGCACCTTGTCGACAAAGGATCCAAGCCAGATGGCGAAAGAGGAATTGTAGTTGTAGTAATTTAGTTTGCTAGCCGGGAGATGCGCCTGGCTCACGGATAACTGGTGCTAGCTTCGGGTCAGGGGCGTTAGCCACTATAGCCACTCGGTAGCAGCGGTGATCCGGTGCCAAGGTCCAGAGCTTACGGCAAGGATCCAGTGGAGTAGTGGATTCTAGCCATGTTTGGGTGGAGTCCGGGTGAACAACTGAGTAGGCCGGGAGGTGGGCCTGGCCTGGCTCAGGGCTAGCTTCGGTACTGGGTCACTCGGTGGCAGCTAGCTAGCTGTGAAGATCAGGAGTAATGGTCCAGGGTTTACCGCAGGAATCCGGCGTTGTAGTGGAGAAACAGTCTGATACTGGTAGGCTGGCAAGTATTATCCAGTCTAAAAAAAGGGCTGGTATCTGTGCAGAAGGTAAAGGCCGCTAGCAGTGGCTAACAATGACTAAATAGCTTGTAGCTAATTAGCTGGTTAGCTTCTGATGGCTAGCTTCTGATGGCTAGGTGGTTCTGGCTAAGGTCTAAAAAAGTAAATAATTGCGGGTCCGTATCACATTGGGTGAGGCAAGTTTCCGGAAGGTATAACTGATTTAAAATGGAAAAGAGATTGAAAATAAAATTTAAATATATACAAAAAAGGACGAAAAATACCAAAGTACACGAGAGGACGAACAAAACACGTCTGCACTGCTACGCCATCTTGGAAGAGCAGCCATGTTGTAACAGCAGTGATGGAATCCCAAATGTCACTTAAAGCAATTCGAATCTGTTTCAATGATGTTGGTCTATGTTTTTGAAAAGGTCCACATTAGTCGTCTATAACCTATCTCCACCCTCTTCCCATTCAGGATGCCCATGACTCCCTACTGGAGTGGGAAAGAGAGCGAGAGCTCAACAGGAAAGCCCTCATCATCCAGAGGGTCATTCTTGGCCACAGAGACAGGTAAATGAGGAACACTGAGACACACAGCTTGGAAGGAACACAGGATAGAAAATGGCATGCGACATGTCATACCTGACACAGGGACTTCAATGTTTGGGATGTTGTAAGACATTACATATCACACTGGCAGTGGTCACTGACAATACCCCAATCTAAAGGTTTACCACAGAGTTACATACAGTTGTTACTATTGTTTTAATACAGTAGTTCTTACAGTCTGCGCTATTGATGTTTTGTTGAAATCTATTCCTCTTGTAGGAAGAGCTTTGTAAAGAAAAGGAGAGCCGCGGTGGTGATACAGAAGCATTGGAGAGGTTACAAAGACAAGAGACAATATAGAAAGGTAAGTCACTGGCTAAGTTTCAAGTGGCGATTAGGGAGGTCTAATGCCGAAAAAGAAAGACAATTCTTGTCTACTTTACCAATATTTTCTCCTCTTTTTGCCAAAAAATGAGTGTGAAGTTCTAGTATTTAGCTACACCACTACATGGTAAAAAAGTAATTAAATACTGAAAACACTACCAATATTTGAATTGAGTTCAACTACCACCAAGCTACAGCAAAATACTATTAAATTACTAGTTGAACTACATATAGTTCACTACACCACAACACTGGTAAGGAGTCAACTCAGATACACTTTTGTAGACAAACTGGGGTGATATTGATTAAATGCCCTAGCTAAGGAGTGCACATTATTGTGCCGATAGAGATTTTCAAATGTTCTTTTTTTATAGGCTGGATCAGCTTTTAACATATCTTTCGGTTTTATCTCTGCTGCTCACATTTACCTTCTACAAACATAATTTATCCTCCTCTGCGTCTTGTTCGACTAGCTCCAGCGAGGCTTTCAGCGTCTGCAGTCTAAGATCCGTGGTCGTCTGTCCCGGCTGCATTACCTGAAGGAGCTGGTGGCGGCCGTCACTATGCAGTCCCAGGTGCGCGGGTACCTGGCCAGGAAGAGTTATAAGAGCAAGAGAAAAGCTGTGACTGTCCTCCAGGCACACACCAGAGGCATGCTGGCTAGGAAGACCACCAACAAGATGAGGACAGATGTGAGTTCTGACAATTGAGAAAAGTGTGTGTGTGTGATTGCAAGCCTGTTTTTGCACCTGTGTGCAAATGCAATATATCTGTGTGTGTGTGTATGTGTGTGTGTGTGTGTGTGTGTGTGTGTGTTTGTGTGTGTGTCTGTGTTAGGCATTCCTATCAGCCCGGGAGCGGGAGACGAGGGAGCAGACAGCCGCAGAGCTCCAGCGGAGGCTAGAGGAGGTCCTCAGCCAATCACAACAGGCTGTTGCCGAGCCAGAGCCAGTCAGTGAGCAGGAAATGGTGGAAACCATGTTTGAATTCCTGCCCCACAAAGTGTCAGTAGGAGGGCGGGAGGGCCCGGCTCCAGAGGGCTTTGAGGTGATGCTCACAACCAATAGTGGATCTTAATGTCATATCAACATAGGTTTCCATTTGCTATAGTCTTATATGTCTTATTACCTCAGTGATGAACACTGCTAACAGAATGACCACATCCACCTAATCCTCTCTTCTCATTGAAGAAGCATTATAATATTCTACTATTCTCTCCAACTCAAAGAAAAAAGTATCTAACTGAGTATCCAACTGCACTCTCCCTATCCGTCCTCAGGACTTGGAGAGAACGCGAACAATCCCAGAGGTGACTGAGGAGAGCCGAGAGGAGAGTCAAGATGAGAGCCCAGTAGAAACCCCAGCTCCGGTAGTAGTACAAGTACCAGTACCAGTACTAGCTCGGACTGAACCAACTCCTGCACCAGCACCAGTACCAGTGGAGCTACCAGTGGTGGAGTACAATGATGAGGATGAGGAGTTCTCCTTCATCAAGTTCAGTGCTCTGCACTTCCAGGGCTCTGCTACCCACAGTCACATAACCCAGAGGCTGCGGCAGCCCCTGCTATACCACGAGGACGAGGGGGACACACTGGTGAGAAGTCAACATCAGGCTTCTGTGTCTCTGAGGGATCCAAAGCAAGGATGGCATTTTTCTTCCTCTGTCACATATTCCACATTATAAACTGGGTGGTTCTAGCACTGAGTACTGATTGGCTGAAAGCCGTGGCATATCAGACCATACACCACGGGTATAACACAACATGCCTTTTTACTGCTCTAATTAAGTTGGTAACCAGTTTATAATAGCAATAAGGCACCTCTGGGGTTTGTGGTACATGGCCAATATACCACGGCTAAGAGCTGTATCCAGGTACTCCGCGTTGCGTCGTGACTAAGAACATGCCCGTAGCCGTAATATATTGACCAAATACCACACCCGCCCGGGCCTTATTTCTTAATTCTCCTCTCCTCCTCCTCCATTTTCCTCCTGCTGTTTTTGTTTTGTTCCTCACTTCACCCCATTCTTTTATTTTCCCTTCCATTCCCCACTTTCTCCTCTCCTCTTCACTCCTCTCATCTCCATTCCTCTCTGCTCCGCTCCTCTCTGCTCCTCTCCAGGCCTGTCTGACAGTATGGTGGATCATCTTGAGGTTCATGGGGGACATTGCTGAGCCTAAACAGATCAACCAGGAGCCCTCCACCGTCATCCAGAAGAACCTTGGCCAGAGACAGAACAGGAGGCTCAGCAATCTGGTGGGCCTGGATCAGGTACTGAACATAAGGCCTTACTAGGACTTAACCTTATATTCAACTCAGTTCAATAGGACTTTATTCATCCCTGACGGGCAATAGGAAAAATATCGCTACTCACTGATTCCCTTAATGTGATGACAATAGACACTTGTGTCATTTTGTGTGTTTCTAATAGTTTCCTATTGTACTGAGTTTTTGCTGACTGAATTCACCCACTCAACAGTTTGTCAGATGTCTAATTCGTCATATACATTTTTCCATCAGAAAATACTAAGGAAAAATAGAAAGAAAGAAGGAATGGGGAACAGAAAAGCATCGGCCATTATAGATGAGGTATGTTACATACACATTATTTTGTCTTCAGAACTAAAATGAGTCTGAATATCCATGATGTAAGAACACAGGCTAATTGTCCAGATGGGATACAGTTTATGTGAAATTGATGTCAAAAGTAGATATTTTTGTTGTTGTGCATTTTAGCTAACCCTACTCTTTTCCTAACCTTAATCTAATTCTCCTAAACTACTAAGTCATTTCTCCTAACATGCTGCCTAAGTTTTCCTAACCTGCGAAGAAAAGGCAAATAGGACATAAGCTGTATCCGCTCCAGACTAAACCGGCTAATTGTCTCGTTGTGCTCCTCATCTCCTCCAGCCAGAGACTATGACGGAGGACAAAGACATTCTAATTGGAGAGGGGCGCACTTTGGATCGGCCAATATCCGACCTGGAAAAACTGCACATTATTGTTGGATACGCCCTATCCAGACGAGATATAAGGTAACAAACCGAATTACAACACGTAAACAATGTTACTCAGATATTTCCCAGTTATTGATGTCTACAAAAGTAATTTGTTTGTCATCCCCAAACTGTTTCATTCAGAACTAATAAAGGATTACAGCTACAGTTGCAATGCAAATGAATTGGATCCAATCAAAACTTATAGATAGCTAACTTGAGCCCTGTCTGTCCTTGTTTGTCCGTGTAGGGATGAGATCTATTGTCAGATCATTAAACAGCTGGTGAACAATAAGAACCAGAAGAGTTCCCTCAGAGGCTGGGTCCTCCTGTCCATCTGTCTTGGTATCTTCCCCCCAACAGAACTCCTTATGCAGGTCAGGCTAAAGTTGACATTTTTTCACCTGTGGCTGTATGTCTTAAGACGCTGTGTTTTTACGTATAGTCATACTGAATTTATAACCCAGGCCCCACTCAATCAATTACATACACTGTAATTCTATTCTATTCCACTCCACAGTATCTGGAGAGCTTCCTGCGCAGAGGGCCAAGTAGCTATGGTCCGTACTGTGCTGAGCGCCTGCGTCGCATCGTGGCCAATGGGGAGCGAGGCGAACTGCCTTGTTGGATAGAGCTTCAGGTAAGATCCATGACAGAGACATACTCATCTGGGTGCCATCTCCCTTCTGACACAATGCAACAGAATTGGGGGGGTAGGCCTGTCAGGACTCAAACCCGGGTCCAACACAATAGCCAAAGAATATCAAATCTCTTGACGATGTCGCTAGGTGTCGACATGCTGCTGTTAAGCAGTATCAACACTACAGGTCATGGATAGTATTCATGACAAATGTCGCGTTCAAAACAACTGGGAACTCGGAAATCTCTGACTTCCGACTTCAGTGCGTTCAAGAGAACTGGGAACTCTGAAAAAAAATGCTCCGATTAGGAAAAATTGTTTCGAACGGTCATCCAACTCGGAATTCCAACTCTGGAACTGAGGCCTCTTTCTAGAGCTCCGACTTTCTGACTGATGTCATGATTTGACCTCGTAATTTTCTGAGTTCCCAGTTGTCTTGAAATCCCCATCAGAGCAGGTTTGGTCAGACAACAATACATTGACTGATTAGAAACAGACTGGCACTCATGTTAAATGATGAGAGGTCGCATCAGAGTTATGTGAGAGACAGTTTCTTAACTACAGCTACATGCGCCAACCACTGCTAATATCCCACCTACTCCAACATATGAAATCGATTATCTGTTTTTGCTCTGCCGACATATCTTTATGGCGGCAGGTAGCCTAGCGGTTAGAGAGGTGAGCCAGCAACCGGAGGATTTCCTGCTCGAATCCTGGATCTGACAGGAAAAATCTGTTGGGAAGTGAGCTGGCAACCAGAGTGTTGCTGGTATCAAATATTAGATGCTATTGCCTACCGTTGTGCCCTTGAGCAAGGCACTTAACCCCACACAACAACTGCTCCACGGGGCCCCAGTGTGGTAGCCCCCTGTTCCAACCTGTCCAACCCCTATATGTGTCTTTTGGAAGGGTTGGGATAAATGGAAGTCAATGTTCGGTTCGACCTTGTGTACAATTGATGAATAAGGTGATCTTACAATGAATCTTATGACAGTGACTGTATTAGTAAGGAGACAGGACACCAAAACCGTATGTGTGCAGTACAGAGCAATATGGGTCCTGTAGTAAGTAGTAAATTATACTGCAAGGACTAATTATTCCCATGTCTCCACCTTCCCACATGTAGGCCGTCAAGACCAAGAAGCCCACACAAGTATCTGTGGCCCTGATGGACGGCCTTAGTGTCAGCCTGCCTGTTGACTCAGCCTGTACCTCTGCTGAGGTGTGCCAGGCTCTGGCCAAGAAAGTCAACATCAAGGATACCTACGGATTCTCTCTTTACATCGGCTTCTATGAGAAGGTGAAGGAAACCCCCAAGGGTTTTGGGGATACCTAGCCATGCAACTAAAACGAGTACATACAGATGTAGGATCTTAATTTGAGCCAGTTTGCTACAGCAGGAAAATAATCCTGCAGCAACAGGAAATGTGAATTATTATGTGGATTATAATTCATGGATATTTTTGTAGGAGTTGATATATTTTTCGTAAGGGAAAAACAAGTCTGTAATTTCTAAGTGGATATTACAAACTCCAGAAGCTTTTTTTACAACTCAAATACAGTACAAGTTTGAAATCTCCTGCATTACAGGAATGTTCTCCTGTAAAAGGGTGATCAAATGAAGGTCCTACATCTGTATTGACAAAGAAGATACATAATAAATACAACAGTGTCAATAGGTACTCTTCTTAGTCGCATGGCAAGGGGATACCTAACTGTGGTGTCCTGGGTACTGGGCATCATGCCTTTGAAGTTGCTCATTCAGTGTCAGTTCAATATTGAGATTGAAAAGGGACAACATTGACTTGATAGCATTTGACTACCATTTATTAGCATCTTCACTAGCTTTCAGAAGTTGACCAACATTGACTTGCTTTGACTAGCCCTGTGACATGTTTTGACTAGCTCTGCCATATTTTGAACAAGCCATGTGACATGTTTTGACTAGCTCTGCCATATTGTGAACAAGCCATGTGACATGTTTTGACTAGCCCTGTTACATGTTTTGACTAGCTCTGACATGTTTTGACTAGCTCTGACCTGTTTTGACTAGGCCTGTGACATGTTTTGACTAGCCCTGACATGTTTTGACACTGTGCTTTTTTCCAGGTGTGGTCCCTGGGCAGTGGCGGGAAGCACGTGATGGACGCTATCTCGCAGTGCGAGCAGGAAGTGAGGCGGAAGGGCGAGGAGGAGCAGCATGCCTCCTGGAGACTCTACTTCCGCAAGGAGTTGTTTACGCCCTGGCACGATTCCTCGATAGATGCCGTCAGCACGGATCTCATCTACAGACAGGTCATCAGAGGCCTCAAGTCTGGGGAGTACCATTCTGAGAAGGTGCGTCGTTGTTTTATTTATTTTTTTGAACCTTTATTTTGACAGGGAGTCAATGCTGAGACCAAGGTCTCTTTTCCAGATGAGCCCTGTTTAATTCAACAATACACATCAAAATCCAATACACACATTAAACTACACATCCTTATACACCTTAAAATAAGCGTTATTATATACAATACATGAAAAGCAAAACACAATCGTAAAAAACAGTACACCGCCTAAGACTCCACCCACCCAGACAATGTGGATATCATATCACTGATGGTGACATTGTGAAAGTAGCCTCCACTACTCTCGAGGGTAGGTTGACCATGAACCAAGCATTAATCTTAGGAGTCACAATGTCTCACTGAACTCTATGTAAGAAATCAGAAAAATCAATTACCACTATTGTTGAAAAAAAGAAAAGATATAAAGACTGCTTATGTTTTGAGGTGGAAATTTTATTAACTAAACAACTAAACTGTCTTTCTTTATTCATTGGACCTAAACAGACTTTGTATTTATTTGTTGTGTCATCCAGGAGGATGACTTTGTCCAGCTGGCAGCGATGTACTACTATGTGACGTTTGGGTCAACCAACAGTGTAGAAAATGCCAAGAAGGTGGTGGGGGAATGCATCACTACTGAACTTATTGAGACCAAGTCACAAGGAAAATGGATTCAGCTGGTCACCGCAGCACATACACAGGTACTGCTACTCACTGGTGCAATAAGTCATGGCCAGACAACCTGTAGTATATTCTGTTCTAAAATTCCTGCTATTCAGTGTGCTATCCCTGTCAAGTAAAGTTCGGCAAAGTAAAATAAATAATTACATTGAAAAGTTAAAGTTAAGTAGAATAAAGGAAAGTTAATGCCAGACAAAATGATTCAACTAATAATGATCCTAATCATTCTCACCAGGGTCCTTTCATAAACAGCAGAAGGAGCACAGACAGCGTGAAGGGGGATGTGGTTGACTACGCTCGTCAGAAATGGCCCATCTTCTTCTCCAAGTTCTACGAGGTTACGCAAATGTCAGGTAAGTCTAACAGGAATATGTCCGCATAATGTACCAAGTGAAGTTTCTATCATTTTTCATGATGAAGCTTTTAGTTGGTTTAAATCAGGCAAAATATTTATTTTATTTGTCAAAGACAATTTTATAACTAAGATATTTGTATACCCACAGGACCTCCTCTATCCAAAAGCAATTTTATTGTGGCCATCAACTGGAATGGGATCTCCTTTCAGGACGAGAAAGAGAAGAAGCTCCTTGAGCTGCCCTACCCAGAGGTGACTGGGGTGAACAAGTCCAGGTATGAACAGGCTATACCAAGGCCCTGTTTAAATATGTCAGAAATGCATCCTTCCTTCTTCCCTTCGAAGTGATCACTGATCTGATTTGGTTGGTTTTGAGGTAATGGAGTGATAACCTTACTCACAGCTATCCAATCACTTATAGGTCTGTTGACCTCAAGGAAACAAGGAAGGATGCATTTCTTAAGTATTCTAACAGGGCCCAGAATACATAGCCAGAACCTAGTTTTATACACTGGCTGTTTATTGCTCAGTTGTCAGGTAGTGGTGGTCGTCATGGTTCACATACTCCCTCATACCGACATTCAATCCACCATGAAGTTATTACATACATTTCACATACGTTTCATATGTTCATCAGTGATGACGGCAGGATCGACAGCAGTCAGTCTGTGAGCCTGGCCACACTGAGAGGGCAGTTCCTACTGCAGTCTGTGGAGGCAGGGGAGATGGCTGACCTGATCCAGTGGTACCTGGAGGGCCTGAGGGAGCGCTCCGTCTACGCAGTGGCCCTGCAGGACATCAACAGGCAGGGTAAGAATATGACAATAAATCACTTGATCACTCACCTCACAGCTGAGGTTCACTGATTTTGGATACGTTTGTTAAGCTTTGTATCTCTGAGGTACAGAGGGTAAGTTACAGTAGATGGACGTATGTCAGAATCATAATACTTACTAGTATATCTACAGACACTTCATAACTGAGGTTCATCCATTTGGATGAGATGGGTCAAGGCCATGCTGCGTAGCACTGCTTAAGAGGGGTGGGTATCTGGATCTTTTCCATTGAATTCTAATGCTGTAAATTGTAGTGGAAAACAATGTATTTGTCCCCGTCAGATAACAACAGGTAGTAGGTAGTCAGTGTTTAACAGAAAACAATATCCTAAAAGAACCCTTCATATACAGTAGGTGTTTTTGGCTGGGGATCATGCATGACCTAACATGGTTTCTCTTATATACAGAGCATTTGGAAAGTATTCAGACCCCTTGACTTTTTTCACATTTTGTTTCAGCCTTAATCTGAAATGGATTAAATGAAAATGTTTTCCTCATCAAGCTACACACAATACCACATAACGACAAAGCGAAAACAGGTTAAGACATTTTCGCAAATGTATAAAAAAATAAAAAAACAGAATACCTTATTTACATAAGTATTCACAACCTTTGCTATGAGACTCGAAATTGAGCTCAGGTGCATCCTGTTTCTACAACTTGATTGGAGTCCACTTGTGGTAAATTCAATTGATTGGACATGATTTCGAAAAGCACACACCTGTCTGTATAAGGTCCCACAGTTGACAGTGCGTGGCAGAGCAAAAACCAAGCCATGGGGTCAAAGGAATTGTCCATAGAGCTCCGAGACAGGATTGTGTCAAGGCACAGATGCGAGGAAGGTAACCAAAAAATTTCTGTAGCATTGAAGGTCCCCAAGAACACAGTGACCTACATCATTCATAGGTTGAAAGAGTTTGGAACCACCAAGACTCTTCCTAGAGCTGGTTTCCCGGCCAAACTGAGCAATCGGGGGAGAAGGGCCTTGGTCAGGGAGGTGACCAAGAATCCGATGATCACTCTGACTGAGCTCCAGAGTTCCTCTGTGGAGATGGGAGAACCTTCCAGAAGGACAACCATCTCTGCAGCACTCCGCCAATCAGGCCTTTATGGTAGAGTGGCCAGACGTAAGCCACTCCTCAGTAAATGGCACATGACAGCCCGCATGGAGTTTGCCAAAAGGCACCTAAAGACTCTCAGACCATGATAAACAAGATTCTCTGGTCTGATGAAACGAAGATTGAGCTCTTTGGCTTGAATGCTAAGCATCACGTCTAGAGGAAACCTGGCATCATCCCTACGGTGAAGCATGGTGGTGGCAGCATCATGCTTTGGGGATGTTTTTCAGCGGTATGGACTGGGAGACTAGTAAGGATCGAGGGAAAGATGAACGGAGCAAAGTACAGAGGGATACTTGATGAAAACCTGCTCAGAACCTCAGACTGTGGCGAAGGTTCACCTTCCAACAGGACAACGGCCCCAAGCACAAAGCCAAGACAACGCAGGAGTGGCTTCGGGACAAGTCTCTGAATGTTCTTGAGTGGCCAAGCCAGAGCTGAGACTTGAACCCGATCGAACATCTCTGTAGAAGAGACCTGAAAATAGCTGTGCAGCGACGCTCCTCATCCAACCTGACAGAGCTTGAGAGGATCTGCTGAGAAGAATGGGAGAAACTCCCCAAATACATGTGTACCAAGCTTGTAGCATAATACCCAAGAAGACTCAAGGCTGTGATCGCTGCCAAAGTTGCTTCAACAAAGTACTGAGTAAAGAGTCAGAATACTTATGTACATGTGATATTTTTTTTATATATTTTTTTATAAAGTCAGCAAAAAAAGAAACGTTTTCTCACTGTCAACTGTGTTTATTTTCAGCAAACTTAACATGTGTAAATATTTGTATGAACATAACAAGATTCAACAACTGAGACATAAACTGAACAAGTTCCACAGACATGTGGCTAACAGAAATGGAATAATGTGTCCCTGAACAAAGGGGGGTCAAAATCAAAAGTAACAGTCAGTATCTGGTGTGGCCACCAGCTGCATTAAGTACTGCAGTGCATCTCCTCCTCATGGACTGCACCAGATTTGCCAGTTCTTGCTGTGAGATGTTACCCCACTCTTCCACCAAGGCACCTGCAAGTTCCCGGACATTTCTGGAGGGAATGGCCCTAACCCTCACCCTCCGATCCAACAGGTCCCAGACGTGCTCAATGGCATTGAGATCCGGGCTCTTCGATGGCCATGGCAGAACACTGACATTCCTGTCTTGCAGGAAATCACGCACAGAACAAGCAGTATGGCTGGTGACATTCTCATGCTGGAGGCTCATGTCAGGGTGAGCCTGCAGGAAAGGTACCACATGAGGGAGGAGGATGTCTTCCTGTAACGCACAGCGTTGAGATTGCCTGCAATGACAAGAAGCTCAGTTCGATGATGCTGTGACACACCGTCCCGGATCATGAAGGACCCTCCACCTCCAAATCTATCCCGCTCCAGAGTACAGGCCTCGGTGTAACGCTCATTCCTTCGACGATAAACGCGAATCCGACCATCACCCCTGGTGAGACAAAACCGTGACTCGTCAGTGAAGAGCACTTTTTGCCAGTCCTGCCTTGTCCAGCGACGGTGGGTTTGTGCCCATAGGCGACATTGTTGCCGGTGATGTCTGGTGAGGACCTGCCTTACAACAGGCCTGCAAGCCCTCAGTCCAACCTCTCTCAGCCTATTGCGGACAGTCTGAGCACTGATGGAGGGATTGTGCGTTCCTGGTGTAACTCGGGCAGTTGTTGTTGCCATCCTGTACCTGTCCCGCAGGTGTGATGTTCGGGTGTACTGATCCTGTGCAGGTGTTGTTACACGTGGTCTGCCACTGCGAGGACGGTCAGCTGTCCGTCCTGTCTCCCTGTAGTGCTGTCTTAGACGTCTCACAGTACGGACATTGCAATTTATTGCCCTGGCCACATCTGCAGTCCTCATGCCTCCGTGCAGCATGCCTAAGGCACGTTCACACAGATGAGCAGGGACCCTGGGCATCTTTCTTTTGGTGTTTTTCAGAGTCAGTAGAAAGGCCTCTTTAGTGTTCTAAGGTTCCTAACTGTGACCTTAATTGCCTATCTTCCTTAAGCTGTTAGTGTCTTAACGACTGTTCCACAGGTGCATGTTCATTAATTGTTTAAGGTTCATTGAACTAGCACGGGAAACAGTGTTTAAACCCTTTACAATGAAGATCTGTGAAGTTATTTGGATTTTTACAAATTATCTTTGAAAGACAGGATCCTGAAAAAGGGACATTTCTTTTTTTGCTGAGTTTACATTTGCACTGTACGTGGGGGACTTACTACTACTCTCTCTCTCTCTCTCTCTCTCTCTCTCTCTCTCTGCATGCTGGGAGTGTTTGGTGCATGCTGGGAATTGAATGATTGATTGAGTGAGTGCGTGTGTTGTGTAGAGTAAGATATTCAGAACTTTCCTTCGGTTTTTTCTTTCTTGGTGGCATTCTTTGGTTTCTTCTGTGCATGATTAAGATTATTATATATTTTTTTTTTGTTGTGTGGTAGAATTAAGTATTTAGGTTTTTTCGTATCGAAATTACCTTGATTTTGGCGGGGATGGCTTCCAGAATTGGAATGCCGTCCCTGTCACTTCGGCACGGCTTTAGGTGTGTCACTGAAGCTACTGTCACGGTGGAGGAGTTTCTGGTCGCCGTAGGAGAGAAGGTAGGATACGATAATGTTGCGTATGCGTCACGGATGAATAAAGCGGTGGTGGTATTTCTTAAGGAAGAGCGCCTTGTTGATCGTATGGTTGAGCAGGGCGTACTTCTTAAGGGAATGTTTATTCAAGTTACCCCGCTTTTTTCTCCGTCAACAAGGGTAACGATTTCAAATGTACCACCGTTTATTCCAAATGAGCTATTGGAGCGCGAGTTATTGCGCTTTGGGAAGTTTGCAAGCTCAATTAAGGTTGTTCCGTTGGGTTGCAAACACCCGGCGTTGAAACAGGTTATGTCGTTTCGGCGACAGGTGTTTATGTTTTTGGACTCACCGGAGCAGACTTTAGAGATATCGTTTAAAGTCAAGTATGACAATAGAATGTATATGGCGTATGCTAGTACGGGTAGTCAACGGTGTTTTGAGTGTGGGGATGTTGGCCATAAGCGACATGCTTGCCCGAAAAGGGAGAAGGCAGAGGGAGGGGCGCAGGTGGTCATCGTAACGCCTGGGCCCACTGATGTAGGGAGAGGTGGGCTGACAGTGGTTGAGCAGCCACAAGCACCTGTTGCCGAGGAACAAGTTATCCGTGTTGAAGAGCCAGTTCCTCAGACTGGTGAGGAGGTGCCCAGTACGAGTACTGGGGCACAGGAGGGGGTTCATATGGAGTTAATCTCAAAGGTAGTGGAGGAGATGCCCACTACGAGTAATGGAGTACAGGAGGGGGTTCATGTGGAGCTAATCTCACAGGTAGTGGAGGAGATGCCCACTACGAGTAATGGAGTACAGGAGGGGGTTCATGTGGAGCTAGACTCCAAGGGAGTGGAGGAGATGCCCACTACGAGTAATGGAGTACAGGAGGGGTTTCATGTGGAGTTAGGCTCCCAGGTAGTAGAGGAAATGCCCACTACGAATAATGGGGTACAGGAGGGGGTTCATGTGGAGTTGGGCTCTCATGTAGTGGAGGAGATGCCCACCACGGGTAATGGGGTTCAGGTGGGGCTAGTCTCCCAGGTAGTGGAGGAGATGCCTGGTACGAGTGATGGGGTGCAAGTGGGGAGTGTTGAAAGGGATGTGGTAGAGGGGAGTCAGTGGTCTGTGGCCTCAGCTGAGGAGGATCAGGAGAAGGATATGGATATCTCTTCTGATATGACAGCAGCTGGTGAGGACTCAATTTATGATCTAGAGGAGGTAAATGGGTTTCTGGATCAGACTTTTGGGAAATCTGTAAAATTGGCAGAATATTTTGATGTTGATAAGTTTGTGAGGTCAGCTGTGATGTTACAGAAGACGGTGGGGTTAGACCAGTTGAGTGAGAAGAAGCGGTTTCGCTTGAGGAAATTTGTTACTGCTGTTACAGCAGCAAAAGGTGGTGGGAAACGTGGTCAGGTTAATAAGAAAAGATTTAAATAATGATGATGATCATGCTTCATAGGGTGTCTTTTTTCTCTTTGGTTTCTCTGTGGTATCTTCTGCTTTTCCTTTCTCTTTTCTACATGGAGGTACTAAGGGTAGGCTCTCTCAATATTAATGGGGGAAGGGACAGAAATAAGAGGGGTTGGGTTTTAGAAGAAATAAAACAGAAAAGGCTTAATGTAGTTTTCCTACAGGAGACACATAGTGATGAGGATAATGAGGTTGACTGGGGAATGTGGTGGGAGGGGCAGCATATACTCAGTCATGGTACTAATTTCAGTGCTGGGGTGGCCATCTTGTTTTCCTCAGGTTTAGGGGTGACTGTGATATCTACAACAGAGATTGTCAAGGGTCGGGTTTTATTGGTCAAGGTGGATGTTATGGGGTTTTTGTTTGTTTTTTTGAATGTTTATGCTCCTAATGAGGGTACCGAGCGTCTTGTTGTGTTTGATAAAATAAAAGAAACCTTAAGACAGTGTGACCAAGAGGGGTGTATGGTTGTAGGGGGGGACTGGAACTGTACTGTGGATTTTACTGTTGATCGCAACGCTGAAGAACCTCACCTGCGGTCAGCCACTTTCCTGTCTGGCTTACTAACTGAGTTAGAGCTTTCTGATGTGTGGAGAGTAAGGAATGCAAAAGTTAGGCAATACACATGGTTGAAAGTGAATGAAGGTCGTGTCAGTGCAGCAAGGTTAGATAGGTTGTACGTATCTGATCAATACTGTAGTAGGGTTGGAAGGGGTGCCATTACTCCTGTGGGTTTCTCTGATCATCACATTATAACTGTTGATATTCACTTGTCCTGTCCACGAAGGTCATCACCTTACTGGTATTTTAATGTTAAATTGTTACATGATGTCAAGTTTTGTGAAAGGTTTTTGTTGTTTTGGGAAAAATGGAGGGTTACAAAAGGGAATTTTGAGTCCTTGAGACAATGGTGGGATGTTGGGAAGGCCCAAATACGAGTATTTTGTCAACAGTATACTGCTTTGTCTCAAATTGAAGTTAAAGAGACTATCAATGCCCTTGAACAGGACATCAAATCAATTGAATTGAAGCTGCTCACTCAGAATGACCCTGGACTAGTAATGAACTTACAGGACAAGAGACATGAACTGAGGTCGTTTCTGCATGAAAGAGTGAAAGGTGCCTTGATTAGGTCTCGTTTCGCTTCCCTCAAGGATATGGATGCTCCTAGTGCCTTTTTTTTAAACCTTGGACAGTCGAAATTACAACGTAAACAGATGGTCTGCCTTCGTCTCCCTGATGGGAAGGTGACCACGGATGACAGTGAAATGCGTCAACATGCCGTGGATTTCTACTCTGCCCTCTATAAGGCGGAGGATTGTGACTCTCTGTGTACTGAACAGTTGTTACATGGTCTTCCTAAATTGGGACCTGAACAGAGAGTCGCATTGGACTCTGACATTACGCTGCAAGAGCTGTCCACAGCAGTTATGCAGCTCTCAACAGGCCGAGCCCCTGGCATTGATGGTTTACCATCTGAGTTCTATAAGCACTTTTGGGGGTCTATTGGGGAGGATTTTTATGAAGTGGTGTGTGAATCTTTTCATGAGGGTTCTCTTCCTGTATCCTGTCAACGTGCGGTGCTTTCACTGTTGCCAAAAAAGGGGGATTTGGCTCTCATAAAAAATTGGAGACCTGTTGCTTTGCTGTGTGCAGAATATAAAATAGTTTCAAAATGTCTTTCAAACAGGTTGAAAGAGTATCTGGGATTGTTGGTCCACAAGGACCAGTCCTACTGTGTACCTGATCGCTCAATTGTTGACAACTTGTTTCTGATAAGAGATGTTCTAGACATTTGTAAACTGTCTGATGTAAATGTGGGTTTACTTTCTTTGGATCAGGAGAAGGCTTTTGACCGAGTGGACCACCAGTATTTGTTCAAAACGATGAAAGCCTTTGGGTTTGGGGATGTTTTTTTGTCTTGGATGAATTTACTGTATGCTGGGGCCTCGTGTATGGTGAAGGTGGGGGGTGGTTTGAGTTGCCCCATCCCTGTCCAAAGGGGTATCAGGCAGGGATGCCCAATTTCAGGGCAGTTATATAGTCTGGCGATTGAACCAATGCTTTGTTTTTTAAGAGCGAAGCTTACTGGTTTCTCTGTGCCAGGTGTAATGAAGGGTCCCACGATAGCACTGTCTGCGTATGCAGATGATGTGACAGTTTTTATTACAGGGGCTGAGGATGTTAAGGTTCTCTCAGACGCTTTAATGGTGTATGAGGGTGCCTCCTCAGCTAGAGTCAATTGGGGAAAGAGTGAAGCGCTGTGGGCAGGTCAGCTTCAGATAGGGTCCGCTCCACGGTTACCAGGGGGGCTTCAGTGGGGCAGAGATGGGATGAAGACATTGGGTGTTTTTCTAGGCTCTGATGTCTTTCAGAAAAAGAACTGGGAGGGTGTAGTGGAGAAAGTGTGTGCCAGACTGTCAAGATGGAAATGGGTGCTACCCCAGTTGTCTTATAGGGGAAGGGTACTGGTAATTAATAATCTTGCTGCCTCTACCCTGTGGCACAGACTAATGATTTTGCAGCCACCAAAGGGTCTGATACAAGAGCTTCAGAGGACCCTTGTCAATTTCTTCTGGTCTGGACAACACTGGATCAAAGCTGCAGCTTTGTACCTGCCACTGCACGAGGGGGGGCAAGGCCTGGTGGACATTTCCTCTAGGATCATGGCTTTCCGGCTTCAAGCAGCCCAGAGACTGTTGTACAGTGACGGTTCTAGCTGGGTCGACACAGCCTACGCACTGATGAGGAGAGCAGGCTGTTTGGGCTTAGACAAGCACCTTTTCCTCTTAAAGCTGGAGGGGGGTGAGTTGAATGGCCTGACTCCATTCTATGAGTCTGTTATGCAGGCTTGGAGGATTCTGGTCAAGTCCCGTAAGGCCGGCACGCTACCAGGGATGTGGCTTTTTGAAGAGCCTCTTTTTTATAACACTGCCATCCAGTCCAGTGCTCTGGGTTCAGCCAGCCTGCGTTCATGCCTGTTAGGTGTCGGGTGCACCAAGCTGGGTCATCTGATGCAGAGCAGGAGCAGATCGTTGGAGGAGCTGGGAGAAAGAGCGGGGATCCGATCATCTCGCCTACTGAGGAAGGTCGTCGCTGAGGTCTGTGACTCCTTGCCAGTTCTTCATCGTCAGTATGTGACTGACATTTCCAATTCTGATCGGTGGAAGGAGGGTCTGGATTATGTGTTCCCTGCACTGATTGTTAGTGCTGCGGTGGGGGCATTTGAGGAGGACGTGGGGATGCTGCTTTCCTTCGATACCCCGGAGCTGGGGGATTTCAAGGAGGTGGGAAAGAAGGCCATGTACAGAATATGTGTAAAGGTGTCCCATGCCTCTTCCCTGGAAGGGGTAAAATCGACGAGGTGGGCGGGTGTGCTTGGTCCAGGTGCTTCCCCAAAAGGCTGTTGGCGATCATTATACAAACTGCCGATTGATAAGAGGACAGCTGACCTCCAATGGAGGATCATACATGGAGCTATAGCCACCAACATGCATCTGGTACACCTGGACCCTACTGTTGGGGAAGGGTGTCCATTCTGTGCAGAGTCTGAAACTCTGGCACACCTGTTTTTACTGTGTCCCAGGTTGGTCGGGATGATTGACCTGATCACTGACTGGTTCTCAACGTTGGGAGAGGTTTTCTCTTCCCAACTGTATATATTTGGGCCAAAGTACAGGTTCAGTCAAAAGGGTGTCGTTGTGTTGCTTAATTTTGTGTTAGGGGCAGCAAAATTAGCGATATGGAAGACCCGAAAGAACAGTATTCGGGGACAAGGGTCTGTGGATGTGGTGGGAATGCTGGAGGGAATGGTGGCAGCGAGACTAAGGGTTGAGTTTGCCTATTATAAACTTGTCAACAATATTGATCTGTTTTTGAGTATATGGGGTATTCAGAGGCTGTTGTGTTTAGTTACTGTGGAGGAGGAGTTGGAGTTGTGTTTTTAATTGATGTGTAACTGTGGTTTTGTATGAGTATTTATTGTGTGGTGGGCTCCCAGACCCAATAAAGATTATTTCAAACTCAACTCTCTCTCTCTCTCTCTCTGTGTCTCGCTCTCTCTCTGTGTGTGTCTGTCTCTCTGTCTCTCTCTCGCTCTGTGTGTGTGTCTCTCTCTCACTCTCTCTCTCTCTTGCTCTCGCTCTCTCTGTCTATCTCTCTCTCTGTCTCTCTCTCTGTCTCTCTCTCTCTCTCTCTCTGTGGCTCTCTCTCTCTCTCTCTCTGTGTGTGTCTCTCGTATCTCTCTCTCTCTCTCAAACTGCAGACGACCCCACGTTCCTGAGCTACAAGAGAGGGGACATGCTAGTCATCCTGAAGGACGGAGAGTACTCCCCTGACCGGGGCTGGATCAAAGGCACTAACGAGCGCACCGGGAACACCGGCGCCGTCTCCACGGATACCGTCCTGGTTCTGCCAACCCTTGACAAGCCCAGCGATACCACACTGGTAAGACGGTTCTAGACTCTAACAGAATGTTCTAGACTTAAAATACTTATTGAAAACTTCACTCGAGTGATGTTTCAATTCATATGGTTAGAAGAATAGGTCATAGAACAATAGTCTGGTCCCAGATCTGTTTGTGCTGTCTGGGACTAGGCCAATTAAACAGTGCACACATTGTACAAATAAGAGGGTGATACAAATGGGATTGGGATATTACTGAGATACGAACATAGTGCTAATGGGGAAGTGCATGATAAGATTCTTTATTTTATTCGATTTTTTATTTTTTCCCCCTTTTTCTTTCCAATTTTGTGGTATCCAATTGGTAGTTACAGTCTTGTCCCATCGCTGCAACTCCCGTACGGACTCGGGAGAGGTGAAGGTCGAGAACCATGTGTCCTCCAAAACACAACCCAGCCAAGCCGCACTGCTTCTTGACAGAATAACCGCTTAACCCGGAAGGCAGCCGCACCAATGTGTCGGAGGAAACATCGTACACCTGGCGACCGTGTCAGCGTGCATTGCGCCCGGCCCCTCTCAGGAGTCGCTAGTGCGCGATGGGACAAGGACATCCCTGCCGGCCAAACCCTCCCCTAACCTGGACGACGCTGTGTCAATTGTGTACCGCCCCATGGGTCTCCAGGTTGCGGCCGGCTGCGACAGAGCCTGGGCTCGAACCAGGATCTTTAGTGACACAGCTAGCACTGCGATGTAGTGCCTTAGTCATGATAAGATTCTTATAAGCTAATAAGTGAACATGGATGCATTCCGTTACAGATAGTTGTCCCTACGGGAAACAACGTAATGGACCCTTGGTGGATTTATTCCTTACACCTAACCAGTTGGAATGCTGCCCATATGTTGGGCAGACTTGTGAGCATTGTTAGATGGTGGAGCAAGTCGACATCAAGTCCCTATTCTTCGAGGGATTGTGGAAGGGGAAGACTATTATCTTGTGGTCGTATTAACATTGTGTTTTTCTTTGGTTGAACCACAAGAGTCTACTGAATCTGAGCCCAGATCAGAGGACAGTGGCTCAGAACGCACCCGCCAGGGAAGAGGCAGTGTCCCCCGTCTCACTGAAAGAGTTTGCCTATGACTACTTCAGGTAGAATCCACTCTCACTACTATTTCAACGACATCAATAACCATTTTAACTTTAATAATTACCACAAACATTTGTAAATGAATCATCGATTTAACAAAGGAGTATTCCAATGTGACAGTAATCTGACCAATTATCTCACTACTACAGTTTGCACAATTAACAGTATATTTCCTGGTTATACCATTATCAATACAGCACGTTAACCTGAGCTATTTCCTTGGTTTCTCTTAGGCAGCCTGGTAAAGAAGGGGGCCGCGGGGCGCAGGCCAGAGGCAGGGAGAAACTTTGGGCTGCCTCCAAAGAACCCATAAAACAGCCCCTACTGAAGAGTCTGGTGGGCAACACCGACCTCAGCCATCTGGCCTGCATCTCCTTCACTGATATCCTTTACTCAAATACTTTATTTGTTAAAGGGGATGTTCAGGATTTGACATCTTGATGTTAGATGGTTCCTCGCCCTGAAGTAGTCTACGGGCCACGACAAACTGGTTCGGGTTTTCTTTAAATAGCCACTACAAACTTCAGTGAACTTAGCCAACTTCAGCTACTTTCAGGTTGAGAAACCATCTAACATCAAGTTGTAAAATCCTGAACTTCCACTTTAATGTACGGTTGATGTTCATATTGATATTGAGGTGAACACTGGATAACAACAAGGAATATTTTTAATAGGTGTTGAAGACACTAGGGAGCGATTACACCTGGACTTATTGTTACTGGAGACCTTTAAACGATAAATAAAATGACTTTTTTTTACAATGGCGTGGCAGTTAGCGAATTATCCTAATAAATATGTCTCTCCAAGTGGAGTTTGCTAAACGTTTGCTATTGTCCTTAGCCTTTCCCTCACCTATCCTAAAGTACATGGGAGATTACCCTATCAAACAGGTGCGCCAGCCCATAGAGCTGACTGACCAGATCTTTGGTCCGGCCACTCAGCATGTGCCTTTACAGGACGAGGTCTACTGCCAGATCATGAGGCAGATGACCAGTAACAACAGCAGGTATGTGTGGTAATATACAGCCATGTCAGCTATTTCTCATGTATTACTAGGAAATAACCACAGATCATGAGGCAGATGACCAGTAACAACAGCATGTGTATGTGTGGTAATATACAGCCATGTCAGCTATTTCTCATGTATTACTAGGAAATAACCACAGATCATGAGGCAGATGATCAGTAACAACAGCATGTGTATGTGTGGTAATATACAGCCATGTCAGCTATTTCTCATGTATTACTAGGAAATAACCACAGAGATGTACAGTATATGTCTGATGTTCTATTTTTAATTATATGATAATACTCTCTCACTCTCCCCCCCTCTCTTTACTCTCTCCCCCCCTCTCTCTACTCTCCACCCCCCCTCTACTCTCCACCCCCCCCTCTACTCTCTTCCCCCCCTCTCTACTCGTCACCCCTCTCTCTACTCTTCCCCCCTCTCTCTCTTCCCCTCTCTCTACTCTTCCCCCTCTCTCTACTCTCTCCCCCCCTCTCTCTACTCTTCCCAATCTCTCTACTCTCTCCCCTCCTCTCTCTACTCTCCCCCCTCTCTCTACTCTCTCCCCCTCTCTCTCTCTACTCTCTATTATATCCATCTCACCTTCCCTCTCTCTCCCCCTCCCTCTCTCTCCCCCTCCCTCTCTCTCCCCCTCCCTCTCTCAGAATGAGTGTAGACTATGGTTGGCAGCTCCTTTGGCTGTGTACCGGCCTCTTCCCCCCCAGTCAGATCCTGCTGAAGTACACCCAGCGTTTCCTAGAGTCACGGCCCAGAGAGCCCCTGGCTGCAGACTGCCTGCAACGGCTACAAATGCTAGTCAGGTGGGGCTCCAAAGCACACTGTAGTGAATTTGGGAGGCAGTGTGAAAAGGCCTCGAACTAAATGTCCCTACAAATCCAACACCCAAGCCATGACACCAAGAGGTCTCAATCTGAATATCTTGGATGAAGTTGCTGGAGTTGTGCTGAGGATGCTACAAAATATGGTATTGAGATGTTAAATACTAAAATGAGTGGGGGGAAATGAATGCTATACTGTCCTCTTGTTGTAGTATGGAGCCCAGGAAGCTGCCTCCCCATCAGGTGGAGGTGGACGCCATTCAACAGGACAGCAACCAGATCTTCCATAAAGTCCACTTCCCTAACGACAGAGCTGAGGTAGAGAGCTTCTTCTTTGCCTCATATGATCACTAGGATCACTGATCACTATGATTATTATGATCACTAACCCTTATGATCCCCATGATCACTGATCCTTATGGTCACTGATCCCTATGATAACTATGAATTTCTCACATCCACTTACATATGGTATCTGAACTTTTGTCACAGTGGAAACTATCTGGCTGGCTAAATCTACAGAAATATAATAATACAGAAATGTTGATTAATTATGCTCATTGTCCATGTGAAATACATTTAATGAAATAAATGAAATGTGTCAATTCTTTATTTAGCTCTTCGAGGTGACATCAACGTCTAGGATTCGTGACCTTGTTCGTAACATTGCCTACAAGCTCATTCTGGCCTCAGCTGACGGTTACAGTCTCTTCATGAAAACGCCAAACAAGGTTCAATTCAAGCTCATTTAACTGGTTTAGTTAGTCCGGGTAGTTAGTCCGGGTAGTGTAAGTGAATGTATGTTTATTTTTTCTCTCCCCTTCTTGCTTTCAGGTGGTGAGCTTACACGACCAAAACTACTTCTTTGACAGTTTGAGGGAGACGACAGACCAACCTAAGAAAACGAAGAGAGCCAGAGAGGTGAAGAAAGGAGGTAAAACAGAGGGTAAGGCGCAGTACTGAATTTAACAGATAAAGTTTTGAGCTCAGTACTGGATTTAACAGAAAGTTTTGAGCTCAGTACTGGATTTAACAGATAAAGTTTTGAGCTCAGTACTGGATTTAACAGATAAAGTTTTGAGCTCAGTACTGAATTTAACAGATAAAGTTTTGAGCTTATGCCGCAACCGTTTGTGGTAGATGGTGGCAGATTGTGGTAAATTGCGTCATTCTGGCAACAATGGCTGATACTTAAATAACGTGCCATAGAGTTATGCGGCACCCCGCAAGCTATGCTGCAGTATGCCAAGACTTTTAAAGGAAGAACCACTGTACAATAAAATCTAGCATCCACCATATTGTCCTTATATGTACATCGTAGCCCTAAAACAGTCAAAAACATATAATGTAAGCAAAAGGTCAAAGTAAACTCTCACTCCCACCAAGTTGTCAGTGGATGAAACTGTTATGTTATGCTACACTATGCTATACTAAGCTATGCTATACTAAACTATACTATGCTATACTAAGCTATGCTATACTAAACTATACTATGCTATACTAAGCTATGCTATACTAAACTATACTATGCTATACTAAGCTATGCTATACTAAACTATACTATACTATACTAAGCTATGCTATACTAAACTATACTATGCTATAAGGACTGATGAACATTTGTGTTTCAGGAGGTCCAGCCACCATGCCCTACCTGGTTATATTCATGAGGAAGCTGTGGTTCAACGTGACCCCAGGAAGAGACCTGACCGCTGACCTCACTTTCCATTTCCCACAGGTCGGGCATGAAAGACACAGACAGACAGGCACACACACAGACTACTGTACATTTCTGGTAGTAGAATTAGTTTTTATTCATCATTCAAATCTCCCAATGGCGTCAATGGGTAATGATTACGCTAAAGAGTTATGCATCTCAACCTGTATTCAAACCGCTGTAAATAGTGAGTAAGCGGGGTGAACCCAGAACCCAGTTAACTCATAACTCATACACAAACCTCTCCCCTCAGGAGTTGCCCAAGTACCTGCGTGGCTACCACAAGTGTACCAAGGAGGAAATGACCAGCCTGGCTGGCCTGCTGTTCCGGGTCAAGGTGGACACGGACAGGTCCCAGTTTGTCATGATTCCCAGGATGCTGAAGGAGCTGGTGCCAGCTGACGAGATGAAAACCATGTCCCCAGAGGACTGGAAGAAGGTAAGGAGGAGGATGAGGATGAGGAGACAACAGACACCTATGGTACACTGTCAGTCCTTCTCATTTTATTGAGCTTTATATGATATTTGGCATACATCTCTTGCTCTCTCTATTACAAAGCAGATGGCTCATTCCAATAAAGCATAATTTATGCAATTAGAACTGCCATCATGACCTCAAGACAAGTTATTCAACCACTACCAAAACAGTGTTCTTAGTAAATTAATAGCGAACCATTATGACAGAAATTTGGGCCAGATTTATATCACAGATATGTCAATATTTGAAAGCATACCATATATATATATATATATATATATATATACACAGTTGAAGTCGGAAGTTTACATACACTTAGGTTGGAGTCATTAAAACTCGTTTTTCAACCACTCTACAAATTTCTTGTTAACAAACTATAGTTTTGGCAAGTCGGTGAGGACATGCACGTTGTGCATGACACAAGTCATTTTTCCAACAATTGTTTACAGACAGATTATTTCACTTATAATTCACTGTATCACAATTCCAGTGGGTCAGAAGTTTACATTCACTAAGTTGACTGTGCCTTTAAACAGCTTGGAAAATTCCAGAAAATTATGTCATGGCTTTAGAAGCTTCTGATAGGCTAATTGACATAATTTGAGTGAATTGGCGGTGTACCTGTGGATGTATTTCAAGGCCTACCTTCAAACTCAGTGCCTCTTTGCCTGACATCATGGGAAAATCAAAAGAAATCAGCCAAGACCTCAGAAAAGAAATTGTAGACCTCCACAAGTCTGCTTCACCCTTGGGAGCAATTTCAAAACGCCTGAAGGTATCATGTTCATCTGTACAAACAATAGTACGCAAATATAAACACCATGGGACCACACAGCCGTCATACCGCTCAGAAAGGAGATGTGTTCTGTCTCCTAGAGATGAATGTACTTTGGTGAGAAAAGTGCAAATCAATCCCAGAGCAACAGCTAAGGACCTTGTGAAGATGCTGGAGGAAACAGGTACAAAAGTATCTTTATCCACAGTAAAACGAGTCCTATATCGACATAACCTGAAAGGCCTCTCAGCAAGGAAGAAGCCACTGCTCCAACCCGCCATAAAAAAGCCAGACTACGGTTTGCAACTGCACATGGGGACAAAGATCGTACTTTTTGGAGAAATGTCCTCTGGTCTGATGAAACAAAAATAGAACTGGCTTGCAAGCTGAAGAACACTATCCCAACCGTGAAGCACGAGGATGGCAGCATCATGTTGTGGGGGTGCTTTGCTGCAGCAGGGACTGGTGCACTCACAAAATAGATGGCATCATGAGGATGGAAAATTATGTGGATATATTGAAGCAACATCTCAAGACTTCAGTCAGGAAGTTAAAGCTTGGTCGCAAATGGGTCTTCCAAATGGACAATGACCCCCAAGCATACTTCCAAAGTTGTGGCAAAATGGCTAAAGGACAACAAAGTCAAGGTATTGGAGTGGCCATCACAAAGCCCTGACCTCAATCCCATAGAAATTTGTGGGCAGAACTGAAAAAGCGTGTGCGAGCAAGGAGGCCTACAAACCTGACTCAGTTACACCAGCACTGTCAGGAGGAATGGGCCAAAATTCACCCAACTTATTGTGGGAAGCTTGTGGAAGAATACCCAAAACATTTGACCCAAGTTAAACAATTTAAAGGCAATGCTACCAAATACTAATTGAGTGTATGTACACTTCTGACCCACTGGGAATGTGATGAAATAAATAAAATCTGAAATAAATAATTCTCTACTATTACTCTGACATTTCATATTCTTAAAATAAAGTGGTGATCCTAACTGACCTAAAACAGGGAATTTTTATTAGGATTAAACGTCAGGAATTGTGAAAAACTGAGTTTAAATGTATTTGCTAAGGTGTATGTAAACTTCCGACTTTAACTGTATATATATAGTAATAAAGAAATACCAACATTTCTGAATCTTTCTGTTTTCTTCTTCCCGTATAGCACATCATCGCCTCCTACAACAAGCAGGCCGGGATCACCTTGGACGAGGCTAAAGTGGCCTTTCTAAAAGGCATCTGCCACTGGCCGACGTTCGGCTGTGCTTTCTTCGAAGTAAAGGTAAGTTAGCAGACAGCTCAAGTCGATACAAAAATGATACATACAGACACCAACCATCCCATTGGTGAATTTCTGTATGCTCTTGCTTCACAGCAAACCTCTGAGCCGAGTTACCCGAGTATCATGCAGATTGCAATCAGCAAGCAAGGAGTCAACTTCATCAACCCCAAAACAAAGGTAAACGTACCATTGTTTTTTTATATGATTATTTTGATTTGATCAACATTCAGAGCATTTTTTATCTTTAATCTATAGTACATTTACTGACAGATTGTCATATAATTATGCTGACATCAGGTGCAGTTTCCTAAAAATCTGAACGCTTACATGTGTGCCGTGGAAATTACCACCAGGGACTTAAAGTCAAACTTAAATGAATCATTCTGTATTATCAGCAAGCTGGAGAGATTCCAACAAACTTAATGCACCATAGTACACGTCGGTCGGGAGCTCTCCCGGGGCAGTCCCGTTAGTTCTCTTATATATTGCTTACACAGACAAGTTATATTTACATGATTTACATTATTCATCATTAACGTTTGGTTCCTGCATGTGACCGACCAATACCTCACAAGGCTTCTTCTCTCCAAGCTGAGACCTTGAAACTGAGATCCCTTTTGGTTTATAGAACAATGTTCTGGGTGTACTGCCAATTGGTCTGAGGTCACAGTCACCTGCACGAAACAAGATGGAGAGAGAGGAGATGCTGTATACAATACAATGCTATCTCTTCAGACAACAACATTTCCCCTCGCGTTTGTTCTCCAAATGCTGCACCACAACATTAAGACAACATCAAGCTTGGATCCCACTTCTGCCACCATCAGCACTATAAAGTATTTACCTTCTCTGTTTAACCAAATATTACCTTTTGACCTTTACCTAAACCTCAGGAGTTTCTGGTCATGCACCCGTTCAACCGCATCACCAACTGGTCCAGCGGGAGCACTTACTTCCACATCACCATTGGCAACCTGGTCAAAGGGAACACTTTACTTTGTGAGACCTCATTGGTGAGTGGCCATTATGTCTTTGAAGCTAAATTAAAGATGTTGCCTTCTTTAAACCAATAAATTACAATTTTATGTAAATCGAAAGTAGTGTTTGTTGAGGGTGTACTAAATGACCTTCACAAACAGTTGCATTGTAGTGACTTATTCACAAGAGCCAGAATGTGATGTGACTTTGCCTCTATGTTCATACCCCAACGACTCTATTTGACTCTGCTCTTCAGGGTTACAAAATGGATGACCTCTTATCATCTTATGTAAACATGTACGAGATGCAGAGGCAGGCTGTGCGACCCAGAAATAACTCCATGTTCCCTACCTAATGCCTGCTGGGAAATATGGAGGACAAGGAAAATTCATTTAATTGACAGAACTAGTAATTTGATGGAGGAATTTAATTATTATATTGCTTTTCAGTTGGTCTAAAACCTTTTGCCTAGCTTTGTAATTAAAATGCTGTATTGAATTGACACTGTGCCTTGTGTATGTGTGTAAAAGATTTCTCATAGCAATTTTGAATACCAGTATCCACAGTGTGAAACCCCCCAAAAATGTCATGTGTAGGCCTATATACAAACAACAAGGATGATTGAATTCAAACTAATAAAGCAGTTCTGAAATATAAGATGGCAGCTCATGTTGTATGTGTGAATTGAAAGGATTATTTCAAGGATTAGAGGGGAATGAAGAGATGGATATTTTTTGGCCAACAACAAAGCTCCCCACTGGGCACAGATGTCAATTCAATGTCTATTCCACGTTGTTTCAGCTTAATTTCATTGTAATGACGTGGAAACAACATTGATTCAACCATTGTGTGTCCAGTGGGTCTTAGACATATTAATGTTGACATGGAGGTCCCAGTAAAGCAGAGGCCAAGTGGCTAACTTTAGGGAAGTGATTGTTATTAAGAAGTGGCAGGAGATGTGGAATCAGGGGCGGACTGGCCATTGGGCAGTTCAGGCAAAAGCTATATGGGCTAATCCATTTTTGGCCCAGTGGGCCGGTCTAAATTGGGGGTTTTGCGCAAAATCCTTATTTGGCTTATAATGGGGTAGGCAAAAATAATGGGTCAGTGTGGGGGCCTCAAGGGACGGAATGGGTCAGTGCGTTAGAAATGCTCGGGCCGATTTCTGATCCCAGTCCGCCCCTGTGTGAAATGGAGGGAAAGGGCCTACATATTTTTAAGATCCAGGGAAAGGCGAGGGCAGGGAGGTCCTCGGGTAGACTGAAGGGAGACCATAGTTTCTAGGCTGAGACTGGGGCATACAATGTTGAAGGAATACTACATTGAATATTATAGGTAGCAGTCAACTGGGAGGTGTGATTATTGGCAGGAGGTTGAGACGGTGGAACATGTCAGAAATATGGGAGAGAAAGGGAACGTTTCCGGGTAAGTTTAACAGCATTCAGGAGGCAGATATGAAAGAGATGCTTAGTAAACCACCGGAGATGTGATTAATATATTTGTAATTTGTTTTCTTGGAGATAGGCGGGCAAAGAGTTCTAGAAGCATATCAGCAAGGTTTAGATCTTCCCTGCCACTGGTCCATGCTCCAGCCCAATTAATAATGGTAAATAACGCAATTGAATTTGTTTTCCAACTGTTAATAAAATCTGAAGAAGAAAGTAGAATTGAACATGCGTTGTGGACAAAGCAAATCCCAGCAAGCCTGAAACCAGAGGCGAAGTGAGAGGATAATCATTTTTTTTTAAATACAGTTGAAGTCGGAAGTTTACATATACTTAGGTTGGAGTCATTAAAACTCGTTTATCAACCACTACACAAATTTCTTGTTAACAAACTATAGTTTTGGCAAGTCGGTTAGGACATATACTTTATGCATGACACAAGTAATTTTTCCAACAATTGTTTACAGACAGATTATTTCACTTATAATTCACTGTATCACAATTCCAGTGGGTCAGAACTTAACATACACTAAGTTGACTGTGCATTTAAACAGCTTGGAAAACTCCAGAAAATTATGTCATGGCTTTAGAAGCTTCTGATAGGCTAATTGACATCATTTGAGTCAATTGGAGGTTAACCTGTGGATGTATTTCAAAGCCTACCTTCAAACTCAGTGCCTCTTTGCCTGACATCATTGGAAAATCAAAAGAAATCAGCCAAGACCTCAGAAAAAAATTTGTAGACCTCCACAAGTCTGGTTCATCCTTGGGAGCAATTTCCAAATGCCTGAAGGGATCACGTTCATCTGTACAAACAATAGTACGCAAAAATAAACACCATGGACCACACAACCGTCATACCGCTCAGGAAGGAGACGCGTTCTGTCTCCTAGAGATAAACGTACTTTGGTGCGAAAAGTGCAAATCAATCCCAGAGCAACAGCAAAGGACCTTGTGAAGATGCTGGAGGAAACAGGTACAAAAGTATCTATAGCCACAGTAAAACGAGTCCTATACCGACATAACCTGAAAGGCCTCTCAGCAAGGAAGAAGCCACTGCTCCAAACCCGCCATAAAAAAGCCAGACTACGGTTTGCAACTGCACATGGGGACAAAGATCGTACTTTTTGGAGAAATGTCCTCTGGTCTGATGAAACAAAAATAGAACTGTTTGGCCATAATGACCATCGTTCTGTTTAGAGGAACAAGGGAGAGGCTTGCAAGCCGAAGAACACCATCCCAACTGTGAAGCACGGGAGTGGCAGCATCATGTTGTGGGGGTGCTTTGCTGCAGGAGGGACTGGTGCACTCACAAAATAGATCATCATGAGGATTGAAAAAATATGTGGATATATTGAAGCAACATCTCAAGACATCAGTCAGGAAGTTAATGCCTGGTCGCAAATGGGTCTTCCAAATGGACAATGGCCCCAAGCATACTTCCAAAGTTGTGGCAAAATGGCTTAAGGACAACAAAGTCAAGGTATTGGAGTGGCCATCACAAAGCCCAAATACTAATTGAGTGTATGTAAACTTCTGACCCACTGGGAATGTGATGAAAGAAATTAAAGCTGAAATAAATAATTCTCTCTACTATTATTCTGACATTTCACATTCTTAAAATAAAGTGGTGATCCTAACTGACCTAAAACAGGGATTTATTACTTGGATTAAATGTCATGAGTTGTGAAAAACTGAGTTTAAATGTCACGGATCGCTAGGAGTGGTGGGTGTGGAGTTAGGCGCAGTGAGCAGTGGTTCCAATGAATATACGTTTTATTCAGCTGGGCCCAGCCAACAACCAGGCAAAATGACCAATAAACCGATAAGTCCCCCAACCAGGGAAAATAACGGACAGCAAACACGTAAGAGCAAAACAATAATACACCACTGACATAAAGGATAAGCCCGCACAAAAGCAGGCGGGACCTGGGAGTTTAAATAGCCCTTAATTAACAACAAATAAGATACAGGTGAAATGGATCAAGACAAAATAAACAGGAAAGAAAAAGGAATCGGTGGCAGCTAGTAGACCGGTGACGACGACCGCCGAGCGCCGCCCGAACAGGGAGAGGAGCCACCTTCGGTGGAAGTCGTGACATTAAATGTATTTGGCTAAGGTGTATGTAAACTTCCGACTTCAACTGTTTGTCCATGTGAGATAGTGTCTATGGGAGAGTGGAGGTCTATGGGAGACATTAGCAGTGTGTGGGTAAAATCACTGGGGAAACCAACCCCCCCCACATGCACAAATTCAACGTGTAGACCTTACCGTGAAATGCTTACCAGCCCTTAACCAACAATGCAGTTCCAAGAAAAATACGAGTAAAGATTTTTTTTTTTATAAACTGAAGTTTAAAAAAATTATAACAAAAATGAGGCTATATACAGGGGGTACTTGAAAAAGCAAAAGCAGAATACCAGGTGGAAAATGATCAAATCAAATTATATTTGTCACAGGCGCAGAATACTTACAGTATAATGCTTACTTACTAGCCCTTAACCAACAATGCTTTAAGAAGTTAAGTTAAGTGCTAAGTAAAAAATGAAAAATAAAAGTAACAAATAATTAAAACAGCAGCAGTAAAATAACCATAGCGAGGCTATTTACAGGGGGTTCCGGTACAGAGTCAATGTGCGGGGGCACCGATTAGTCGAGGCAATTGAGATAATATGTACATGTAGGTAGAGTTAAAGTGACCATGCATAGATAATAAACAGAGAGTAGCAGCAGTGTAAAAGAGGGGTCTGGGTAGCCATTTGATTAGCTGTTCAGGATTCTTATAGCTTGGGGTAGAAGCTGTTCTTTGTGGGTGTCACAAATCCTTCAACGTCTACTTACGTGCATTGCAGCTGTCTTTTATGCTGAAATTGTTTACCAAAAATCTATTCAATGCCATCAAGAAAGAAATGTGTCAAAAGACTACTTGGTTTGTTTTCAATGTGAAAACTAAAGGGTTTCAGGACAAAATGGCTGTTGTTTCTTGACTGTCAGAAATATACATAACCTGGGTCTGAGTCCCAAATGACACCCTATTCCCTATTTGCCATTTGGGACAATCTTCCTCATCTTCCTCAGAGTGAGGGTTGTCATTCTGGTCCACAGCCAGACCTGCACATAAAATGTGTATTGAAATACAAGAGTTTATTATTGACTACTATATTGGATGACATATGGAGTTCTTTCTAGCCACTGTGCTTCTGCATCGGCATTGCTTTCTCTTTGGAGTTTTAGGCTGGGAATCTGTAAAGCATTGTGTGACAACTGCTGATGCAAAAAAGGGCTTTATAAACGTTATGAACCAAGCTGGTCAGAGCCACTAGGTGGCAGTACTTACCTTCAGTAGAACTGGATGTCAAGGGCACGAACAGTGATGTACTATGGAGGACCATTCACACAATGTAGAGGTATATATGTCTCCCTTTTTTTTTTAATGTTTATGCTCCCTGAAAAGGTTAAATCGTAGAGACTGGTGGTCATTGATTTTGGACCACATACCCCATACTGCTGAGAGACATTACACATACTTTGCCATAAGCTAAGCTTAATTTGCTCTTGACTGAGGGACGTTTGGACAATGTTTCACTGTGTGGAGAGGGGAAATGATGTCAGTGAGAGGTGGGTCCCAGAACAGTATGTGTGTGAAGGAAGGGTGGTAAACACCAGAATTTGGGCCCAAAGTAAAATAACACTTTGCTTGTGTTTACATTGTGGGTGTGTAGTGGAAAAAAGAAGTCCAGGGAAATACACGTTGGCTCATTCTTTAGGGCCATGACTGAAGGCAAACAAGAGTTAACTTGGGGATGTGGTTTCATGTGGGTGTTTCTTGGGTGTGTCTTTGCCATTCAATTTCAACAAACAAGGGCCGTAGCGAGTACAGCGAGTTAAGCTAAGCTAGCTTTGCTATGGAGACAACAAAGTTTTGAAGTTGAGGACCTCCCCTCCTGACTGACTTGCCATGTCAAGATGGTCAGCTAATTCAGTTCTATGTGTAGGCCAAAGCCTGTGTTGACCTTGTGTTTAGCCAAGCGGACAGCAGCTAGCTAGCTGGTGATAGGATAGCCAGCTGCAGCTATCTAGCTAGCTGATATTTCTGTCAAATCAGTTATGGCAAGAGACAGTGTCTGGAATGTGTTTCATAAGACACTCGTTCTACAACACCTTGCCTTGAAAGTAGCTTGTAGCTTAATTTCAACAAGTCATGTAAATATATGTTACCGTGGAAACAGTAAGAACTGAGAGTTGAGTCATTCATTACTATTACACAAGATCTACACAAAACCTACTGGTTTTACTACTCGTTGTGATTTCTGTAGTAATTTCAGTAGTATTGATGGCCTTGCCTTCATTCATCTTTGACTTAACTATCTTCAGATCCTCTTTTTAGTTGCAGCCACATATCTCCACCACATAACTTTTAAGAAAATAAAGACAAGCAAAAGAGACAACAAATTATAAGCCATTATCAATCATCGGCTAACACAGAAAAACATTTGATAAACAATGTTAATCTTACCAACAATGGCTTCCAGTCTTATGTCGAGGACCTCCTTGTCAAAAGGTCAAAACGCACAGGAGGTTGGTGGCACATTAATTGGGGAGAACGGGCTTGTGGTAATGACTGGAGCGGAATGAGTGGAATGGTATCAAATACATCAAACACATGGTTTCCAAGTGTTTGATGCCATTCCATTTGCTCTGTTCCGGCCATTATTATGAGCTGACTGATTTGACTAGCAATCTTTTTGACATGGTAAAAAGTTATATTACCGGCTAATCAACAACATGAAGGTATTCATAAAACATCATTTATAGATGGTGCCTGTATAAGGACTAGGAAAGATGAGGAAAGATGGAAGATAATTACATTTGGGATTGTCAACAGTTGCTAGCTAACAACAACCAACTACTTCCTGTTTTGTTTTCTGCGGTTGCGAAAAAGCTGTGTAATCTGGCTAGTGTTGTGACTACTTATTTACTATCAACATCAAGTAGTAAAAACTCTACCTGATTATTACTGGAAACACTACTGTTTTTCTACTGAACATTACAAAACAATACTTGTGTATCTTGAGTAGTTTCGTGAGGGTTATGGGAAGCCCATTTTCACTACAGTAGCTATTTCCTGAGCAAGGGCAGGTACTAAACACACCTGTCTTGTCTGTCGAAGAGTTCGTTTTGTGTGACCCAGTGCCTTTGGTGGGCGGGGTTTGCTCATTTTCGATCGTTCAATTGTTCCTCCTAAGAAGAGGTTTCCGCCCACTCGGGGCACTGGGCCATGCAAAGAAAACTCGCCCAGTCCTTTCCCAGAAAACACGGTGCCACTACGTGTTAATAGGCAAACGGGGGCATGAATTGTTGACATAAGTGTATTCTAAGCCCAACCTTCATTTACCCATTGTGACGAACTCACAGGTTCTAAACTCTGTTTTGAATGAGACTGGATGAGACTAACTTTACACCAAAATTATCCTATTTAGACTATGTAGTAAATTTTGACACTAGAATAAATGTTTCAGACTCATATCGATGCCACACAGGCCATTTTCAAAGGGATTAGTTGGGTTTTAGGGGCAGTCGCTCTTTAATAGCTTTTGTCTTTAGTAGGCTAATAGGTGGGGCGAGTTACCTCCCTGCGGCTCTAAAGTCACCATAACACATTACACCTTAATTACCCAATGTCCAAAATATGTTCTGGTTCGACAACAAGAAAAACAAATGGCATGCGGCTACGTCAATCCATTTCTCCTTTGGGTGTTTTAGAAATCCCTATTTGCTGGAGCAGACCTGGGCTCTGAAAGTTGTTCCAGATGTCCACTGAAAGTACCACAACAACCTTCTATTAACTCAGCCCCACCAGAGCGCTGCATGGGGACTTTAATGGACACAATCTGTGTTTGGAAGATCTAAATATTACACATTCCAACTGGTTTGTGCATACATAAAACAGAGTTGACTGGAAATTATATTGCTTCACAGCATTCCAACCAGCACAGAGCAGTGAGCCCATCCCTTGACAAAGGCAGTTAGCTGAAATATTCCGTATTTATTTGTGTTGGCTAATGTTTGGAATATAAATAAATGAACAATTAAGCATGCTTTTTTCTCTCTTGGATCGCTTTCCCCTTTCAAGGATTATACTGTACTTTCACAGCACTTCTTGTCATACAGGGATCCTTGAAAGTCGGGATAATCCTTGTCTGGCAGGGAAATTTCATTTTTATAGTTATTTCATTATTTAATGAAAAAAAAGACATGTAGTGGAATTTTCTAAGAGAAAATATTCCCCTCAGGAAGACCACTCATGGTCTGAAAAGTTCTCTACTTTTGATATATTTACAAACAATATTGAAATCACCATGGTTACAATTATAACCTGTCAACTCCATCTCATACAGTAGAGTAACAATGGCGCCAGAGAAGGCTGACGTTTTACGTGTCCCCAACCCATTGTGTTTTTTTGTTCGTTTATTTGCGTTTATTTTGTTTAGTTGTTTGTAACTTCTTTTTTGACTTATTTTGTACATAATGTTGCCGCTACAGTCTCTTATGACCGAAAATAACTTCTGGATTTCAGGACTGCGATTACTCACCACGGACTGGCAGAATCCTTTTTTTCCTTTAACGAGTCTGACGAGCCCGACGCGAATGACATACTGCTTTCTTGGGAACAGGCCCAGATCCCCGTGATTTGCACGAAGAGGAGGCGGAAAAAAGGGCCCAGAGGGCGGACTGCCTTCGGAGAATTCGTAGGCAATCAAATAAACCTCCACTTCCATCCATTCTGCTAGCAAACGTGCACTCTTTGGAGAATAAAATAGATGACCTACGCGGAAGATTAAACTACCAACGGGACATTCAAAACTGTAATATCTTATGCTTCACGAAGTCGTGGCTGAACGATGACACTATCAACATACAGCTGGCTGGTTATACGCTGTATCGGCAGGACAGAAAAGCGGCATCTGGTAAGACAAGGGGCGGACAACTATGTATTTTTGTAAATAACAGCTGGTGCACGATATCTGACGAAATCTCGAGCTATTGCTCACCTGAGGTAGAGTATCTCATGATAAACTGTAGACCACACTATCTACCTAGAGAGTTTTCATCTGTATTTTTCATAGCTGTTTACATACCACCACAGACTGAGGGTGGCACTAAGACAGCCTTGAATGAGCTGTATTTCGCCATAAGCAAAGAAGAAAACGCTCACCCAGAGGCGGCGCTCCTGGTAGCCGGGAACTTTAATGCAGGGAAACTTAAATCCGTTTTACCAAATTTCTATCAGCATGTTAAAAACTTCTTATGGCTGCAGGGGCAGTATTGAGTAACTTGGAAAAAGGTGCCCATTTCAAACGGCCTCGTACTCAATTCTTGCTCGTACAATATGCATAGTATTATTACTATTGGATAGAAAACACTCTCTAGTTTCTAAAACCGTTTGAATTATTTCTCTGAGTGAAACAGAACTCATTCTGCAGCCCACTTCCTGACAGGAAGTGAGATTTCTGAAATCGAGGTCTCTGTTCAAGGGCTTGCCTATAAATGGGCATGATACGTATTAGTATACATGCACGTCATACACATTCCGCTAGATGTCAAGAGGAAGTGAGAGAAGAAATGAAGTGATTATCTTGGTCTGAGGTGGAATAAATCCTCTTGGAATGACGTGTCTGACATTTCCTGTTTTCTGAAAAGCGCGAAGTTGGACCTGGAATTGCCTTCTGGAAAGCTGTCGTTATAGGCGAATACTATCTCCGGCTTTGATTTTATTTGATACATGTTACAATATCATCGTAAAGTATGTTTTTTCAATATAGTTTTATTAGATTATTGAATTTTTTTCGGGACGTTAGGCGTGTTGCGTTGTGTCCCTTTGTTCAGGATGGAGAGCTTCGTGCCACTTGGCCAGTGTGCTTGCTAATTCAAGAGGGAAAAATGATGTTCTAAATCCAAACAACGACTGTTCTGGACAAAGGACCCCTTGTACAACATTCTGATGGAAGATCACCAAAAGTAAGACCCATTTTATGATGCTATTTCATATATCTGTCGAACTGTGCTATCGCTACCGTTTGCCTTGAATGAATGCTGTTGTGTGTTAGCTATTGTAGTAAGCTAATATAACGCTATATTGTGTTTTCGCTGTAAAACACTTAAAAAATCGGAAATATTGGCTGTATTCACAAGATCTTTGTCTTTCATTTGCTATACACCATATATTTTTCAGAAATGTTTTATGATGAGTATTTAGGTATTTGACGTTGGTGTCTGTAATTACTCTGGTTGCTTCGGTGCTATTTCTGACGGTAGCTGTGATGGTAGCAGCAATGTAAAACTGATTTATACCTCAAATATGCACATTTTTCGAACAAAACATAGATTTATTGTGTAACATGTTATAGGACTGTCATCTGATGAAATTGTTTCTTGGTTAGTTTGGTTGGATCTTGGTTAGTTAGGTTGGCTTTGTGCATGCTACCTGTGCTGTGAAAAATGTCTGTCCTTTTTTGTATTTGGTGGTGAGTTAACATAAATATACGTGGTGTTTTCGCTGTAAAACATTTAAAAAATCGGACATGTTGGCTGGATTCACAAGATGTTTATCTTTCAAATGCTGTATTGGACTTGTTAATGTGTGAAAGTTAAATATTTCTAAAAAATATATTTTGAATTTCGCGCCCTGCACTTGAGCTGGATGTTGTCATAAGTGTACCGGTGTCGGGCTTGCAGCCTGAAGAAGTTTTTAAATGTGCAACCAGAGGGGAAAAAACTCTGGACCACCTTTACTCCACAGACAGAGATGCATACAAAACTCCCTCTCGCCCTCCATTTAGCATAATTCTATCCTCCCGAATCCTGCTCACAAGCAAAAATTAAAGCAGGAAGCACCAGTGACTAGATCAATAAAAAAGTGGTCAGATTAAGCAGATTCTAAGCTACAGGACTGTTTTGCTAGCACAGACTGAAATATGTTTCGGGATTCCTCCAATGGCATTGAGGAGTACACCACATCAGTCATTGGCTTCATCAATAAGTGCATTTATGACATCAGCCCCACAGTGACCGTACGCACATTCCCCAACCAGAAGCCATGGATTACAGGCAACATCTGCACTGAGCTAAAGGCTGAGCCGCTGCTTTCAAGGAGCGGGACTCTAACCCGGAAGCTTATAAGAAATCCAGCTATGCCCTCCGACGATCCATCAAACAGGCAAAGCGTCAATACAGGACTAAGATCAAATTGTACTACACCGGCTCTGATGCTCGTCAGATGTGGCAGGGCTTGCAAACCATTACAGAGTAGAAAGGAAAGCACAGCCAAGAACTGCCCAGTGACACGAGCCTAGCAGACGAGCTAAACTACTTCTATGCTAGCTTCGAGGCAAATAACACTGAAACATTATTATTTTACATTATTAAAGATGTATCAAATTGGACCTTTGTAGCAAGTTTCTATGTACAGAAGGTTTTATTTTTGTTTAAAAAATGTTGCTCAAAAAACTTGGGGGTCCAAATAAAACCACCTGTGGGCCGCCAGTTGGGGAAACACACATGTTGATTAGCTCAATGTAAAGACTGAACTGAAATTTTTTATTTGATTTTTATTTCACCTTTATTTAACCAGGTAGGCCAGTTGAGAACAAGTTCTCATTTACAACTGCGACCTGGCCAAGATAAAGCAAAGCAGTGCGACACAAACAACAACACAGAGTTACACATGGAATAAACATGCGTAGAGTCAATAACACAATAGAAAAAAAAGAAAGTCTATATACAGTGTGTGCAAATGGCGTGAGGAGGTAAGGCAATAAATAGGCCATAGTAGCGAAGTATTTACAGTTTAGCAAATTAACACTGGCGTGATAGATGAGCAGATGATGATGTGCAAGTAGAAATACTGGGGTGCAAAAGAGCAGAAAAGTAAATAAAAACAATATGGAGATGAGGTAGGTAGATTGGGTGGGCTATTTACAGATGGGTTATGTACAGCTGCAGCGATCAGTAAGCTGCTCAGATAGCTGATGTTTAAAGTTAGTGAGGGAAATATAAGTCTCCAGCTTCAGCGATTTTTGCAATTCGTTCCAGTCATTGGCAGCAGAGAACTGGAAGGAAAGGCGGCCAAAGGAGGTGTTGGCTTTGGGGACGACCAGTGAGATATACCTGCTGGAGTGCGTGCTACGGGTGGGTGTTGTTATTGTGACCAGTGAGCTGAGATAAGGCGGAGCTTTACCTAGCATAGACTTATAGATGACCTGGAGCCAGTGGGTCTGGCGACGAATATGTAGCGAGGGCCAGCCGATTAGAGCATACAGGTCGTAGTGGTAGGTGGTATAAGGGGCTTTGGTGACAAAACGGATGGCACTGTGATAGACTGCATCCAGTTTGCTGAGTAGAGTATTGGAAGCTATTTTGTAAATGACATCGCCGAAGTCGAGGATCGGTAGGATAGTCAGTTTTACGAGGGTATGTTTGGCGGCGTGAGTGAAGGAGGCTTTGTTGTGAAATAGGAAGCCGATTCTAGATTTAATTTTGGATTGAAGATGTTTAATATGAGTCTGGAAGGAGAGTGTACAGTCTAGCCAGACACCTAGGTATTTGTAGTTGTCCACAAACATCTAATATCAAGTGCCTGATTCACACCATAGGGCCGACCCAAACCATACTGTGCTGGCTCAGGTATCTTCTTTACACATTGTCCTTTTAGCATGGTTACAGGAACTATAGTATGGTGGAGGCGTAACCAGGCCAGCCTAGTACAGCTTGGCTTGGCTCAGCTCGGTTTGACTTCCAAAGTTCTTCCCTTTCAATTCACTGCTCTTATATTAGTGTTTCCCATCAGTATTCTAAGCCCTCAAACTACAAAGCATCTTCTGAACTATTAGAAATGTGTTCTAAAACAGTAAAGGGTCCAGAGAAGAAACAAATGTTACAAAAACAAAAAGTGTACAACAATGATCTTCGTGTTTAACACAACCGATATGATCCTCTAATGACAATTGGTTGAGGTCGAAGAAGAGCTTTCAAGTGGTTGAGCAACAGAAGAAGAATGTCAAAATACATTTGCCCTGACATCTCCTGACATGCTAGCCCCGTTGCGGAATTTCACCCGTGACCCCGTCAACGTTACGATCTTTCTTCATCATGTAAAATCCAGGAAAGAGAACCTTTGTTGAAACCTGCCAACCGCCTCTCAGAGAAACAGAAGGAATGTTGGCGGCTCCTCAAACTACTGTCAGTGCAAGGGGGAAGAAAAACTCACTTAGTCCGTAAATAAGATTGATAGCTGCTCGCATACCACCAGTTCCCATGGAAGCTTTCCTGCTCCTATCTAATCAGACTGATCTTGTCATCTAATTTCCTGCATGGGCTTACATAAGGGAGGGCCCTGCCAAGTCCATGCTTGTTGAGGTGCTTTAAACATCCAACCTCTATCTAACTATCAACCCACAGTACCAAATATTTTTTATAACTAACCCAAGATAGACCAGAGCCTGTCGTTTCCAATGGGAGCAAATGAATCATAGTTGGCAAGCAAGGAAATGGGCAGAGCCAAGCACAAGCTAGTGAGAGCCAATTAGCACATTCTAGCATGTATTTGCATATTTCCGTTAGGGAACGCCTACTCTATGAAGTGTGCGTGTGCAATAACTCAATTCACTCCTTCTAAACAACGTAATTTTAAAAAACTTTGGCAAAGGGTAAAGTGTACAAAACGCAGTCGACTCAGTTTTTTACAGATTCTAGTTTTTCTGAGATCAAATGTTTCATCGATGACAAAATGTGCAGAATGTCAGCCAAAATTAATCTAGCTCCTTCTTCCCCCACTGCTGGTCCACTTGGCTTCCTCTCATCACCATATTTGGTAGTGAGTGGAAACACCAACCGGATGCTTCACATTTATATATCTGGTGAAATATCTGGCTCATTGTTCTGTCTGTGACAGTAACATTGTGTAACAGGGTTGGTTATGTTTCCACTTGCCTCTAAAGAAATGTGTATTTAATGTTCAAGCATTCTTATTGGTTAGTTCAACTCTGATGACAATAAGGTGTGTTGTGATTGGCCCCGCTTGCAGATAGGGGGAGATCGCGAACGTCAGGTCTTCCCAGTAGGAAAATGTGATGCAAGGGTTAGGTCACGTTTTGAATACTGTTTTCTATTTTACAACGTGTACAAGTTTGCTGTACGTTACTGATTTATACATATGTGGGTATATGGTACCTCTTAGGGATTGAGGGGCTTTCTGGGATGTGCTTTGGCATATGATTGCTGTAAATAAATGTGTTAGCTAGCCGATGTCATGGTCACATAAGCCACTGCTAACACAGTTGTCTTCATGCTACAGATTTTGCCATCGACAGCCATCAATACTGTTAAGCCCTGCACAACTAACGTGCTGTTTCCCATTTAACAACAGGTATTTACACATGTTATATTTTGTATTGTATTTTTGTATTTTGTTCGCCCAGTAGGAAAATGTGATGCAAGGGATTTTGCCATGGACAGCCATCAATACTGTTAAGCCCTGCACAACTAACGTGCTGTTTCCCATTTAACAACAGAAATAAATGATGCTCAACTGGGACCACTGGCCCGAAGTGATTTATTTTGAGAAAACACAACGCATGGAGAGTACATTATACATCTGTTACAATTGCCTGTGTGAAAATCAACATCATGGACAAATTACCTCGACTAACCTGTACCCCCGGAGCATTGACTCGGTACCGGTAGCCCCTGTATATAGCCTCGTTAATGTTATTTTATTGTGTTACATTTTATTATTTTTTCTTTCGTTTATTTGGTAAATATCTGCTTAACTCTTTCTTGAACTGCACTGTTGGTTAAGGGCTTGTAAGGAAGCATTTCACGGTAAGGTCTACACTTGTATTCGGCACATGTGACAAATAAAGTTAGATTTGATTTTAAATGCTTCTGACTTGACTTAGAGGAAATTACGGTCGACAGTTTTCTATCTGTGGGTCGGTTGCACAACTGATGAGAGTGTGTTGAATCAGATGAAACTGGAACTCATAGAAGTATGAACAGCTCAGGGTACATGGAGGTCAACAAACTCATAGCCACAGCTATCAAGCAATACAACAGTCACACACTCATTACACTGTTGACCAGTGGAGGAAGGGGAGGACCAATTCCTAGTGAATTTCATAAAAATAGTAAAACATTAAAAAAGTTATCCTTTTTAGATAAAACTAGACTAAATATATTCACGTCACCAAATAACTGATTAAAGCACACTGTTTTGCAATGAAGGTCTACAGTAACCTCAACACTCTAGGGTAGCACCATGGTGTAGGCGGAGAACAGCTATTTTCCGTCCTCTGAGTACATTGACTTCAATACAAAACCTTCGAGGCTCATGTTTCTCACCTCCTTCCATAGACTTACACAGTAATTATGACATCTTTCGGATCAAAGGATCAGAGAATGAATCTAGTACTGAAAGCATAAGCTACATCTAGCTAGCACTGCAGTACATACAATGTGGATAGTAGTTGACAAAGAGAGAGAAAAGACAAGAGTTGAACAGTTTATTCATTTCTTAAAAAATGAAGGATAATCAGCGAGAGAGAGACATTTTGTTGTATTTTTTTTCACTTCCACTTAGCTAGGTAATGCAGCTAGCTAATTTAGTCTACTCAAACACCCAGCTCAAACAGAGAGGAATGTTATTTATGTTAGCTAGCTGGCTAGGGCTATCCAACACTGGAACTCTCCAAGTCAAGGTAAGTGTTCAGTTTTATTAATTTATTGCTACCGCGGCCCGCCGGTGTAACTGCTAAACTGCTTGCTGTACACTGTACTGCGTGATTGTGGTGGGTTTACTAACACGTTAGTTCTAGTAGCTATGTTGACTATGACATTACTTTAGATAATATGTTAGGTAATATGCTGACAACGACGTAGGCTGTGGGTAGCGGTTAGCGGTTATGGTATGAAGGTTTGGCTTGTAAAGTTTTTTATTTTTTATTATTTGGAATACTCAAGTATTTTGTTTTTGAGTTGACTCATATAAACATCATATCCCGTTTACAATAACACAAAAAAGATTGTATTCCGTATATGAGAAACCCGGATAAGATGCCTGGGATATGCTGATCTAAGACAGGAGAGACTGTCATGTAAACATCTTATCCCGTTTACTGTTGTTTTTGTGGTCAGGCTCAGTTTAACATATCATGGATATTGTGTGATGTTTTCATCTGATTGTCAAATAAATCACTTCAAAAAGTAGGTTCCCTGCACAGTTCCATCCACCATAATAAGTCCATAATACTTTAGCCTACTATAATTAATTTACTATTGGCCACTTTCAACCTTAATTTAGACATGTTTCTGCTTATTATTTCCTACATTTGGTAGGCCATATTATAATTTCTGGCATTTGTTAGGCCATTTGTTTGCCAACTATATTTAGATACATTCAGCTTCTCTTCTGTCATAACTTGTTGCCCCAGAAGACAAACAAAAGTAGTGCTCACCAGTCTTACATCGATAGAATGAATGCATTAGTAATTTAGTTAACACTGGTAAAGTTGTCTGTTTCGTTTAGGGACCGGGGAGAAAACGCAATAACTCCAAAACAGTGGAAAGATTGGTCCTGTGCAAAATTTGTGAGAACTTATAGGCCTACAGTCAGTGTCCATATTTCATTTACTATCATATTTAACCCATATACTTAAATCAGGAATATTCTGTTTATTCTTGGATACAGGGATACTCATGAGCGGGATATCAAAAGTGCATGTAAACGGCTTATCCCGAATAAGACCTTATGAGCTACTATCCGGAATACTGTGCTCCAATATGCTGTAATATAAATAAATCCACGCTCATTAAACATGTATAATCCTCCCTAATCTTAAACAGCACCGACTGCCACTGGTCTTGATATACTGATATGTGTAGTCTTGATACTAGTATACAATCTGAACATTTGACATCCTTGCTCACTAGAGATAGTCAAAACTATAGCAAGGTCTGGCTGACACTGATAATGACACACACACACACACACAAAGGCACACAGGGCACATTGAGTCACATGAGTGAACCTGTCATTCTGCCGTACCCCAGCACATTATCTGTCATTGTCCTGTACTCAAAAATCTCATTGTGGTGTACAGACTAGCTATGACAGCTGGGTCATGTACAGTAGGGCACACCCGTAGCAAAATATTTTGTAAAAATCTGAGTTGTTATTCGACACATCCAGGTAGTATCTTCCCGTTTCACTCCATTTCAAAATGTTTTCTCCCTTCTGAACACAACCCAAGTAAAGCCAATACAGGCCAATGTGGAGCACTCTTCCCTTTCAAACCAGGGGTTGGAAGTTGGAACCGGTTCAGGGAACAGAACCTAAAACTACATTTTTTGAGGAACAGAATCAGAACCGGGAACAAAAGGGATCTATCTTGTTCTGGAACAGAACCATTATTTTTAAAAGCATGGGAACCGGTTAATAATGTTCTTTTAAATTCTGTGATTTTTTCCCAGTCCCACAAAAAACACAACAATTCAAAGCCCTCAATCTGTCACTCAGAAACGTATTCCAGTGTCTGCCTGCCAGTGTGTGTGCAGGCTACCTTCCCCTACCCTTCTGAAGCATAGGCTACTGTGGCCTACAGACGCTCCAAGCGTGATTCAGAAATGGAGAGATATGTTATTAGAACAGATTAACTTTTTCAACGCTAGTTACAATATGATACAATAGTTATCCCATTTCACATTGGATTTATTAACTACCAAGAGGTAAGATGTGATTTAATTTTAATTCTGGTGCCGCTGTGCGCACACACAAGCTTGTTAGCTAGCTAGCTAGCTCTGGTCCAACGTTAAGCCAACTCTCGGAAGTTGAAAGACATTCAAAGTTCCTTCATAGAAGCTGCTCCTCTGTGGGTATAATTCTGTGGGCCTAATTCAGATAATGTATGTCGAGTCAAGCCTCCTCCACCCTCTCTCCTCCCCACCTGCAAAATTTCAGTCGCATCTCGCGCCCTGCACTTATGTCTAATGCATGTAAACAACTAGGCCTATAGCTTGCCCGCTCTACAGCAAGCTGCTCTATTTGCACTGGTTGGTAAAGTAATTTAATGTCGGGCTTTCAGAGGTTTAAAAAGGAACAGAAAAGAGCGATATAAACGATATTAAGTATTTTTTTGTTCAAACCGGTTCAGAACTTTATTTTGCTTGTTGGAACAGGACAAAAAAAATAGTGGTTCTGTTCCGAACAAAACAATTGGAAAATAATTTGTTACAAACCCCATTTCAAACTGAGAATAATGCACTGTAACCCAAGTCAGTTGACGACCTACCCCCCGGGCAAAACCTCCCCTAATCTGGACAATGCTGGGCCAATTGTGCGCCGACCTATGGGACTATATAAACAGACCCGACTCAAAACTGTACTGCACATACTGTATAGGCACACACAGGGGTGGTAAAGCACTCAAAGTTACTATACATGTAGTCTATTTTGTTGTTCGTGGAAACTTCAACCAGGATAAGTTGAGAGAACATGAGAGCTGGCCACTGGGGAATGCTGAGCCTAAACAATGCATCTCTGGCATTCATGAAGTAACGAGAGCCCTCATTATCTCTCTCTTTCTTGGTTTCTCTCACTCTCTGGAAGGAATGAATGTGTCAAGAGAAGACGGGAGGTAAAGTGAGGTAAAGAAAAAGTGTAAAGAAAAAAACTGCCAACAGAACAAATTTTCTAATTCATGGTCACCAAAATCTTTTTTTTTTCAGGAATAAAATATGTGAAAGTAACAGGAGCTATATATTATAATATTTTATTGTTCCATGAAATGTTTGAATTCAAATTCACAACCTTCATATTGTTAGGAGTTAACAGAAATGTCTTTGCTTGAGGTCAACGCTTTATCTGTTGGACAGCTGGACATAACCATGATTGTCTGCACATAACTTACAACACACAAAAAAATAATCTTTGGCATTCTGTTCATAGCACTAAATATCTAAAATAATTAGAGAAACGTCTGTATAAAATATATTATTCTGTTAGTTCAGAAAAAGGCTCACAGTAAACGAAAACCAAATGGTGTAGTTTGCAGCTTAATCAATGTGGTGAATCTGACCAGCGGATTCACTACATCAGAAAATACACACGAAGAATACAAAAAAACTATTGGTGAAAAGCAATAAAACAAACTCTTCACCTTCCCCAGGTTGAGAATGGTCTCGCCGACCTCATGTTTAGAAGTCGGAATAGAAAAACCAGACTATACATTGCATACTGTTTCACAACTATTTCTAAATCTGTAGAGACTAGTGGAGGCTGCTGAAGGGAGGACGGCTCATAATGTCTGGAACGGAGCAAACGGAATGGCATCAAACACATGGAAACCATGCGTTTTATGTATTTTTTCCCTATTCCACTCCAGTCATTACCATGAGACAGTCCCCAATTAAGGTGCCACCAACCTCCTGTGGTAGAGACAGCTACTGGGGCTTAGGGAATATGGCCAAGGAAAATATGAACATTAAGATTGTTTGGCATTTTTATTCAATTATGGAGATGGGAGAGTTGTTTTCCTAACTCTGAAGAATTCCATGGCACAGGAATGTGGCCAGATTGTGGGCACATTTTTGCGCGGGGAGGGCATGCCGGTCAAAAGTCCAAAGATAAATCCTACAGACAAGGTTATTTGGTAAAGCGTGAAGCTTTCAGTTCATATTTGGGAATAAGTTCCTGAACTCGTTGTACACAGAAAATATAATAAATACTTTGGCATACACTGACAGTACAGTGGGGTGTTTTCCGTTACAAAACTGAAATACTGTCCCAAGTATCTCGAAGGTTTCACAGTCTCATATACCAAGACAGCTAGCCTGCAGCCACCTGGCTAAGAGAGAAAGATTGAGGAAGAGCACTGCTCCCCTCTAAAATGTGAAAGCCCAAGTCCTTATTCCACACATACGCCTCTCATTCTTCAACATTCTTGTCTTCTGTCCATTTTTCAGAGAAACTCTGACCATTGGCGTAGTCAGTTGCTCTGCACAGCTTCCGAGAGTTCACTACCCTCGAGTGAATCTCTTGTCAAGGATCAAAAGTCTTCCTCAAATGAAGATTTCCTCTGCTTCCAAGTCATCCAGGCCTCTTAATGTGTTCAAGGAGGAGGCACGATGTTGTTGTGCAGCAGTGTTGTCTTTAAAATAGAAGAGGGCAAACGTGTTAGAGGAGTGGAAACAGTGGAAAAATAAGCCACAGTTACAGTACATTATCTGAAACCAAAGAAACATGCTGACGTTTCCACATTGGGATGATCCATTCGGGTAAACGCGTGCAGTCAATCCTCGGGTCTAAGTGCGACAACATAGCACATTCCGGCAGCCCACTGATGACCTCTGACCTACAGAGCCATCGCCGATTGGCTTGTTCTATGGGAGTATTGTTGGTAAATCAATGACTGCCCTGGTACAGCATGTGATGCAGTTACAGAGAACGGTTTGGGTGTTTGGGCGACTGTGTGTGTGTGTGTGTGTGAGAGATAGACTACTCACCAATGCTGAGCTTAGAACCAGTTGCTGGCTCCTTGGCCTTAGCTCCATCCTCTGATCCACAGCTCTGGCTGGGGTGAGCTGGGGAGGAGCACCGGAGAAGAGAGAGAGCAGTCTGGTCGTCTGACAGACTCTTACCTACAACACAGAACATGAAAGAGATCAGCCACTGGCACGCATTTCATTGATAAACAGGTGCTCTCTTTCTAACCTCAATCCACTTCAATGCTCATTATTATTATAATTATCTTTGACAATAACTCCTTACTTAATATTTGATTGTTGCATGTATGTAGAGAACAACAGTGGCCCCTGAACAGAGCCCTGAGGGACCCCTTGAGTAATATCAATCAAATGTACTTATAAAGCCTTTTTTTACATCAGCAGATGTCACAAAGTGCTATACAGAAACCCAGCCTAAAACCCCAAACAATGCAGATGTAGAAGCACAAGTAAGTTAAAAAAGGTGTTATGAGGTTCTTTAGTCTCTGACCCTCATCCTTACTTTTGTTTATGCTGGTGCACTTGGCCGTGCTGACAGGAGTGTACGTGGTGGCAGGCAGACAAGACCCATCCTTCTTGATCTGTTCCTGGTGCAAATGCTGGTGGAGGATATTGAGGACAGCATCCTTCTCCAGGATTTGGGTGTAGAGAGCACAGATCCTATTGACAGGAGAAATATTGAGTCAGATCTCTAATCATCGCCATCTGATGCAACAAAGTACATTAGACTTATTAGATGCATACAAAGTGTCATAACAGCAATAATGAATAATATAGATATTTTAAAAAATGCGTCATCTTTATACCGGTTTTCCATCTCCTGGTTTCTGTAGTCAGATACAGGCAGGTCCTCATTGAAGCTGTTGTTGGAAGAGTGGCAGGGGGAATGGTTAATGATGGTTGTGTCTCTGGAACAGAGAAAATACATTCCTTTAGGAAATGGATGCAGGTAAAAATGTAAAGCATAAAAACGTATTTAGCCTACATGTTTTGAAAACGTTTTCTCCTGTATGTGCATACAGAACACAACCCTTGAGCGATTTATCCCTTAACGTTTAACCTCTGACCCTCACCTCTGAGCGGCGGCGCTGGCGGCCACGTCCATGGCGAACTGCCTCATGGTGCTCTCCTCCAAGTATTTCTGTTCCCAGCGCACCATGTCTGCTTCCAGGGCTAAGATACACTCCTCTTTCTCCCTCAGACGCTCGTGCAGCGGGCCCACCGGCCCGCCCACCAGTGGGCCTCCCGGCGGGTGAGACTGCCTCTGCTGCGCCCTCAGGCTCTTCAGCTCTTGCTCCAGGCGTGTCCTCAACCTCATCTCCAGGCCCTCTCGCTTCTCGCAGGTGGTCTGCAGCTGAGCCAGGGCGCTCTGCAGCCGCTCCACCTTCTCCACGTAGGCCCGCTTGAGGCGCAGCTCCTCCTCCAACTGCCGTCCTCTGTACCGCTGGGCCTCCAGGGCCTCCTCCAGCTGCTCAGCCCTCAGGCCCTGCTCCTCGGCGGAGTTGCGGAGCCGCTGGAGTTCTCGCTCTGCACGCTCAAGTTCAAACTGCTGCTCCTCGTCTGATGGGAGGAAAGAATGAGAAGAGGGGAGAAGAAGCGTAGAGGAGAAGAAAGAGGAGAAGAGAAGAAAGAGAATAGGAGAAGAGAAGAGGAGAAGAAAGAGGAGAAAAGAAGGTTAGATATGGTATAGCCAAAAAAAGCTACAAACTGTACAACATTCACACATATTTAGAAGATACATCAGTGAAAAGCTAGTATTGTGTACTGGGCTGAACACAAGACATGAAAACCAGTATTAGTCTAAGGCCACATGAAGCTATTTCGAAGGTGAAAATGAGAGCTTGAACTGTCTTAAGCCATCACACCACCATCGCTCTAACCCTGCTAATACGTCCCAGGATTCACCTATCATGGAAGATGGTCTTCATTTGCCCAAGCACTCGTGGAATGTCAAGGGGGAGGAAGAGGAAGTGATGTGGGCAGCCCCTATCCCTTTGACCCACTTAACAAGAAACATTCCTCCAACCCTATCTCTCATCTAGCCTTGGGAAAGGCCCACTGCTTAAATAGACAACGTAAATCAACAACCCTAGGAACCTGATGTTAGGTCAACTGTATTTTGTCATTAATAGTTCCCTTTCCTATAACAATACATTATAATTATTTGGTGGGTGCTTATATTTGTCCTGTTTTTTGCATATCCAAACTCCCGAGACACCCTCGGAGAGGAAGCAGCTTGGCTACAGGGTGCCGTGCTATGCTCCAATCCTGTGACATGGCTGAAGGTCTAAGACTTGGAGTGGTGTGAGAGAGATGGAATGGATGACACACTTACTTTGCTCGAGCAGTTTGGTCATGATGTGCTGGTTGTGGTCGGCAGCTTTCACTTCTTTGGCGGCGTTTGTTCTCGCATTCTCCAGGTTTTCTGTAACGCAAATATTTAAAGTTTAGGAAAACTGAAAGCATTTCTAAACTGCTATACACTTACACTAAAACTGATTTGGGAAAAGGTTTCCATGCCACCAGTCCCACTCTAATATAAACCATTATAAACCCCCCAAATGGTTTTGGACCAGTTTTGGGGCATGAACGAAATACAAACAAGCCAGGCCAGTCAATGTCTAACAAACCAGAAAGATTGTGTTATTTGTAGTCCTTACCTCGGAGGTCTCTGTTGAAGTCCTGCAACCTCCTGATCTCGTCCACCAGTTTGCTCCTCAAGGTCTGCTCCAGGCTCTCCCTCTTACAGCTGCCCTGCAGCAAAGTCTCATAGGCCTTGGATACCCTCTGGACCTCCTGCTCCAACTGAATGGACAGATAGAAGGAAGAGGGAAAAAAATGACATTTTTGGTCAGCCATCTTGTTTGTTCGTTTAATCTCTTTATATGTGTAGGAGATGCGGGGGGTGGGGGTGTTGGTTCAGGCGTAGTACTGTATACATGCAGTACAGCACAGAAACATGTGGGCAACAAAGTTGAAATCGGAAGTTTACATACACCTTAGCCAAATACATTTAAAAACTCAGTTTCACAATTACTGACATTTAATCCTAATAAAAATTCCCTGTCTTACGTCAGTTAGGATCACCACTATATTTTAAGAATGTGAAATGTTTGAATAATAGTAGAGAGAATGATTTATTTAAGCTTTTATTTTTTATCATCACATTCCCAGTGGGTCAGAAGTTTACATACTCAATTAGTATCTGGTAGCATTGCCTTTAAATTGTTTAACTTGGGTCAAACGTTTCAGGTAGCCTTCCACAATAAGTTGGGTGAATTTTGTCCCATTCCTCCTGACAGAGCTGGTGTAACTGAGTCAGGTTTGTAAGCCTCCTAGCTCGCACACGCTTTTTCAGTTCTGCCCATAAATGGTCTATAGTATTGAGGTCAGGGCTTTGTGATGGCCACTCCAATACCTTGACTTTGTTGTCCTTAAACCATTTTGCCACAACTTTGGAAGTATGCTTGGGGTCATTGTCCATTTGGAAGACCCATTTGCGACCAAGCATTAACTTCCTGACTGATGTCTTGAGATGTTGCTTCAATATATCCACATAATTTTCCTTTCTCATGATGTCATCTGTTTTGTGAAGTGCACCAGTCCCTCAAGCAAAGCACCCCCACAACATGATGCTGCCACCCCCGTGCCTCACGGTTGGGATGTGTTCTTCGGCGTGCAAGCCTCCCCCTTTTCCCTCCAAACATAACAATGGTCATTATGGCAAAACAGTTCGATTTCTGTTTCATCAGACCAGAGGACATTTCTCCAAAAAGTACAATCTTTGTCACTATGTGCAGTTGAAAACTGTAGTCTGGCTTTTTTTAAATTTTTTGGGGGGGTTTTGGAGCAGTGGCTTCTTCCTTGCTGAGCGTCGATATAGGACTCGTTTTACTGTGGATATAGAACCCTTTGTACCCGTTTCATCCTGCAGCTTCACAGGGTTCTTTGCTGTTGCTCTGGGATTGATTTGCACTTTTCGCACCAAAGAACGTTCATCTCTAGGAGACAAAACATGTCTCCTTCCTGAGCGGTATGACGGCTGCGTGGTCCCATGATGTTTATACTTGCGTACCATTGTTTGTACAGATGAACCTGATACCTTCAGGCGTTTGGAAATTACTCCCAAGGATGAACCCGACTTATGGAGGTCTACAAATTTTTTTCTGAGGTCTTGGCTGATTTATTTTGATTTTCCCAAGATGTCAAGTAAAGAGGCACTGAGGTTGAAGGTAGGCCTTGAAATACGTCCACAGGTTAACCTCCAATTGACTCAAATTATGTCAATTAGCCTATCAGAAGCCATGACATCATTTTCTGGAATTTTCCAAGCTGTTTAAAGGCACAGTCAACTTAGTGTATGTAAACTTCTGACCCACTGGAATTGTGATACAGTGAATTATAAGTAGGCTGTGTGTATACACAGTACACACACTATACGAGTATAATCCAGAGGAATTTGAGCAAACACCACTCCCTGTGTGTGGCTGATTTATATCTGCATTCCTGGGAGCTAACAATCACGCTTGCCTTCCAGGTGTGGCTAGTTCACTCACACAGAGGGAGAGAGATGGAGGTCTGGGCGGGTTGCCAGTGTGGGAAAGGTGTGCATGCCTGTGCCTGTGGAAACAGGCAAAGAAGTGGAGAAGTAGAGACGCCCACCATTACAGCAGCCACTCGGGCATGTCTACTCAGGCCTGCGGCCCGACAGTCCGGGGAAACTTTCCAACCCCGCTAATTATCATTCTTTAAGGCTGAGGGAGCATGAGTGGCGGGGTGACGTAACTCCAAAGGAGACCAGCAGAAGTTTATGAATTCACCATAGAGATAGAAAGATGGATGTAACCCGTTCTAGCATGGACATTGCCATCGAGGGCTTCCACCATTTTAAAGATGAGTCCTCAATCTAGCTCTATGGCATTTACCAAGATAAATGGGTGAAGTCTTATCAGTTAGTGTTGTTGCCACCATCTTGATTCATAATAGTAGACAATAACATACTGACATGGGGTTGTCAAGAGGAGTAAATAGTTCTGTCAGAGACAAAAACAAAAGGGGTTGAAAGAGGATGACAGTAAAAGAGGATGATTGATGAAAAGTGAAAATGCAGTGGGATCAAAGTACAATAGAGTCCTTTCAGTTGAGACACACAGACCTGCCACCTGCCACGGCTAGCAGAATGTCTCTGTCTCGGCACTCTGAGCATGTCAGCTGTGCCAGGGGTCACAAACCCATCGACTGCTGTCTGACATTCCCTGGATAGGACCGAAAATCTATGGCCTCTGGAACTAAAGGGCACACAAGCACATACGCACGACCCCCATCTGCAGAACAATGCAGGGAGTGTGGATACAGTAACAGCCTCTGGGCTCTATGGGGTCTCTATGTACAGCCAATGGTAGCAGCTGTTGTAATGATCTCCCATATACAGATAGGAGTGTGTGTCTGGGGTCGCTGCACAGTGCTACTTGGCTTGTGTTTCCTCCATTCCCTTCATTAAGTGGCACATGTTGTGGACTTCAGTACTTTGCTATTCAGTATGGGCATGCCAACTTGAGAAGTTACGTGTTTTGTGTAACTCAAAGTTCATCATGCATTGATGACTGAGGAAAATGTGAAAAAAAGTCTGATATGCACCTGTCCTGTATCTCGTGAATAGGTCCTCCAAAACTAACATCAGCCCTTCACGCATATAACAGCACAAACCATTCCAATGTCATGTCGCCATCTTCGAGATGGACTAAATGGAGAATGGTTCTCACCTTGTGGATGCGGCAGGCCTTCTCTCGGTGGCCCTCCAGCTCCTGTCTCAGCCTCTCGTTCTCCAGCATCAGCAGGTCCATCTGCCTTGGCTCAAATCTGCCTGGGCCCGCATATCTGTGAGGGACGTGTGTTGTTGAGTTCACTAGATAGCCAAAGATTTACAACTACAATGGTCTTTCGATGAGTGTGACTAACATAGCCCCTTAGCTCATAGAACCGTGGTTAAGTGAGCAACCTACATTTGTTAGGCATCCTAGGTATTACAAGCATCCTATATTAGAATGAAGACATCAACTCCACCCTAGGTAGGTTGGCTTCCAAAGTGTTCTCAGAAAGGCAATTGGAATTCCAACCTGCGCATGTAATGATTCACAATGCATGCTAGGAGGTTTGGAATGCAAGGCACCGATGACACATAGCCAATGACATACGGCTTGAAGTCCATTATGCGTACGGCTTTGCCCACAGAAATTAACACACTATGAAATGTGTGATGGCTGATTCAGGGCAATGACAATCAAACAGTGGGTACACCTTTGCATGATCTTTCTGTATGTCCAACACACACACACACACACACACACACACACAATTGCTGAAATGCCTTACTACCTGTGCTGCTGGATCTGGAGTGACTGGGGCATGTCCCTGTACACACACTGGGGCTCTTGAGCGTGGATGGGCATATAACCTTGGGACATGATGGTAACCGATGAGTATTCTGGGTGTGTGATGTGTTGGTCCTGGAGGCCTTGTGGGGGGGTGTAGTAACCCAGCTCTGGGTAGCTCTGTGAGGAGCTCTTCACCACCTCCGACTTCGCCATGGCACAATTTCTCTCCAGAGACAGCTGCAGGAGACGCTCGCTGAGCGACCGCACGTGCCCTCGCTTTAACTCAATCAGCTTCTCCTCCGCTGCACGGTAGTCCGCATCACGCAGGAGGGTCCCCTCGCGGAGCTGCTTGTGGGGGGCCGGGGCGGGTGCCCAATGCTGAGCCAGGTATTGGGAGTGGGCCTTGGCCTGCTCGTAGGTGGGCAGCTCCTCGCCGTGGAGCTGGTAGAGCTGGTAGCTGCTCTCCGAGTGCTGGTAGTCTCCATGGTGTTCCTGGCCCTGGGGATCCTGACGGGTGGACAGCTGGAGGAATGAGGAGTCCTCCTGGGTGAGGCTCTCCAGGGAAGAGCGGGGGCTTCCACTGAGGCCCTCTTCTGCTCCGCTCCCAGGCCCTCCACCAGGGGACCCTCCACTGCCTCCGCGCAGTGCCTGCTGCTGGATGGCCAGGAGGGTGCGGGCATCTGTGGGGTTGCCATAGCGTAGTTGTTCCTGGATGAGGCGGTGCAGGACCGTGCCAGACGGCTCTTCTGTAGACGCCATGTTGGTTCCGTTGTTCGAAGCTGGTGATAAGGGGTAGACGAGGTGTTTATGGATGACCATGAACCTGGAATATGAAAAACAATGAGAATCAATAAGAATACAGGTAATAAGAACTTGCAAGTAGGCCTACACCTAAAACTGGATACTTTATCATATACAACATTAACACGAGGCCAGTAATAATTTGCATGATAACGCAAATGTTGTGTGGTCCTCCAAAACATTACTGTAGAATAATGTACAGACTGCAAAAAAACATTATTATTTTTTAAGCCCATACATTCCTCAAGGCCTACAGGAAGTCAAGTAAAAATCAACAATATATTCACTACTTTTGTGTGATGACATTCCATGCATTGCCTTGTGTCAATTAATACCATATGCGCTTCACTATTTCAATTTTAAAAACAATTATTATTACATTAGTTAAATCCACAACATTATGGATACAATGTTTGTTGTTCGTGAAAAGTTTCATATAAGTAACTTTGCGACAAAGGTAAAAGTTGTATTTGAAATTCCATTCTAACAGAGGAGCCAAGCACATAGCTCTAGAAACAGTTTTAGGACTATGAACCAACAAGTACTCATGGTGTAGCGTACACAGAAATTATGAACTATAATATAATTTCTGTGAACTTGTGTTTACGCACAATAGCTGAGTATTAGGCTACAATTCAAGGCTAAAATGTTACAAAGTAGCCGAAAGTGCACATTTCCCATACACACACACACGTAACAATTCTTACCAGTTCACACTCGCATTCCAGGGAAACGTTTTTAAAAACGTAAAAATAAAAAATTAATTAAGCCAAAGTAATCCACAATGTTTCGTTTAAATCGTTCTCATCCTTCCACAAGGAGTTTTGTGGTCTACTCTTTTCGGAACTTGCTCAACACTGACATGGTTGTCGAGCACAGAGAGAGATAATAAGTAACTGAGCAGAGAATGAATTCGGAATGCCTGGAATGTAGAGCGCGCGAGGTCCCTCGAGGATCAAAAGCGTAAACCACACGGTTCCAATGGGGGAGGTGGAGGACGAACTGAATAACTGCAGTTCTACTCACAACCATGAGGATGGCGTGTTATGGAGTTGGAATATCAATGCTTATGCATTTGTTCCTGATCCTAAACAAAACTCGGGGATTCATTATAGAGAAATAAGCAGGCAGGAGTTACATAGGCCTAAACATGTTATAAAGATGAAAACAAGCTGACAATATCTAAGACTTAAGTAAATATTCCTAGTTTCCTAACATCTCATTGTCTGTCTGATAGTATACTGTTGCAGATATTGAGTGTCTAGTAATATACATCTAGAGATCTGTTTTGACACATTTCAGTCAAGGGCAACTGTGCATGTAACCAACTGAGCATGTAACCGACTGAGCATGTAACCGACTGAGCATGTAACCATTCAGTCAATATGGCGCTATAGGATTCAGCTAATGAAATAGTCTATAGATTCAGGACTCTACACAACTAATCTATATTTATTTAGTGACGAGTGTAGCCATTGACTTGTGTGTGAGATGAGCATCTCAGCAGGACAGGAAGGGAAGGGAAAGTGGATAGTCAGTTGCACAACTGAATGCATTCAACTGAAATGTGTCCTCAGCATTAAACCCCATCCCTCTGAATCAGAGAGGTGCAGCGGCTGCCTGCGACCACGTCATCGGCAGCTGGGGAGCAGTTAGGAGACAGAGTGGGGTGAGGAGAGGTGTATATACTCTAGGCAGCTGTCCATTGCAATCTGTGGCTTCAGTCTTCCCCGTGACCAGGACATAAAAAGGATTTGTGCCTAAAGCAATACATGATGCAGAGTGGTAGAGAATTCCAAACAGTAGCACCTGCCGGACTATGTGTTCAAATCTCGAAAAACACTATATATACAAAAGTATGTGGACACCCCTTCAAATTAGTGGATTTGGCTATTTCAGCCACACCCGTTGCTGACAGGTGTATAAAATTGAACACACAGCCATGCAATCTTCATAGACAAACTTTGGCAGTAGAATGGACTTACTGAAGAACGCAGTGACCTTCAACGTGGCACCGTCATAGGATGCCACCTTTCCAAAAAGTTAGTTTGTCAAATTTCTGTCCTGCTTGAGCTGCCCCGGTCAACTGTAAGTGCTGTTATCGTGAAGTGGAAAAGTCTAGGAGCAACAATGGTTCAACAGCGAAGTGGTAGGCCACACAAGCTGACCTAACGGGACCACCGAGTGCTCAAGCACATAGCGCATAAAAATAATCTGTCCTTGGTTGCAACACTCACTACCAAGTTCCAAACTGCCTCTGGAAGCAACTTCAGCACAAGAACTGTTCTTCGCGAACTTCATGAAATGTTTTTCCAAGGCTGAGCAGCTGCACACAAGCCTAAGATCCCCATGCGCAATGCCAAGCGTCATCTGGAGTGGTGTAAAGCTTGCCGCCATTGGACTCTGGAGATGTGGAAATGCGTTCTCTGGAGTGAGGAATCACGCTTCACCAACTGGTAGTCCGACGGACTAATCTAGGTTTGGCGGATGCCAGGAGAAAGCTACCTGCCCCAATGCATAGTGCCAACTGGAAAGTTTGGTGGAGGAGGAATAATTGTCTGGGTCTGTTTTTCATTGTTCGGGCTATGCCCCTTAGTTTCTGTGAAGGGAAATCTTTATACTACAGCATACAATGACATTCTAGATGATTCTGTGCTTCTAACTTTGTGGCAACAGTTTGGGGAAGGCACTGTTTCAGCATGATAATTTATAATGCCTTAATGCCCCGGTACACAAAGCGAGGTCCATACAGAAATGGTTTGTCGAGATCGGTGTGGAAGAACTTGATGGGCCCTGACCTCAACCCTATTGAACACCTTTGGGATGAATTGGAATGCCAATTGTGAGCGAGGCCTAATCGCCCAACATCAGTTGACAGGTCATATTTGTGTCTTTGAAGACCAAAGGCCAGTTTGAGCTATTTATTACCTATGGACTCAACGTCTATGTAAACGGATCCTATTCGTTACTTATGGACCAAACGGCTATGTAGATAGAATCTGCCTTTCAGACTGGCCCCCAAATTCAAATCAAATCAAATCAAATCAAATTTTATTAGTCACATACACATGGTTAGCAGATGTTAATGCGAGTGTAGCGAAATGCTTGTGCTTCTAGTTCCGACAATGCAGTAATAACCAACAAGTAATCTAACCTAACAATTCCACAACTACTACCTTACACACACACACAAGTGTAAAGGGATAAAGAATATGTACATAAAGATATATGAATGAGTGGTGGTACAGAACGGCATGGCAGATGCAGTAGATGGTATAGAGTACGGTATATACATATGAGATGAGTACTGTAGGGTATGTAAACATAAAATGGCATAGTTTAAAGTGGCTAGTGGTACATGTATTACATGAAGATGGCAAGATGCAGTAGATGATATAGAGTACAGTATATACATATGAGATGGGTAATGTAGGGTATGTAAACATTATATTAAGTGGCATTGTTTAAAGTGGCTAGTGGTACATTTTTACATAATTTCCATCAATTCCCATTTTTAAAGTGGCTGGAGTTGAGTCAGTATGTTGGCAGCGGCCGCTAAATGTTAGTGGTGGCTGTTTAACAGTCTGATGGCCTTGAGATAGAAGCTGTTTTTTAATTAGCGTAGATGTTGCGTACAGCCCGAAACTACCTGTGTAAACGACAAATACATACTGACCCTTCTCCTTTACTGACCCTTCAGCAACCATAAACACTGGCCAGAAGCTTCAAAGGACTACGGAAAAATCAAAATGCGCAATTAGCCAATTGTTTTGCCTACCTCTGCCGGTGTGTGGAAACTGGCTTCAGGCACTTGTTCTGAGAAAGTTTAGTCTTTTCTTTTTACCTCTCGTGGTTAAGGTGAGGCTGGGGGAGGGAGGAAGCTGAACCAACAACTCAAGTCTCCATTCCGTATTTTGAAGGAAATGTTGATTGTCGGATTAAGCTTCTGATGTTAGAATCAGGGTCTTTGGAAGCAAGGGTATTCTTGGCAACACATCAAAACCTCCCAGGCAAACCTAATAAACATTGGTATTTTCAAAATTTGGGAAGGTGAAAACAACAGTCCTACATAATACATTCCATGACGTTGTGCCTTGCTGAACGCAGCCCACAGCTCATTACTCTCTGTTTAAATTACATCCAACATCCTGATAATGCATTTCCTCTGGTGTGTGTCCCCTGGGATTCACTCTCCCTCCTTTATTAAAGCACACATTCCACATGTTTTGAGTGGTGGTGGGAATTCTTAAACATACTTTTCTTTAAACGCAGCCAAGTTGTCTGGATGGCCATTTGTAATATGTTTTTTAAATAGGCAAGTCAGTTAAGAACAAAGTCTTATTTACAGTCATGGCCTAGGAACAGTGGGTTAACTGCCTTGTTCAGGGGCAGAACAACAAATTTTTACCTTGTCAGCTCAGGGATTTGATCTAGCGACCTTTCGGTTACTGGTCCAACGCTCTAACAACTAGGCTACCTGCCGCCCTGAAGTATGTAATAGGGCCGGGCGCAAGGTCAGCAAGGTGTTAAAGGCATGTTTGAGTTTCCCCTTGAATGTGGACAGTGGTGATCAGTGGGCACCCTCATTAAAAGCATTGTTCGTTTTTAACACCTCCCCACTACTTCCTCTCCCCCCCTGACCCTCACCTCTCTTCGCCTCTGGCTATTTGCCCCCATTGTGGCAGACTTCCTGTGAATTTCCAAAGGAATGTCAAGTGGCGTATCCCTTTGAAATAATGGACATTGAAAGGAGCCATTCCTGGTTCTAGTGGAATCCAAAATCGCTGGTCTTAAAATGTCCTGCTGTCTGTGGACTCGGGCGGGCTTCAGGTAACCAAAGTTAAAGCCCAATGGGTTGTGGGTTATACTTTGTGTTAGGATAGTGGAAGTATTGACAACATTTTTGAACAATCCTGCAAGAAAGACAATACTTTGCTGTTATACCCAACCAAATCCCATTCTGTTTTTGGTCAAAATAACATATGACATTACGCAAACTACCAGATGTAGAACTGGAGACATCCTGACACTAAAGAGGGACTCTGTCTTATCTTATCCGTGTTCAGCACACTATGACAAATGTCTTTCTAAATAACAGCAACACAAAAGTAATTGTGGAAGGAAGGAGCTTTCATGGAGTTGTGTGATAGACAAAGCAGGCTAGCATTACTACACTGAATGACTTATTCTAAGAGAGGGTAGGAAGAGAGGCCATCTCACTGAGGACTGGGTTTCTGTCCTGAGGCTCGGAGGAGACAATGGGATAGCATGGGATTGAAACTGGACATGATAGAACCCTGTAGAGGAGAGTAGAATTCTAAAGGGGTGAGATAAAATGGGATAGGAGAGTGGGGTATTGAATAGTGTGGCACAGAATGGAATACCGCGTAATACGATAAAGTGGGATGGAGAGGAATGCAATTGGATTAGGTTGTATTTGGATGGGATTAATTCCTTCTATAGATAGGGATCACATAGAATGTGTTGGGGTGGTATTTTGTTCTGTTACTTCAATGACATTGCATATTCCCATGTATTCATATTTCAATACAGAACGACTGACTTTGGCTGTTTATGTACGGTTGAATCATTCTGGGAACAGGTCTCAGATCAAGACAAGTGCGGCCTAGCGTTGTTTATTTGGTTAAAATTCCTCTATTAAATTCTGACACGAACCTTATGAGGAAACACAGAATTGTTGCTGCAATTACTACAGCACGTTATTGAGCAATCTCCCGCTTGCTCCATCCACTCCAGTTGAAGGGAATTTCCAGTAAAGTTTCTAACTGACACATACAGTATCAGACAATGACTCATGGGGGCAGAATCCTTCAAGTCTGTGACTAGACCACACTGCTGTTACAGGTGTGTGTAAAAACAACACAATTATTGGCTGGTCTATGTGTTGGAAACAACTTGAAGGCTCAAATATGCACATTTCGAACCCGTTGAAAGAATTCAAGAACCTGATGAAAGAATGTAACTAGTGTGTGTGTGTGTGTGTGTTTGTGTTTGTGTACTGTTGTGTGTTTGATGTAGTGTATCTGAACAGCACTCCCACTCTCTCCTGGCTTTCTGGGTCAAACTGGACTTGTGAAAATTTTTTCCTGTGCCTTGATATCTGAGACACTCTTCTCATGAAAACAGTATGCAGAATGAGGATCGGTGCCGGTGGGAATGAATACAGCAACGGAAAATGAAAAAGTCTTAGACCATTTTCCATGGGTGATTTTGAGACACTCTTCTCGCTATGTGTTTAAGCTCTTACCCCACCGTTCCTCTCCTCCCTGTTGAAAATACAGAGAATGTCATGACATTACCATGGTGACTTGACCGTTGCTCTTCTCCGTCTGAAAACACTCCAAATAGTTGGCATCTGCTCTCACATATTACTCACACGCCGCTGAGGGCAAATAGTTGAGTGTCACTGTAATCAGTGGTGTAAAGTCCTTATGTAAAAATACTTTAAAGTACTAAAGCCTCTTAGGGCTAGGGGGCAATGTTCGGAAGTTCGGATGAATGACGTGCCCAAAGTAAACTGCCTGTTACTCAGGCCCAGAAGCTAGGATATGCATGTAATTGGTAGCATTTGATAGAAAACACTCTGAAGTTTCTAAAACTGTGAAAGTAATGTCTGTGAGTACAACAGAACTGATATGGCAGGCAAAAACCCGAGGAAAACCCATCAGGAAAATGTTTTTCTGAGGTTACAGTCCATTTCATTGCTTGTCTACGGGATATACAAATAAATAGCTCCCAGATTGCAGTTACTATGGCTTCCACTAGATGTCAACAGTCTTTTAAAAGGGTTTCAGGGTTGTTTTTTGAAAATGATTGAGTAGTTGTAGTTTTTCCAAGGTGTCTCTCATTAGAAATGTAGTCTTGTTGCGCGCGTGAATGAGGTGCGTGCTCTTCGTTATTTATCTTCCCTATTGAACATACTATTCTCCGTCTTAAATATTAGTTTATTTAGATATTAGAGTACCTGAGGATTAATTAGAAACATCGTTTGACTTGTTTGGACAAACTTTACCGGTAACTTTTTGGATTTGTTTGTATGCATGTTGAGCGAGTGGATTATTGAATCAAGCGCACCAACTAAACAGACATTTTTTGGATATAAAGAAGGACTTTATCGAACAAAACTACCATTTGTTGTGTAGCTGGGACCCTTGGGATTGCAAACAGAGGAAGATTCAAAGGTAAGTGATTTATTTTATCGCTATTTGTTACTTTTGTGACGCCTGTGCTGGTTTGGAAAAGTATTTTGGTGTGGGGCGCTGTCCTCAGATAATCGCATGGTATGCTTTCGCCGTAACGCCTTTTTGAAATCTGACAACGCGGTTGGATTAACAAGAAGTTAAGCTTTTGAATGATGTAGGACACTTGTATGTTCATGAATGTTTAATATTACAATTTTGTCATTTGAATTTGGCGCGCTCCAGCGTCACCGGATGTTGTCGATTTTGATCCCGCTGGCGGGATCCGTGCGCTTAAGTAGTTTTTTAGGTTATCTGTACTTTACTTTACTATTTATGTTTTTGCCAAAGTTTACTTTTACTTCACTACATCCCTAAAGAAAATGATGTACTTTTTACTCCATACATTTTCCCCAACACCCAAAAGTACTTCTTACATTTTGACAGGAAAATGGTCCAATTCACGCACTTATCAAGAGAACATCCCTGGTCATCCCTACTGCCTCTGATCTGGCGGACTCACTAAACACAAATGCTTAGTTTGTAAATTATGTCTGAGTGTTGGCTATGCATCAATAAAAAAATAGAAAATTGTGCCATCTGGTTTGCTTAATATAAGGAATTTGAAATGGTTTATACTTTTACTTTTGAAACTTATGTACATTTTAGCAATTCGATTTACTTTTGATAGTTAAGTATATTTGAAACCAAATACTTTGAGACTTTTACTCAAGTAGTATTTCACTGGGTGACTTTCACTTTTACTTGATTCATATCTTTATGACAATTGAGTACTTTTCCGCCGCAATTAGGTTCCCTTTCCCCCCTCTCTCTCTCGCCTTTACTCGTTTCTTAATCTCACAAACACATTAACGGTGGCCTGCCTTCACTTTGTTTAAGCTGCTCGGAACACAGAATAACTTGACGAGTTCCTAAATTCTTAAGATAATACGTTTTTTAAGGGTTAAAACAGGTGGAAACAAATCATTAAGACAGACATGACAACAACTCTGGTGAGAAATAACTGTTTGAATTCTCATAAACTTTTCAAGCAGGGTCTGCTTAGAGTGTATGGCATGCTGCAGCACGTATTTTCCCCCATAACAGTATTTGTTCCCTGCACCTGTGGATTTTTGTTGGAAGTGCGTACACTACTTTGAAAAAAGAAAACCTATAGTTGCCACAGGCAATCAGGCCTATGCTTTCAAGGCTTAGATCCTCAACACGGAAATGTGTTGTGCAGCATACAGGCAAAACTATCAATGACATTGAAAAATCACCCTTTGTAAGGCTGACCTAAAGATTAAAGCAACTAAACGGAATTACAACACCTACTACACAACATCTACAAAGTGCTTGATTGTCCATGATTTTTGTGCATAGATCTTGCAAAGTACAAGCCCATGAGGCTTTTCCTTTACAGTCACTCATCCAAAAGGTCTAAGTAAGGGAGAGACGAATGACACGGCAGTTCTGTGTCCAACCATGACATCCGTTTCTAAAACAGTCCTTCGGCCAATCAGGGCGGGAGATCATTGGAATGCCAATCATTCAGCCATGCTCGGCATGTGTGCCCCCCAGGACATAGCTATCTGCTGCCGCTGCTGACTCTGCCATTGCTGACCCGGCACATTGCGGAAGATCAGTCATGTTGGCCACAGGCAGCATGGTGGAAAGAGATAGCCCTTTATGACTGGAGAGGAGCTTCAAACCTAAACTTCCCTCCAGGCCATATATATCAATGGATTTTCCATTGATATATATGGCCTGGAGGGAAGTTTAGATGTGTTGGTTATTATTATGCTTAGATGGGCTGTTACTAAGCATGGTTAGCCAAAGGGGATAGATTGGTCATATATCTGTCATTAGTAGAGTACATTGTTAGATTTGTTTCCTGAGCATATGAAAAAAAACTCTGTCTTGTACTAGAGTTTATGTCCGCACCCCATGGAATTTTAATTAGCATAATGATTTAAAAAATCCCCATAAAAATATGTCTATTTAAGCTAGAGATATCTCATGGAGATAGATAGAGGACTCATCTTTATATCTGTGCCATTATAGGGTCTGTGACAGCATAGGCAGCGCCATTGATGCTACAACCCATAGGAATCCCCTCCCTGTTGACTACTTTAAAATGTCAGAAGCATGGTGGAAGCCCTCAATGGCGCTGCCCATGCTAAAACAGAGTTTTGGCCATTAGAGACTTCTATCATTCTCTATGAGATATCTATATATTTTAGTTTTTTCCTGAGCTTTCTTATATCTCTCAGATATAGGACAGGCACTTCAAAACATACTTCTCTTTGATTTATTTTTGGAATATCAATTCTTTTCATGTATATAGCATTAAGGCCAAATTCAATATTTAATTAAAAATATATATATATTTTGATACCTACAGGGGTCCTAAAATTCAAAATAAAATAGCTAAATGATCCTTGGTATGACCATCTTTAAAAAAATAAAAATGTTAGCTAGGTAGAAACCAAGCCCCGGGCCATTGGACCTGAGCAAATGGGAGCCTGAAGTTGTTCCTGATTGGGCCACATGGTCGATATGAATTTGATTGGATAATGGATATCAAATTATGTGAATGTAGTTTTGCCCCTAAGAAACATTGATGGTTCTGCTGTATTTATTTATGAAGTTTATTTGGACAATGATGAGAAGTGATGTTTTGCAAATCTTAACACTACAGCATACAATTAAATTCTAGACGATTCTGTGCGTCCATCTTTGTGGGAACAGTTTGGGGAAGGCCCTTTCTTGTTTCAGCATGACAATGCCCCCTTGCATAAAGTGAGGTCTATACAGAAATGGTTTGTCACGGTCGGTGTGGAAGAACTTGACTGACCTGCACAGATCCCCGACTGTGAGCCAGGCCTAATCACCCAACATCAGTGTCCGACCTTACTAATGCTCTTGTGGCTGAATGGAAACAAGTTCCTGCAGCAATGTTCTGGAGGCTGTTATAGCAGCAAAGGGGGGACTAACTCCATATTAATGCCCATGATTTTGGAATGAGATGTTCGGCAAGCAGGTCAAACATTAACATGTATGTTAATAGCGATATTGCTCGACATGTCAGCTGGTCTCACATGAGACACAGTGCATTGTTTGACGCTTAAAAAGAGGGGCATTGTCTATTTCAGACAGACTGTCTATTTTTAGACATTGGGGTAGAATGTTCTTGGAACAAACATCTATTTTGGGATTAATAAAATCCAAAATGATGTATGATGCGCAATGGAACAAACTCATTAGAATAGTTCTGAAGACGAGGAGATGAACAACGCTTTTGTTCATTAACCAAGATCGATGGAGTGGGCAACAGTTGAATTTGAGTTGAACTCAAGATTTCTATAGAGTTCATTGTGTTGAAGGACAACACATTCCTGATGCAGCCTGTTACAGATCAGCCTGTCAATCACATTTTATTATCAAGCTATATCCCTTATAAAGGAAGTCCTTTAATCAGTTTAAAGGATGACATGCAGTTTTCTTATTCCACTGAAAACACTTGGGTACACTTATTACACACAGTCAGTCACTTTTTATCATGTTATCGCTCATAGGAACTCTTAACTCTAAGCTCGCTCCAACTAGCTGCCACCTTCTATAAACCTACAATCTATAATATACTACATTATATTTCATCTAGGAATTCTGTGCAGCCAACTTTACAGCGCATCAATGTCCAAGGCCCAGAGTTGGGTCCTTAACTGGGACTAGGGGCCCAGAGTTGGACCCTTAAATGGGGCTGGGGCCAGAAGTTGGGCCCTTAAAGGAATACTTTGGGATTTTATCTACTTCCCCAGAGTCAGATTAACTCAAGGATACCATTTTTACAACTCTGCATCCAGTATGAAGGAAGTTAGAGGTTGTTTCGCAAGCCAATGCTAACTAGTGTTAACGCAATGACTGGAAGCCTATGGAATCTACCAGCATGCTAGCAGTTACCACAGACTTCCAGTCATTGAGCTAATGTTAGTTAGCAATTGCGCTAACGATAGTTTGCAACTACCTTCAGACTGCATGGAGAGACATAAAAATTGTATCCACAAGTTCATCTGACTGGGGAATTAGATAAAGGGCTCCATTGCCAAAATCCTGAAGTACCCTTTAAATGGGGGTAGGGCCAGGAGTTGGGACCTTAAATGGGCACTGGGCCCCAGTTTCAGTAAATCCTAAAACTTGAGAACTTGGAGATTAATCCCAGTTAAGTCCCATGGTCAGGAAAACTCCTGGGCCTAGCTATATCCCAGTCCAATTTCACAGAGACGCACAACCTCTGCTGAAGCCAGGAAGGAAGAATGCAAACACGGAGCACTTCCAAGAATCCCAGAACCACTCCGGAATGCCCAAAAGGGTCTCTCCAGGTCGGTGTTAACAGTTCCAGGCCGATGCTACCCTACAATTTCCCTTCAACCGTGTCATTATCTTGGCGTTGCTTGGGAGAGAGTTGGAGTACTTGAACATTTTCTCCTGTCTTATTGGACGTTGTGGACGTCTCCGTATCTGACCATCTAACCCCGGAGTGCACTTAAACACAGACAGCTATGTGTGTGTCTCATACTAAGTTTATTTTAGATGCAGTAAAAACACTATTTGGAGGAGACGTCTAGACAAGGGGCTTTGCTGTTATGTCACATCACAAGGCTATCTTTGTCATGCCATTTATTGAAGATGTCACGTTCCTGACCTGTTTTCTGTTAGTTTTGTATGTGTTAGTTGGTCAGGACGTGAGTTTGGGTGGGCAGTCTATGTTTTCTGTTTCTATGTTGGTTAATGGGTACCTAATATGGTTCTCAATTAGAGGCAGGTGGTTTTCATCTCCTCTGATTGAGAATCATATTAAGGTAGGTAGTTTCACAGTGTTTGTTTGTGGGTGGTTGTCTCCTGTGTCAGTGTCTGTCTATGTTCTATGTTGCATGTGTGCACTAGTTCGTTATTAGCTTCACGTTCGTCTGTTTGTTGTTTTGTTTTCCTTCTTATAATAAAGAAGATGTATTTTGCACACGCTGCGCCTTGGTCATCTCTCTCTCCTGTAGACGATCGTGACAGAAGAGCGTTCTGGGAAATTGTCAACCCGACTGATGAACATTAACTTAGCTTTACTCACAGTAATCGTATTGTTGGTTATCTTACAAATATCATCATCTAACATTCCTTCCTTGTCTTTACTGTATCAGAATAACAAAAACAGAAGTCAGGATAGAGGAAGAGTGGAAACATAGTTTAGACTACCCCTAGGCTGGTGGCTGGTGGCAGGTGTGTGTGGTGTGTGTGCATGCTTGTGTGCCTGCGTGTGATTGCGTGTGTCGGGAACGTGCGTTCGCTCATGTGTGTGTGCGGTGACAGGGAATCTGCCACCAGCTCTCTATGTTCCTGCCATGTTAAAGGGGAATTGGCAGTGTTTTAACTACTTTTCAGATATGAAAAGGCTATTGTTATGGCGCACCGGTGTACGTGGACTCCGGTCCTGGACAAGACACATGTTTTTAATAGATTTTATTTACTGCAGTGTCTATTAATTGTCCAAATGCACGGCCGTTTTCTCCCTCGTCATTCCCAAACATTCTATGAATTCATGAAAACGTGAAAATGACCATATGTAAATACTTTGTGCTTATTGGGAAACTACATTATGCTAAATTTCTGTCATCCAGCGAAGTAATATGTTGACCACTTGGCTTTAATTTCCGCCTCTTTTTTTGCTTTCTTTGCAGCTATACTGTAGGGATGTATGGTGATGGTGCCAATGACTGTGGCGTAAGTATGGGGTTGTCATTTTTATGTGTAATACTGTTCTGGAGAGATGTACAGAGTGTTTTTCATCTCATAATATAAAAGCATGCTTTACTGCAATTAATGTGGTCCTTTGTAGCTCAGTTGATAGAGCATGGCGCTTGCAACACCAGGATAGTGGGTTCGATTCCCGGGACCATCCTTACGTAAAATGTATGCACACATGACTGTAAGTTGTTTTGGATAGGAGCAGCTGCTAAATGGCATATATTACTGTAAAGAATGCTTGAATGGGGCAGATTAGTGTTGCTATCAGACCATAGGATCAGCTGTTTTCAAACTGTACACAGCTCAAGCAGTATGACATTGGTCAGTAGATTCCATAAGGGGACAGTATTCTCATGACGCCACTATTAGGAACAGACGTCTCTTTCCTGTAATGCCGCCCTCTTATAACTCTGCTATAAAATGTATTTTACCAGACAGGCTATTACCTTTCACCTAGCCTCCATGGGAATTTTTTGTGCTTGTCAGAAAATTTGAAATGTGTCATATTCTTCCTGGGAGTGTATATGAACAGATTTGAATAAGATTTAATCTTGCTAAAACGCTGTCAGTTTCACTTTAAAGGGTACAGTTGAAGTTGGAAGTTTACATACACTTTGGTTGTAGTCATTAATAATCGTTTTTCAACCACCACACACATTTCTTGTTAACAAACTATAGTTTTGCCAAGTCGGTTAGGACATCTACTTTGTGCATGACACAAGTAATTTTTCCAACAAATGTTTACAGACAGATTAATAGGATTAAATGTCAGGAATTGTGAAAAATTTTGTTTAAATGTATTTGGCTAAGGTGTATGCAAACTTCTGACTTCAACTGTAGGTAGCATGAGATTTTACTCACCAAAGTAACAACATAGTGTGGTCAAAGACTTATTAACTTACTTGTAGTCACAGTGTGGTTACCTATAATTCCAAAAATATTGATGTTTTTGGGTTTTGAAATATTTATTAACTTATTTTCCCATATCGTCTGAATTATCGACAATGCACTATTGTCAATGTCATATGGAGAACCGGTGCTGGCTAACGTTAGCTACTAGTCATTCTAGCATGCAATTACATTCAGGAACAAGTGTTGGCATTGGTGAGCTACTATGTACATCCTTGAAGAAACCATATTAATGCAAAAAAAAAAAAAAAAAAAAAAAACTGCATCTCCTCTTCTCCTGTGCGTTTGGTAGTGGTAGTTAAGCGAGCGAGTGAGTGTTGTAGTAGTTTTACATCGTCCGTAGTTAGTGTTAGTTTTCATTTCAGACCCAACATCTTTTTAAAAAGCTAAATATTCCAAGGAGCTGTTTTGTTGCTCGGTGCAGTAATGCCCACAAGGAAGAGGTTACGACTAATTTGGGGCCCAAAAAGAAGAAGCTAGCTTTGAAGTTGGGCCGGTTGTCCGGTTGAAGCGAATTGGAGTAAGCGAACAGTGGGCATATCTACTGTATGCGGTGCTCATTTCACCCCGGAAATCTTAAATGGCTATAACCAGTGAAAGGCAGGATTCGTAATGACTGAAACCAGGTGCTGTGGGTTAGGGTTAGATAAAGCGGGTAAATTCAATATGGGTTTTCCTCACTATATCGCTATTGGATTAACCGAATCTCCCTCAGCCGGTGAAAAGGCTTCTCCCTCTGAAGCACCTCTCTCATTGGCTCTTCTTTGTTAGCTAACTCAGATGTCAATCGGTAAATCGCCACTCTCTCTACTTGATATATGATATCTGTTGTGTTCTGTGGGTTCCTGCCTATGCTAGACTAGTTGGTGTTGTTCTCTGGCTTACTACTTAGCTATGTCGACTAGCTGTTGGCTAGTTAGCTGGCTAGGCAGCTAACGGGCTGAAATAACTAACTTTAGCTGGCTGGCTTGTTGGATAAGATAACTGCACATACCGGTAGCATTATTTGATTACTGGTTAGATGGCGTTATGTATTTCCAAAAGTTGGGTTTACTTAAATGTAGCTGTAAGATAAGTGTTGATAGCAACTGGCTCATGCAGTTCTAACGTAATGTTAGCAGGCTGCTAGGGCTAACTTTAGCAGGCTGGTTGGCTAGCAACCATGCAGTAGATTCATAAAGCATTTGCTTGTAAGTTGTCAGAATTTTATTGAAACCAGTAGTCAAGAGTGTAAACGATTTGGTTTAATTTGAAGTTCATCTGAAGTTATTTCTGTTGGATTTACATTATAGGAAATAGGCTGGCTTGCCCGATCCTGCATATAACGTAACATCCCGGAAAAACCTTTTCCGGCATGACTTCGGCCTTCTTCGGAATTCTCGGTTTTATGTAATAACTTGAACATTTTTTAAGTGTGGTGTAACTTTTGATGTGTATACTAATGCAAATCCATATGTTACATGTGGTTACGTTTATGCTACCTACCCTTTAAGTGAAGTGTGAAAGAATCAATAGGAACAGAGTCTGGCTGGTTTGATCGACTTTTAAACACTGTTATGTAATAGAGCACCATTGTAGTAGAGTAAAAAACGAGATCAAAGTCAGTGGCTTGAGTGTCACATTCCACAGGAAATGGAATGTACAAAACAGAATCTCTGGGCTAGGACTGTACTGGACCCATGTAATAATACATGATCAATAAACTATCCATACAGTAGTGCTTACATACTGTACATGTACAGTACCTGTAGGGCTCAGTTCAATCAAATACAATCGCATAAATATTTTCAGTACTGTAAAACCTACTCCTAATAGTTTCAAATTCGATTTTGGCTAGGCGCCAGCCAAACTGAAGCATACTGGCCTTATCCCCAGTAGCCTAGGCCCTAGGCTGACCCCAAACCTAACCCCAGCCCAGGATGACCCCAACCCTAACCCCAGCCTAGGCTGAACCCAACCCTAACCCCAGATTAGGCTGACCCCAACCCTAACCCCAGATTAGGCTGACCCCAACACTAACCCCAGATTAGGCTGACCCTAACACTAACCCTAGCCTAGGTTGACCCTAACGCCAGTTTAGGCTAATCCTAACAGTATCCCCTGTCTAGGCTGACCCTAACCCCAGATAAGGCTGAAATAAACCCCAGCCTAGGCTAACACTAACCCCAGCCTAATCTAACCCTAACCCCATATTAGGTTGACCCTAACCCCAGCCTGACCCCAACCCTAACCCCAGCCTAGGCTAAACCTAACACTAACCCCAGCCTTACCCCAAGTTAAATGAAGGTTAAATAAATAAAAGAACCAGCCTATGCTGACCCTAACCCCAGCCTAGGCTGACCCTATCCCTAACCCCATCCTAGACTGACCCTAACCCTAACACTAACCCCAGCCTAGACTGAACCCTAACACTAACCCCAGCCTAGTCTGACCCTAACCCCAGCCTAGTCTGACCCCAGCCTAGACTGAACCCTAACACTAACCCCAGCCTAGTCTGACCCTAACCCCAGTAGCATAGGCTGACCCTAACCCCAGTAGCATAGGCTGACCCTAACCCCAGTAGCCTAGGCTGGGCCCACAGGGGCAAAGACAATAAGCACCACTTCCTCTCCATAACAATGGTATTGGAAGAGAGGGGTCATGCCTGGAAATCAAGATCCCCTCATCCTCCTCAGATCAGTCATGGCACAACAGGAACACCCGTGTGATCTCTTCACAGCCAAATGGCTGTGCAGATTCTCTGGAATGTCCTAAAGCTGTGAAAAGAGGACGCCTAGCGTGGGAATTTCACTTATCATATTATTCCAAAGAATTCCAGCGCAATGAACGACAACACACTGACAGGATGTGGTTGAAGCTCTTCTTAAGAAGATGAATGAGAGATCAGCTCTGTATGTGCACACACATAGCGCCGTTTTGATTCAACTCACAACCCAAACATGAAACAAAAATGTCAGAAAAACATTCTAGTCTTTCAAAACAAAGATGATTTAAGCGTAGGGTTGAACCACAAAGATTCTCAGTGGTAGAGGGAGTAGGGCAGTTTGGGCATTTGTAAACAGTAACCTACGGTGCATTCGGGAAGTTTTCAGACCTCTTGACTTTTTCCACATTTTGTTACGTTACAGCCTTAAAATTGATTAAATTATATTTTCCTCCTCATCAATCTACACACAATACACCATAATGACGAGGCAAAAACTAGTTTTTATACATTTTTGCAAATGTATATAATAAAAAAAACGGAAATATCACATTTACATAACTATTCAGAACCTTTACTCAGTACTTTGCTGTAGCACCTTTGGCAGCAATTACAGCTTATTAATGTCTTCTTGGATATGACACCACAAGCGTGGCACACCTGTTGTTGGGGGGTTTCTCCCATTCTTCTCCGCAGATCCTCATGCTCTGTCAGGTTGGATGGGGAGCGTAACTGCACAGATGTTTTCAGGTCTATCCAGAGATGTTCATTCCGGTTCAAGTCCGGGCTCTGACTGGGCCACTCAAAGACATTCAGAGACTTGTCCTGAAGCCAGCGTTGTCTTGGCTGTATGCTTAGGGTCGTTGGTTGTCCTGTTGGAAGGGGAACCTTTGCTCCAGTCTGAGGTCCTGAGCGTTCTGGAGCAGGTTTTCATCAAGAATCTCTCTGTACTTTGCTCTGTTCATCTTTCCCTCGATCCTGACTAGTCTTCCAGTCCCTGCCGCTGAAAAACATCCCCACAGCATGATGCTGCCACCACCATGCTTCAATGTAGGGATGGTATTGGGCAGGTGATGAGTGGTGCCTGGTTTTCCCCAGACGTGATGCTTGGCATTTAGGCGAAAGTTTCATCAGACCAGAGAATCTTTAGGTGCCTTTTGGCAAACTCCAAGCGGGCTGTCATGTGCCTTTTACTGAGGAGTGGCTTCCATCTGGCCACTCTACCATAAAGGCCTGATTGGTGGAGTGCTGCAGAGATGGTTGTCCTTCTGGAAAGTTCTCCCATCTCCACAGATTAACTCTGGAGCTCTGTCAGAATGACCATCGGGTTCCTGGTCACCTCCCTGACCAAGGCCCATCTCCCCCAATTGCTCAGTTTGGCTGGGTGGCCATCTCTAGGAAGAGTCTTGGTGGTCCCGAACTTCTTCTATTTAAGAATTAGAGGCCACTGGGTTTTTGGGGAACTTCAATGCTGCAGACATTTTTGGTACCCTTCCCCAGATCTGTGACTTGAAACAATCCTGTCTTGGAGCTCTACGGACAATTCCTTCAACCTCATGGTTTCGTTTTTGCTCTGACATGCACTGTCAACTGTGGGACCTTATATAGACAGGTGTGTGCCTTTCCAAATCATGTCCAATCAATTGAATTTACCACAGGTGGACTCCAATCAAGTTGTAGAAACATCTCAAGGATGATCAATGGAAACAGGATGCACCTGAGCTCAATTTCAAGTCTCATAGCAAAGGGTCTGAATACTTGTGTAAATAAGGTATGTCTGTTTTTATATTTAATACATTTACAAATATTTCACTTTGTCATTATAGGGAATTGTGTGTAGATTGATGAAAGCAAAAAATATTTAATTCATTTTAGAAGGCTGTAGCGTAAGCAAATTTGGAAAAAGTCAAGGGGTCTGAATACTTTCCGAATGCACATACAGTATGTAGATTGCTGTACGTCTCAAACCTGGCTAGCAAGGCTGACAAACAGTAGCCTTTAATCTGCAGAGAGACATAACAATATCTAGTTCTTTGACACATGGCCTGACTCTTTTCCCACCCATGACATGTACTTATGAATAATTTCGGCATAATCTATATAGGCTTTATAAAGTGTTTATGGAGGCTTTGTTATGAGAGTCCTGATAGTGAAAACATGACAGAGGTTTGTAGAGCTGAACAGAGCCAGAGTACATCCAGGCCTGATCTTGTTCGAATACCAGATACATTAAACCCATCTGGTTCACAATGTTCACATCTCATGTTTGTTTTGGAAATGAAAGGAATGGCAACATCCCCCTACTCTGTGCCTTGGCAAGTTTCCCCCTTTCTCTCTCTCTCCTTCAGAGTCAGTCTATTGATGGGCCTCCTATAAAGACATTGAGTCCCGATGGTACTGTTCTTTGAGAATTATAACACATGTTTCATGACAGTTTTTACATGATGTTGGGCCTTTCATAGATTGATTGACATGAGTGCCACCTAGAGGTGCCTTAAATGTGTTCGTCAGCTATACTTGCGCACTGGAACAACAGAGCACAACCCCACACATACAACGTTCATAATTACAAATCAATGTTGGCACACATACATCACCATTATCATCCATCAAAGCTGAAACACTGTCAAGAAAAACAATATCGCTGCCAACTGTGAAGCGTGGTCCCGCTCAGTCTCCAAATATAGAGGGTTTCTTTCATGAGCCATCGATCGTTAACGTCCACAGCACCGTATTCCTCACCCCGTCTATCGTTAACGTCCACAGCACCGTATTCCTCACCCCGTCTATCGTTAACGTCCACAGCACCGTATTCCTCACCCCGTCTATCGTTAACGTCCACAGCACGACATTCCTCACCCCTTATTTTTGGGCCTTGAGGAGCAGGTCACCGTAGCAACCAACACTGGCGGAGGGGAAAACATCTTTCTCCTGCTTGGCAAAAGTCTATCCATCTTGGAGTTCTGCTAAACTCCTGAAAATGTACAAAAACAACATTCCAGAGCTAAGTGTCGGCCTTCAAGGAATTTGAGTTAAAAACAGAGGCATTCTCAGTGTCCATAGCTATAAAAAATTAAACCATCTGTTGTATGGGACTGTTGTGGATCCTTCCTTTTAAGGATGAGAGAGAGACAGAGATGGAGACAGACAGACAGAGACAGACCCTTGATGTGACCCCACTCTCCGAGGGTGTCTCAGGGAGAGTTGGGATATGCAAAAATCACATTTACAATTCACATGTTTATAATACACACTTGTACATTTTGTGAAATAGAACAAATATAAGCACCCACCAAATTAGTATAATTAGCTTGACTTGGAGATTTAATGAGATATCCACACTGCTTTTATAGGCTTTGAAGGGTTGAATTCTAACGGAGGAAAAGTGTATCCTAAATGTTTACACAAATTTCCCATTGATTTCAAAGTAGGCTACAAAAAAAGTTAGGTCAACTCACCTCTTGTCACGCCCTGACCATAGTTTGCGTTGTTTGTTTCCTTATTTTGTTTGGTCAGGGTGTGATATGAGTGGGCATTCTATGTTGTATGTCTAGTTTGTCTATTTCTATGTGTTTGGCCTGATATGGTTCTCAATCAAAGGCAGGTGTTAGTCGTTGTCTCTGATTGGGAACCATATTTAGGTAGCCTGTTTTGTATTGTGGGTGATTGTTCCTGTGTTTACGTTACGGGACTGTTTCGTCTTCATTCATTTTGTCTTTTCACTTTGTTGTTTTGTTCAGTGTTCTATTTCTTTATTAAAATATGGACACTTATCACGCTGCGCATTGGTCCTCCGATCCTTCCTACTATTCCTCCTCAGAAGAAGAGGAAGACGAGCGTTACACCTCTCCCACAATGAAGTCTAGTTCATACTTATGTAGGATGGTCTCTGAGAAAGTGGAGCTCAGCTCCTGAGTTTTTGAAGTCTGACCAACCTGGGAGTACAGAGGTGGAGAGAGAAAATGAGGTGCGTACACACACACACGAAGCCCTTGGATTCAGCCTCTCTATTTGTTGAGTTGCCCCAGCGCCTGGTGCAGGAAGAGCAGATGGACCTCCCACTGTCAAAGACAAAGACAGAGGAATGCTGACTGATATACTGTTGACTGTTCCATTACTGGCCATTGGTAGCCACTAGCGTCACACCAATTATCACTGTGATCAAACTCTCAGTTGATGTACAGCAAAGTACATGGTTACTGTTAGAAAATATACAACGGGTGGGTCTAATCCTGAATGCTGATTTATTTAAACCTCATTGCAGCCAGTGTCTTACCACCGGCTAAATCTATGATGTTAAAATGCATTTAATTGATCAGAAACAGAAGATATGACTTCATGGTTAAAACAATAATATTTAGAGGTGGGATAAGATGATATTTAGAGGTGGGATAAGATGATATTTAGAGGTGGGATAAGATGATATTTAGAGGTGGGATAAGATGATATTTAGAGGTGGGATAAGATGAGATTTAGAGGTGGGATAAGATGGATTTAGAGGTGGGATAAGATGGATTTAGAGGTGGGATAAGATGGATTTAGAGGTGGTCTTACTTTGGGAAGTGACAGCAGGTGTGTAGACACTGAAAACAGAGGCTCAGGGCTCCTCCACTGAGGAGGCAAAACCAACACACCTCCTTGACCCCCACCACAATACCACCTGCACACTGGAACACAGGCGTGCAAACACACACACTGTTTGTATACTACACAAAATAATTCTGAAAGAGACTGATTAATTAACAATAACAGATTGAAGAAAAATAGGGAACAGTGTAGAAGAAAATAGAAGAGGCTAAAGTTTAAAAGACTACAAAAATAAACCAATGATCATCTGATATGCAGAGACCTGGCCGCTGTTGGTCGCATCGACGCTGGAAAGAGAGAGGTGGAGGACAAGGAGGAGAAGGAGAAGTCTAAGGTGGAATTACTGGAGCTGGTCTCTGTGAGCTGGCTCTGAGCCAAGAGATATGGCAGCGAAAGTAGAACTGCTTTACATCAATATCATACTGAAGTAGAGCCCTTATACCGCAATATCATACCGAGGAAGAGCAGTTACACCTCAATATCATATCAAAATCAAATGTATTTATCTAGCCTTTCTTACATCAGCTGATATCTCTTAGTGCTGTACAGAAACCCAGCCTAAAACCCCAAACAGCAAGCAATGCAGGTGTAGAAGCACGGTGGCTAGGAAAAACTCCCTAGAAAGGCCAAAACCTAGGAAGAAACCTAGAGAGGAACCAGGCTATGAGGGGTGGCCAGTCCTCTTCTGGCTGTGCCGGGTAGAGATTATAACAGAACATGGCCAAGATGTTCAAATGTTCATAAATGACCAGCATGGTCAAATAATAATAATCACAGTACTTGTCGAGGGTGCAACAAGTCAGCTTCTCAAGAGTAAATAGCCGATCATTGAGAGTATCTCTACCGCTCCTGCTGTCTCTAGAGAGTTGAAAACAGCAGGTCCGGGACAGGTAGCACGTCCGGTGAACAGGTCAGGGTTCCATTGCCGCAGGCAGAACAGTTGAAACTGGAGCAGCAGCACGGCCAGGTGGACTGGGGACAGCAAGGAGTCATCATGCCAGGTAGTCCTGAAGCATGGTCCTAGGACTCAGGTCCTCCGAGAGAGAGAGATAAAGAGAGAATTAGAGAGAGCATACTTAAATTCACACAGGACACCGGATAAGACAGGAGAATACTCCAGATATAACAGACTGACCCTAGCCCCCCGACACAAACTACTGCAGCATAAATATTGGAGGCTGAGACAGGAGGGGTCAGGAGACACTGGCCACATCCGATGATACCCCCAGACAGGGCCAAACAGGCAGGATATAACCCCACCCACTTTGCCAAAGCACAGCCCCCACACCAGTGTTGTCTTCAACCACCAACTTACCATCCTGAGACAAGGCCGAGTATAGCCCACAAATCATACTGAGGTAGAGCCATTTAGCCTCAATATCATACTAAGGTAGAGCCATTATACTTCAGTATCATACTGAGGTAGAGCCGTTATATATCAATTTTGTCACACCCTGAGCCGTTTCACCTGTCTTTGTGATTGTCTCTACCCCCCTCCAGGTGTCACCCATCTTCCCCTGTGTATTTATACCTGTGTTCTCTGTTTGTCTGTTGCCAGTTCGTAAAACCTACCCGTGTATGTTTCCCTGCTCCTGCCTGTTTTCATGCTCCTGTTTTCTAGTCCGTCCCGGTTTTGACCATTCTGCCTGCCCTGAACCTGCCTGCCATTTTGTACCTTACCCCACCGTTCTGGATTATTGACCCCTGCCTGCCCTGACCCTGAGACCGCCTGCCGTTCTGGTCCCTTTACACCCTTTCTGGAATACTGACCCCTGCCTGCCTTGACCTGTCATTTGCCTGCTCCTGTGGTTGCAATAAACTCTTGTTACTTCTACACTGTCTGCATCTGGGTCTAAACGTGATAAATATCCTTCTGAGGAAGAGCTGTTATACCTCAATATCATACCGAGGTAGAGCCGTTATACCAGAATATCATACAGAGGTAGAGCCATTATACCTAAATATCATACTGGGGTAGAGCAGTTATATCTCAATATCATACTGCGGTAGAGCCGTTATATATCATACCGAAGTAGAGCAGTTATACCTCAATATCATACTGAGGTAGAGCCATTATACCTCAATATCATACTGAGGTAGAGCAGTTGTTGCTCAATATCATACTGAAGTATAACCGTAATACCTCAGTATTATGCTGAGGTAGAACCGTTATACCTCAATATGATACATTGAGGTAGAAGTAATAGCAGTGAAAGTAAATGGGTAGTTGTAATTGAGAAAAATGGAGTTAAAAAAAAATACTGACCTGAACAAGTTACGTGTACAGAACTCCAGTAAGGATTCTGGTCACATAATGTATACCAAAAATACAGGGGGAGGTCCACCCAGGTCTTACCTAGTGTGCATAGACAGATTAAATACTACGGGTTATGTATACCCGCAGGCCTCTTGCCTAAACACTCCCAAGGTGTGTTCCCCTTCCCCCTGGGAACAAATGAAACAGAATAATTTACCAATAATGTAAGTGAACAATTTCAATAACCAAAAACACAAAGTCCTATTGGCATACACATACCTCTGAAGGAGCAGCTACAAACTAATATCAACAAAACTTTCACTGACCAACAACCAACACAGGACCTTAAAAGAAGCTCTTTTCTCTGAAAGGAACACTGGCTTTTATCAAGCTGGAGAAGGAGTTGGTAATGAAGAGACAGCTGTATCCCCTGACGAGAGGGAGGGGTCAGAACTTCAATCAGCGATGGGGCCAACCAATCAGCTGCTTCAGGAATCCAGGAAGCCATTTCCTGAAATGCACACACATACAAACCCACAGCAACACAGAAACTGAGGAACGTAACACTTGGTATTGTGGTCATGGGAGGGTCTGTGCAGGTCAGGTGGTAGGCCCTGGGACAGCCATCACAACAGATGGGTACACTCATCATCATTACGCTGGGCCTAGAAACTGTCATGCCTACTCCCTTTCCCTCTCTCCGGCGCTTGACATCGCCGGTCTACTAACCACCGGTCATGGCAACCCACATTATGCACACTTGCTCACAATTGTTATGCACACCTGGACTTCATCATTACCTTGATTACTTCCCCTTTATTTAGCCCTCAGTAGCCTCAGTCTTCAGGCAGTATTGGTTTTGATCACGTTCAGTACACTTCTCCTGTTTTGTTTATCTTCTTATTCTCTTCATTAACCTCACCTTCTGCACCTGCTTCCTGACTCCTAGCGTATACGTTACAGACACACACACACACACCGATAGACACTAAATGTTTTATATACAATACATTTTTACATCAATGTGTAAATTGAAATGAAGAATTTTGTTCCAAAAGTCTATGTCCACCAATTTTTCACAATTGTATTTTTTCATCAGAAATTATTTATCGTACGTACCTTCATGTGTGTGTAAAATATTACTGTTCTCAGTTTTCTTTATTCATAGATTTTAGATGTGTGTTAAAATGGGTTTTGTTGCTAATATACAGAATACAAACATTCCATTACAGCTAAACAATGGATATATAGCGTTTCGCTGGAATAGAAAGTTTGTATTGTGTATATTTGACTGTTAAGATGAAAGCACTTGCTGCAAGTTGCTCTGGAAAAAAGCATCTGCTGAATGACAACATTTTTAAATGTAAATATTTTACATAAAGATCTCATATTACTGTATTGATTCATAAAAAAGTATGTATTTAAATATTGATGTCACAATTGTAGAATTTGTACAGTTGTGTATTAAAAATGTAGTTATTTATTACGTTTGACTGTGTAAAACCTAGCAGTAGTTTAAAGTTTTAATGTCACATGCATAAGTACAGTGAAATGCCTTTCTTGCAAACTCTAAACTCAACAATGCAGTAATCAATAACAATGTAATACTAAAAATAACACAAGGTAGAACAAAAGTACAAGATAAATAAAATTAAGAAATAAGAAGAGCCATAAGTAATCATACTATATACAGGGTCAGTCAGTTCCAGTATCATATTTAGAATGTGCAGGGATACTGGAGTGATGGAGGTAGAAATGTATAGGGGTAAGGTGACTAGGCATCAGGATATACAGTGCCTTCAGAAAGTATTCATACTTATTCCACATTTTATTGTGTTACAGTCTGATTTCAAAAATGAATTAAATACACACAACACCCCGTAATGACAAGTGATAACATGTTTTTAGAAATATCTGCTATTTTATTAAAAATGAAATACAGAAATACCTCATTTACATAAGTATTCAGACCCCTGAGTCAATACTTTGTAGAAGTACCTTTGGTAGCTATTGAAGCTGTGAGTCTTTCTGGGTAAATCTCTAAGAACTTTCCACACCTGAAATGTGCAACATCTTTCCTCACCTGGATTGTGCAACATTTACCATGATTATTTTCACAAGCTCCATCAATTTGGTTGTTGATCATTGCTAGACAACCATTTTCAGGTCTTGCCATAGATTTTCAAGGATATTTGAATTAAACATGTAACTCGGCCACTCAGGAACGTTCACTTTCTTGGTTAGTAACTCCGGTGTAGATTTGGTCTTGTGTTTTAGGTTATTGTCCAGCTGAAAGGTGAATTAATCTCAGTGTCTGGTGGAAAGCAGAGTGAACCAGGTTTTCCTCTAGGATTTTGCTTATGCTTAGCTCCATTCTGTTTATTTTTTATCCTGAAAAACTGCCTAGTCCTTAACGATTACAGGCATACCCATAACATGATGCAGCCACCACTATGCTTGAAAATAGGGAGAGTAATACTCATTAATGTGTTGTATTGGATTTGCCGAAAACGTAACACTTTTTATTTAGGACAAAAAGTTAATTACTTTGCCACATTTTTTGCAGTATTTCTTTAGTGCTTTGTTGCAAACAGTATGCATGTTTTTAAATATTTGTACTCTGTACAGGCTTCCTTCTTTTCATTCTGACAGTTAGGTTATTATTATGGATTAACTACAATGTTGTTGATCCATCCTCAGTTTTCTCCTATCACAGTTATTTTAACTCTGTAACTGTTTTAAAGTCACCATTGGCGTCATGGTGAAATCCCTGAGCGGTTTCCTTTCTCTTCGGAACTGAGTTAGGAAGGACGCCTGTATCTTTGTAGTGACTGAGTGTATTAATACGCCATCCAAAGTGTAATGAATAACTTTACCATGCTCAAAGGGGTATTCAATGTCTGCTACCCATCTACCAATAGGTTCCCTTATTTGCGAGGCATGGTCTTTGTTTTTGAATCTGTGAAATTCACTGCTCGACTGAGGGACCTTACAGATAATTGTGGGGTACAGAGATGAGGTAGTCATTCAAAAATCACGTTCAACACTATTATTGCACACAGAGTGAGTCCATGCAACTTATTATGTGACTTGTTAAGCACATTTTTACTCCTGAACTTATTTAGTCTTGCCATAACAAAAGGGTTGAATACCTATTGACTCAATACAGATTTTCATTTTTAATTAATTTATTAAACATTTCTAAAAACATAATTCCACTTTAAAATAAAATACAACGGTCAACTCAGACAGTCCGTTTTGCCATTTTGTTAGCTATTTAGCAGTCTTATGATTGGGGATAGAAGCTGTTCAGGAGCCTGTCAGACGTGATACACCGATACTACTTATTCCTCTGAGAGTGAGCCGGTTATATAACATGATTATTTGTTGCTCTGAAATTAAACCAAGTGATACAGTAGATAAAAAAAATATAGAAAATACACATCTCTTTCATAAGTTCTTTAAAAAAATAAAAGCTAATTTACCAACATTTCTGAAAATGGATATATAGCATTTTGGAATGAAACTCTTCAAATGTTGATGAATGTGCAATGTCAGCTAGATACATGAACACACTCCCTCTTAAAACCTGTTTGGGCACATGAACAGCTAGCGGGACACCTACGACAACATCCTGTGAAATTGCAGAGCGCGAAATTCAAAATACAAAATTCGTAATATTAAATAGTCATGAAAATACAAGGGTCATACATCATTTAAAAGCTTAACTTCTTGCTAATCCAACCGCGTTGTCAGATTTCAAAAAGGCTTTACGGTGGAAGCATACCATGCAATTATCTGAGGACAGCGCCTCACATCAAAATACTTTTTCAACCAGCACAGGCGTCACAAAATCACAAATAGCGATAAAATAAATCACTTACCTTTGAAGATCTTCCTCTGTTTGAAATCCCAAGGGTCCCAGCTACACAATGAATGGTCGTTTTGTTAGATAAAGTCCTTCTTTATATCAAAAACATTATTTTTAGTTGGCGCCAATGACTTTAGTAATCCACTCGTTCAACAACAAAAAGTTACCGGTAAAGTTCGTCCAAACAAGTCAAACGATGTTTCTAATTAATCCTCAGGTACTCTAATATCTAAATAAACTATAATATTTAAGATGGAGAATAGTATGTTCAATAGGGAAGATAAATAACGAAGAGAGCTCACCTTCACGCGCCAACAAGACTACATTTCTAATGAGAGACACCTTGGAAAAACTACAACTACTTGCTTATTTTTCAAAAAACAAGCCTGAAACCCTTTATAAAGACTGTTGACATCTAGTGGAAGCCATAGGAACTGCAATCTGGGTCCTATCTATTTGTATTTTCCATAGGCTAGCATTGAAATGGCCTGTGACCTCCCCCCAAAAAAATTACAGATGGATTTTCCTCGGGTTTTGCCTGTCATATCAGTTCTGTTATACTCACAGACATTATTTTAACAGTTTTAGAAACTTCAGAGTGTTTTCTATCCAATGCTACCAAGTATATGCATATCCTAGCTTCTGGGTGTCACGTTCCTGACCTTATTTCCCTTGTTTTGTATTTATTTAGTATGGTCAGGGCGTGAGTTGGGGTGGGTTGTCTATGTGTGTTTTTCTATGTTGGGATTTTGAGTTCGGCCTGGTATGATTCTCAATCAGAGGCAGCTGTCAATCGTTGTCCCTGATTGAGAATCATACTTAGGCAGCCGGGGTTTCACGTTTGGTTTGTGGGTGTTTGTTTCCTGTGTCAGTGTTTGTGCCACACGGGACTGTTACGGTTAGTTTGTTTGTTATTTTGTATCGTGTCTTGTTTTCGTGTATATTAAAATCATGGAAACTTACCACTCTGCACATTGGTCCCCCGATCCTTCTCGCCTTTCCCCGCCTGAGGAGGAGGAAGAAATAGACTGCCGTTACACTGGGCCTGAGTAACAGGCAGTTTATTTTGGGCACGTCAGTCATCCGAAATTCTGAACAATAACCAGTATGCTAATGAAGTTAAAATAATTCCTAATTTGCCTGAGAAAATCACACAGTGATTGGTGGTCATAGTGAACTGATATAACAGTCTCTTACTTGTACGTCTGTAACCTGGTGCTGGACTCCCCCTAGTGATAGTCTTTAGTCTTTGCAGTCTTTGACTTGTATCCTGCAGTCAAATCAAATCAAATTTTATTGGTGACATACACATGGTTAGCAGATGTTAATGCGAGTGTAGCAAAATGCTTGTGCTTCTAGTTCCGACCGTGCAGTAATATCTAACAAGTAATCTAACAATTTCACAACAACTACCTTATACACAAGTGAAAAGGAATGATTAAGAATATGTATAGGCAAGATGCAGTAGATGGTACAGAGTACAGTATATACATATGAGATGAGTAATGTAGGGTATGTAAACATTATATAAAGTAGTATTGTTTAAGTGACTAGTGATACATTAATTACATCTAATTATTAAAGTGGCTAGAGATTGAGTCAGTATGTTGGCAGCAGCCACTCGATGTTAGTGATGGCTGTTTAACAGTCTGATGGCCTTGAGATAGAAGCTGTTTTTCAGTCTCTTGGTCTCAGTCTCTCAGCATCTTAGTCTCTCGTCTTTGACTTGTGTCCTGCAGTCAGGTCATCCAATGGGACAGAGGAGTAATACTCACCACCCACTTTAACACACTTGTTGGCACTTCCTGTAGAAAGAACACATTTTAGTCCTGCTCTCCCCGTTGTTATTATTTAAATTCCTGTTATGGTGAGATAGTGTTGAATGGTTTCTGTGAGTTCACCACATCTAGCCGTTGTCTGACGGACAAATTATATCTAGACTAGATCAACTTTATTATCTCACCAGGGGAGAATTCATTTGGTCATGTGCTTAAAAGACAAAGTACATAATACATAAAAATACACAAAAACACACAATAACATTAATTTGGTCATGTGCTTAAAAGACAAAGTACATAATACATAAAATACACAATAATACACAATAAATTAATTTGGTCATGTGCTTAAAAGACAAAGTACATGATACATAAAAATGCAGAATAATACAGAATAAAATTCATTTGAAAGTGCAATGGGCTACATATTCACAGTGAAATGCAATAGGCTACATATTCACAGTGAAATGCAATAGGCTACGTATTTACAGTGAAAGTGGAAGAGGCTACATATTTACAGCGAAGGTGCAATACAGATTTATAGTGCACTCCTATCAACTTACAATACAAGGTTTACAGTCATCAGGTTTCGGGTTGTGGTTCCAGCGTTTCTCACCAGATCCAAACACCTGTTTGATGAGGATCTCCTCTGTGGCCCCAGAGCTGACCAGCAGCTATCTGGATGACAGAGTGACCGCCCTGTGGAACGAGGTGAACACTGCCTGGACACCTGGACACCTGCTAAATGGTAATAACACAGTACCTCCTGTGGATAGACCAATTACCCTCAGGGGTACTAGTTCCACAGGTTTAGAAATGTTGCTTTAGAAGTGGGAACCTAACTGGTTGTATGCTGGTCAGGGGGGCCTGCAGTCTGGGGTAGCTGTCCTGGTTGTAGTCCTTGGCCAGGTTGGTCCAGAAGGCCTGGATGGTGGTCCTACTCTGCTTCAGGAGCCTGGAGAGCAGGGAGTACATGGCTTTGTGGATCTTCTCTCTGCCCTCTCTCCAGGGTCTCCTATGGATGGTCATAGCAAAAAAATTATCAGTCTTACAATGTTCCATGTAGAAAATGGTTCAGTGAAACATAGACTGATAATGAATAAGATATTGATGATCTACAAGGTAATCTCTGCACCCAGAATCCAATCGGTCCACTAACCCACCGATTGCCATGGAGATGTCTGTGCAGAATTACTTGAGCTGTGAACGCGATTCAGAATCCCAGAAGCCTCGACTCTGGACATGGCTCACAGTTGGCATAAACAGTAATGTCATGTCTCTGACTGATAAAATTATATAAACATGCTATTTTATCAAAATCAAATCAAATTGTATTTGTCACATACACACATGGTTAGCAGATGTTAATGCGAGTGTAGCGAAATGCTTGTGCTTCTAGTTCCGACAATGCAGTAATAACCAACGAGTAATCTAACCTAACAATTCCACAACTACTACCTTATACACACAAGTGTAAAGGGATAAAGAATATGTACATAAAGATATATGAGTGAGTGATAGTATAGAACGGCATAGGCAAGATGCAGTAGATGGTATCGAGTACAGTATATACATATGAGATGAGTAATGTAGGGTATGTAAACATAAAAGTGGCATAGTATAAAGTGGCTAGTGATACATGTATTAAATAAAGATGGCAAGATGCAGTAGATGATATAGAGTACAGTATATACATATACATATGAGATGAGTAATGTAGGGTATGTAAACATTATATTAAGTGGCATTGTTTAAAGTGGCTAGTGATACATTTTTTACATCAATTTCCATCAATTCCCCTTATTAAAGTGAGCTGGAGTTGAGTCAGTATGTTGGCAGCAGCCACTCAATGTTAGTGGTGGCTGTTTAACAGTCTGATGGCCTTGAGATAGAAGCTGTTTTTCAGTCTCTCGGTCCCTGCTTTGATGCACCTGTACTGACCTCGCCTTCTGGATGATAGCGGGGTGAACAGGCAGTGGCTCGGGTGGTTGTTGTCCTTGATGATCTTTATGGCCTTCCTGTGACATCGGGTGGGTAGGTGTCCTGGAGGGCAGGTAGTTTGCCCCCGGTGATGCGTTGTGCAGACCTCACTACCCTCTGGAGAGCCTTACGGTTGTGGGCGGAGCAGTTGCCGTACCAGGCGGTGATACAGCCCGACAGGATGCTCTCGATTGTGCATCTGTAGAAGTTTGTAAGTGCTTTTGGTGACAAGCCAAATTTATTCAGCCTCCTGAGGTTGAAGAGGCGCTGCTGCGCCTTCTTCACAACGCTGTCTGTGTGGGTGGACCAATTCAGTTTGTCCGTGATGTGTACGCCGAGGAACTTAAAACTTTCCACCTTCTCCACTACTGTCCCGTCGATGTGGATAGGGGGGTGCTCCCTCTGCTGTTTCCTGAAGTCCACAATCATCTCCTTTGTTTTGTTGACGTTGAGTGTGAGGTTATTTTCCTGACGCCACACTCCGAGGGCCCTCGCCTCCTCCCTGTAGGCCGTCTCGTCGTTGTTGGTAATCAAGCCTACCACTGTAGTGTCGTCCGCAAACTTGATGATTGAGTTGGAGGCATGCATGGCCACGCAGTCGTGGGTGAACAGGGAGTACAGGAGAGGGCTCAGAACGCACCCTTGTGGGGCCCCAGTGTTGAGGATCAGCGGGGTGGAGATGTTGTTACCTACCCTCACCACCTGGGGGCGGCCCGTCAGGAAGTCCAGGACCCAGTTGCACAGGGCGGGGTCGAGACCCAGGGTCTCGAGCTTGATGACAAGTTTGGAGGGTGCTATGGTGTTGAATGCTGAGCTGTAGTCGATGAACAGCATTCTCACATACATTTACATTTAAGTCATTTAGCAGACGCTCTTATCCAGAGCGACTTACAAATTGGAAAGTTCATACATATTCATCCTGGTCCCCCCGTGGGGAATGAACCCACAACCCTGGCGTTGCAAGCGCCATGCTCTACCAACTGAGCCACACGGGACCGTATTCCCATAGGTATTCTTCTTGTCCAGATGGGTTAGGGCAGTGTGCAGTGTGGTTGCGATTGTGTCGTCTGTGGACCTGTTGGGTCGGTAAGCAAATTGGAGTGGGTCTAGGGTGTCAGGTAGGGTGGAGGTGATATGGTCCTTGACTAGTCTCTCAAAGCACTTCATGATGACGGAAGTGAGTGCTACGGGGCGGTAGTCGTTTAGCTCAGTTTCTTGGGAACAGGAACAATGGTGGCCCTCTTGAAGCATGTGGGAACAGCAGACTGGGATAAGGATTGATTGAATATGTCCTTAAACACACCAGCCAGCTGGTCTGCGCATGCTCTGAGGACGCGGCTGGGAATGCCGTCTGGGCCTGCAGCCTTGCGAGGGTTAACACGTTTAAATGTTTTACTCACCTCGGCTGCAGTGAAGGAGAGCCCGCAGGTTTTGGTAGCGGGCCGTGTCAGTGGCACTGTATTGTCCTCAAAGCGAGCAAAAAGTTATTTAGTCTGTCTGGGAGCAAGACATCCTGGTCCGCGACGGGGCTGGTTTTCTTTTTGTAATCTGTGATTGACTGTAGACCCTGCCACATACCTCTTGTGTCTGAGCTGTTGAATTGCGACTCTACTTTGTCTCTATACTGGCACTTAGCTTGTTTGATTGCCTTGCGGAGGGAATAGCTACACTGTTTGTATTCGGTCATGTTTCCGGTCACCTTGCCCTGGTTAAAAGCAGTGGTTCGCGCTTTCAGTTTCACGCGAATGCTGCCATCAATCCATGGTTTCTGGTTTGGGAATGTTTTAATCGTTGCTGTGGGTACGACATCGTCAATGCACTTTCTAATGAACTCGCTCACCGAATCAGCATATTCGTCAATGTTGTTGTTGGACGCAATGCGGAACATATCCCAATCCACGTGATCGAAGCAGTCTTGAAGTGTGGAATCAGATTGGTCGGACCAGCGTTGAACAGACCTGAGCGCGGGAGCTTGCTGTTTTAGTTTCTGTTTGTAGGCTGGAAGCAACAAAATGGAGTCGTCACACCACGTCTCGTTAATCATAAGGCATACCCCCCCGCCCCTCTTCTTACCAGAAAGATATTTGTTTCTGTCGGCGCGATGCGTGAAGAAACCAGCTGGCTGCACCGACTCCGTTAGCGTCTCTCGAGTGAGCCATGTTTCCGTGAAGCAAAGAACGTTACAGTCTCTGATGTCTCTCTGGAATGTTACCCTTGCTCGGATTTCATCAACCTTGTTGTCAAGGTAAGACTGAGGGACAAAGAGATTGGGTCTCTATCGGTACTTGAGAAGCTATGCTACCGTAAATACAGAATCTTATGCATTCTAATAACCGCCCATTCGGAAAAGGAAAATGCAAGATATATATATTTACTCTGAACTGCGCTTCAATAGATGGGTCGAAGATGGAAGACTGGTTTACCCAGCAGAGATCGCTATTGTCCTTTGAAGAATATTTCTTAGTGTTGTAGAGCAGATACATTAAAGTACCCTGTCGTTATTAGGAGATTGTCTGTCCTTTCCTAGGCCACGTACGTTTACAGCTGCAGCTGATAACTCGACGTCTAGGAGGTATCACTTCTTCTTTCGTGAATAATCGTTCAAAGTTCATACCAAGTTGCCATAATCAGCTCGCACTGTATTCTGGCTGATCTAGTCAAAGTTCACCATTCCAGCGTGGTGATCGTCACCTCCACGTTGAAATTCGCCCTTTTAAACATTAGGACAGCGGTCCTAACATTTCTGGATTTAAATGTTAATTTCGTTAGGTTGTAGTTGAAATTAGCCCTTTTAAACGTATCGGGAACGTAATCGGGAACTGAGTTTGACTTCCGTCAACGGGCTTTTGTATTGGGGGAGAGAAAGGCGTGTTTCATAGTTCTCAACCAATGTCTGTTTACTTGGTTGTGGCCACTGAGTGAGCATAGTTTACTTATGAGAACAATTCTCTCATTTAGAAGATAAAATTACAGTTAATCTTTTCACAAATAGCTTCATATTTAAACCTTTAAATTGCACAACAATTCCATGTCAATCTGATAACTAGAATATGTAGACTTTCTAAGATACAATTTACGTCATCCTATCATCAGATATAATGTCCCAGACACCAACTGATCTGACATCATATTCTTTATGTACCAACGGACACTTTCAACTGGTTGAGAAAGGGAAATATTGTTCCATTTCCCAACCTTTTGATGTTGCCATACACTCTCTAAGTTAGCAAAGGGCTTTCCAAGAGTCCATTCTGTAGAGTGGAGAGAAAAGGGGGAAAGGTATTTATGAGGGGGTCATAAACCTCACCCAACAGGGCAACGTCATGACAGTAAGGTGTTTATTAATACTTGAGTTAAAGCTAGAGATTTATTTTGCATGTGCTGCATCTCAATCCACCACATCCACCTATGCCACAGAGCTACAGTGCTGTTTGTCAGATAGGAGACATCCCAAAAATGGGTCTTCTCACGAAAACGTCTGTAGCATCCGAACAGTTTGGTTTTGCTCTACGACCCTGATAAGGGAATTTATATGCTTAAAGGTAATGATTAAAGAATTCCACCCTGAAACGTAACTATTAGTGATTATTAGTTTATGTAGCATGTATAATGAATAATTAAAGTACTAAACGTAAGTCCAATAAGGTTCAGTAGAGACATGTTAGGGAGAGAAATGTGTGTGTGTGTGTGTGTCTAAGAAAATACCGAGAACAATTCAACTGTGTTTGACCCGACCTGGCTAGAACTCTGAGAAACTTACAATAGGACAGGGAGTCCTTTCAAGGTTCCTCTAATCTCGGTGGAATGGAACTGTCGGCTTGGTAGTGATAAACAGTGGATACAACTCACCTACTGTTATAGGATATCTACTGTTTGTGTGAAGGTATGTGCGTAAATAGGGAGTGAGTTATAAAATGGATGTCTTTGTATTATGGACTTCAGAGCGCTCTCGTGAATAAACTGTACGAACATTTTGCATAAGCTGAGTCTTTGCTTAATTATTATTAAACCCAGGGTCTTACAAACCTCGGGGATTGGTCAAAGCTTATTGATTGTTAGTTATTATCATTGGGATTGAAAATTCTCATGACATACCCCCCACAAGTGCCACGGGATTCGTCGGAAGTCAGTAACGCTGATGTTCCAACTTTTGTCTGTAGCATCCGAACCATTTGGGCTACAAACTAATATGACTCCACTGTAGAAAGTGGAGACTGTGACGAACACGATGGTGTTCACGTAATTCATCTGAAGGTAACTCATATAAATGAATGGAAGTATGGAGGCAGTTTTCTGCCAACAAAAATATGGGGTTAAATATGTGTCAAGCTTTCTTATATCTCCTAGTTATAGGACAGACACTTCAAAAACTAATTCCTTATGATTCATTTTTTACTGTCTTTTTTGCCATTTATGAATGTGTTAATCAATGTGTTTCTATGGACAGAGTACATTTTTTATAAAATAATTTTTAAATAAAACATTTTTTATACATAAAAGGGTCCTTAAATTAAAAATCAGATACCTAAATGAGCCATGGTATGACCATCTTAAAATAATTCCATATGTAAGTTTATAATATAAGGATCTATATCGTATTAATCATTTACATTTTCGTAATTTCACAGACGCTCTTATCCTTACAGGAACATTTAAGGTTAAGTGCCTTGGGCAAGGGCATAGACATATCTTTCATTTAGTCTGCTTGGGGATTTGAATCAGCAAGCTTTCAGTTACTGGCCCAATGCACCTAACCGCTGGGCTACCTGCCACTCTAATTAATAAACATTAATACAAATTTTAAAAGTTGTTTTAATAACTGTCCATATATATTATGATTAATGAATGATGAGAAAGCTATTTATAAATGACTCATATGCGGTTTATTGCTGGATGTTATTAAATAGTTTTACAGAGAAGTGAAATGATTTCAGGAAGTACTTAATCAAACAGCAGGACTTCCTGCATTACACACATTAACACACACTCAGAGTGGTTCTCATGCACACTGCAGGAGCAGACCTTCCTGTACTGAGGTGGTAACTGGACGTAGAAGTATTGAGGGGACTGGAGTAAACAGGATGTACAGGGTCTAAAGAGACTTGAACTAGTTGGGAGCCACATGTCATCATGGTTATCCTGCAGTTCCTCACACTGAAGGTTGTCCTTCTCTTAGGTGAGTACATCAGACTGAATGAACACATCTCCAGTGACTCCTCTCTATAGTTGGATACATTTGGTTGTAACATTTTACAGTGTAACTCATTCACCGGAGAAGAATCCTCTTTTACAGTATGTGAAATGGAAGCTGGGGTGTTTGTACTATTCGTAATGAGACTGTTGGTGTGTCCTACAGCTGCTGTGTGGAGTGTGTGTACAGCAGAGTTGATCACAGTAGATGGATATAAGGGGGGCAAGGCAGAGATCAGATGCCCCTATAGAGAGGAGTGGAGGAGCCACCAGAAGTTCCTCTGTAAAGGAAGCAAAATGGAGTGTATAACATTTTTGGCAGACAATGATATTGAGACTGAGGGTGAAGAATGGACCTCTAAATGGAGATACTCTCTACATGATGACAAAGGGGTCAGGGTCTTCATTGTGACCATCACCAACATGATGTCAGATGATGCGGGAACATACTGGTGTGGAGTGGAACGATTTGGACTGGACCCTGAAGTGTATGGAGGTACTGTAAACCTTTGATTCTCATCCTCAAAACTTTACAACTTTCATAAAAAATTCCTAATGAGGTCTCTGCTATTGGCCCGACTCCTAACTTGAGATTCCTGCACATTACTCAAGATTTCAGGCATATTTTTTATTGACTCAATGCATGAATTACGTGATCCTCGACAAAAGGGAACACATTTCATTCTGTGCTCCTACATGTTTGTTTAAAATTACAGATTGGTGTTGTGAAAACCCCACTGAAGTGACAGGCTCTGAAGAAGTGACAGGCTATGAAGAACGGTCAGTCTCCATCCATTGTATGTATAATGAAAAAAATGAAGACAATGAGAAATACTTCTGCAAAGCGAATACACTATCTAAGTGTCTAGTTGATGTAAAAGTGACAACAACCAAAAGCCAGAATGGGAGGTTCTCACTGTTCGACAACAGGACAGCCGGAGCCTTCACCGTGACCATCACCAGACTAACCCAAGAGGATGCTGGGAGATATCTCTGTGGCATACAGAACAACCACACAATCGATACCCTGTCAGCAGTCCAGCTAGATATCAAGAGTAAGACTGTTCTTTAATTTGCCTTTTCTGCATTGTGAGACAGATTGATCAGGACACAGTTGTATGTCAGTGAAGTGAGAAGCTTAGATGGATACAATGATGGAGAGGGCTGGTTGTGCCTGTGTGAGTGGAGGCGTGAAAAACAACTTCCTATGTGATTAAATGTACAAACTTAATGGACATATGTATTTAAGGCATTTGCACCCGTGTATGAGAAAGAGAAAGATATAGAGAGAGATGTAGGTCGCTAAATGACAACCAAAATATCTGAACAGGAAGAGAAGAAACCACACTTCCTTCTTTACGCCTGTCAGTGAGTATCAAATCTAATCAAATTGTATTAGTCACATGCGCCTTATACAACGAGTGTAGACCTTGCAGTGAAATGCTTACTTACGAGATCCTAACCAACAATGCATTTAAAAAAATTAAGTATAAGAAAATAAGAATAAGAAATAAAAGTAACAAGTAATTAAAGAGCAGCGGTAAAATAACAATAGCCAGACTATATACAGGGGGGGTACCGGTACAGAGTCAATGCACCGGTTAGTCGAGGTAATTGAGGTAATATGTACATGTAGGTAGCGTTATTAAAGTGACCATGCATAGATCATAACAACAGAGAGTAGCAGGGGGGGGGGGGGGGGGGGGGGGGGGTTTGATTAGATGTTCAGGAGTCTTATGGCTTGTGGGTAGAAGCTGTTTAGAAGCCTCTTGGACCTAGACTTGGTGCTCGTTACCACTTGCCGTGCGGTAGCAGAGAGAACAGTGAATGACTAGGGTGGCTGGAGTCTTTGACAATTTTTAGGCCTTCCTCTGACACCGCCTGGTATAGAGGTACTGGACGGCAGGCAGCTTAGCCTCAGTGATGAACTGGGCCGTACGCACTACTGTACCCTCTGTAATGCCTTGCGGTCGGAGGCCGAGCAGTTCCCATACCAGGCAGTGATGCAACCAGTCAGGATGCTATCGATGGTGCAGCTGTAGAACCTTTTGAGGATCTGAGGACCCATGCTAAATCTTTTCAGTCTCCTAAGGGGGAATAGGTTTTGTCGTGCCCTCTTCACGACTGTCTTGGTGTGCTTGGACCATGTTAGTTTGTTGGTTATGTGGATACCAAGGAACTTGAAGCTCTCAAACTGCTCCCCTACAGCCCCGTCGATGAGAATGGGAGCGTGCTCGGTCCTCTTTTTCCTGTAGTCCACAATCATCTCCTTTGTCTTGATCACGTTGAGGGAGAGGTTGTTGTCCTGGCACCACATGGCCAGGTCTCATCGTTGTCGGTGATCAGGCCTACCACTGTTGTGTCATCGGCAAACTTAATGATGGTGTTGGAGTCGTGTATATAGTATAGTGGTCAGGGTACATTTACATTTCAAACATATCAGGAAGTACACTGAAATGTAGCTTCTCTTCAATGCTTTCTTTATCACGCTTCCATCCACAGTATTTATGAAGAAAAAATAAATTCACAACAGCTGTGATGGATTCAGCTCGTTGTATAGATATGATGAGAGATAATTTGTTCTTTCAACATGGTGGGGTCTTCTTGTGTCGGTAAAATACATTTTGCGAGAAATAGTTGTGGAAACACCTTTATGCACAACTATTTATATAATAACCATCATATCTAAGTAAACCATGCAGTTTATTCGATGTCACGCCCTGGCCTTAGTTATCTTTGTTTTCTTTATTATTTTGGTTAGGTCAGGGTGTGACATGGGTGATTTATGTGTTTCACTTGTCTAGGGGTTTTGTATGTTTATGGGGTGTTTTCTAGTCTAGGTATGTCTATGGTTGCCTAGATTGGTTCTCAATTAGAGGCAGCTGTTTATCATTGTCTCTGATTGGGAACCATATTTAGGCAGCCATATTCTTAAGGGATTTCGTGGGTTATTGTCTACGTGTAAGTTGCCTGTGTCTGCACTTTTCGTATATATCTTCACGGTCGTTTTGTTGTTTTGTTTAGTTTGTTTAAGTGTTCTTCGTTTCGTTAAATAAACAGAAGAATGTATTCGTATCATGCTGCGCCTTGGTCCTCCTCTCTTCCTCCATACAACGAACGTGACATTCGGCTACAGATGAAACAACTTGTGATGAAGTTCACAGGGTGGTGAAAGTGCACGGTGATGAGCTTGATGCGCATTTCCAATGACTATCGAGGGTCTTATTCTGGTGACATATTGATCAATGCTTGACTGCCGTTTGACAAATATAAATATTCTTGCGCTTATCCATAATAATCACATAATGTAGACTAGCCTACCCAGTACCCTCACAGCCTACTGTATCTTTGAGCTGTTGGCTAGAGTGCACATGCCAAGGCCAGCGTAAAAACATTTGCCATTTAACACAACAGTTCTTGTGAAAACTATCAGTGGAGTTGAAAATGCGATGGAAACACATTGAACTTTCTATTTTTATTCGGTAAATTAAAACTTAAGTAAAAAAGTACATTTTGTGTGAACTACGTCATCATGTTCCGCAACAAGTTTGTTTAGTGGAAACCACTGGTTGGAAATTTCGCATATTTTCTTTATGCAGATTTGATCATTTTTGCATGAAAATCTGTCGCTAGTTGGATGGAAACCTAGCTAATGACAAATAATTTTGGAATTCAAATTTGGTTTACTTTCTGAATTGACTCTAATTTAAATGGAATTGACCCCAACCCTGGTAGTATTTGAGTAATTTCATCTGTTACACACACAAGCATACTTACTGTATGTATGGGACACGCTCTCTCTTTCTCTCCCTCTCAAACCCAGTTTCACCAACTCTATCATCACCACTTATTGCCACCTCCATCTCACCCTCATCCATGTCATCACCATCATCTGTATCATCACCATCATCCATCTTACCATCAACACACAACAGTTCTGGTAAATAAACGTTGAGCCTTTTTACACTACGCTAGTTTGTAAACATATTTTCGTAGTGTAAAGAGATGGATCTTGCGTCAAATCTGACTTTGGAATCAGATTCCCAAGCCAAGTCCGCAGGTAGTGTGGGACACTATACTGGATTCCCAACTCAGAGGTATAGTGTAAAAACAATGTCTCTCCGACAACACATGCCCCTGAAAAAATAACTTGAATACCAATACACAGCATTTATTGTGTTAGCCAAATGAAGAATTAAAACCTTTTAAAATATCAACACAGTTGTGAATTGATGCATTACTCAAGTGTGCAACATTATGTGCAGTATGTTTTAGATGAGAAGCTCCTGTATAGTTTGAACAGCTAGCCTTCTTTTGTCAGTCTATATACTATGGTGCATACAGTAGGCTAATAGCTAAACCCAGACATGAAGCATGAATGTTGGCCACCACATCCAAGGCTAATGTCAGGACAGAAAGTAAACAGAAAAGTTACACATCTGATGTGGAAGAGAGGCAGATCTTACTTCACATATTAGTGTACAAGGCCCTATGTAAGTTGAACAGAAGTGCTGATTGTAAAGTATGTGTTCTAATGGTAGTGTTTGTGTCTGTTCAGATACATCAGTGGTCCTCATAGTATCTGGGACTCTGGTCATGCTGCTTTTGTTGCTTGTGGTCAGCCTGCTCATAGTCTATAGATGGAAATTCAACAAGGAAACAGGTGAGAAACACTCTCACACACACACACACACACACACACACACACACACACACACACACACACACACACACACACACACACACACACACACACACACACACACACACACACACACACACTCACACACTCACATACTGTCAAATAAAGGGAAATTACTATTTTCGCAACCAGTTTTCATATCAAAGAAACCATTTGCATATACAAATATTATTTGGCCCTGGTTGAGAATGAGGTCGCATTGTGAACAGGGCTCTGAACCACCTGAACAGACTGCTGCAGCCCAATAGTGACATGTGTGAAGTGTATGACACTGTGTGTGTGCACTTGTGTGTTGTGTTCCACAGCTGACTCCTCAGCACCCAGGGTCAACACAGCCACTGGGATCAACAGAGAGGTCAGTGTGTGTGCGCGGGCCTGTGTGACTGAACACTGGGATCAACAGAGAGGTCAGTGTGTGTGCGCTGGCCTGTGTGTCTGAACACTGGGATCAACATAGAGGTCAGTGTGTGTGCGAGGGCCTGTGTGTCTGAACACTGGGATCAACAGAGAGGTCAGTGTGTGTGCGAGGGCCTGTGTGTCTGAACACTGGGATCAACAGAGAGGTCAGTGTGTGTGCGAGGGCCTGTGTGTCTGAACACTGGGATCAACAGAGAGGTCAGTGTGTGTGCGAGGGCCTGTGTGTCTGAACACTGGGATCAACAGAGAGGTCAGTGTGTGTGCGAGGGCCTGTGTGTCTGAACACTGGGATCAACAGAGAGGTCAGTGTGTGTGCGTGCAAGCGACTGCCTGTGTGCGTCGTTGCATGTCTGTCTTTGTGTGACAGAGTTATATATGTATATATATATATATATGAGAATGTTCTCACCCCCCCAAACCCTCTTTTTATGCTGCTGCTACTCTCTGTTTATCATATATGCATAGTCACTAACTATACATAACACATTTAAACGTGTTAACCCTCGCAAGGCGGCAGGCCCAGACGGCATCCCCAGCCGCGTCCTCAGAGCATGCGCAGACCAGCTGGCTGGTGTGTTTACGGACATATTCAATCAATCCTTATCCCAGTCTGCTGTTCCCACATGCTTCAAGAGGGCCACCATTGTTCCTGTTCCCAAGAAAGCTAAGGTAACTGAGCTAAACGACTACCGCCCCGTAGCACTCACTTCCGTCATCATGAAGTGCTTTGAGAGACTAGTCAAGGACCATATCACCTCCACCCTACCTAACACCCTAGACCCACTCCAATTTGCTTACCGCCCCAATAGATCCACAGACGACGCAATCGCAACCACACTGCACACTGCCCTAACCCATCTGGACAAGAGGAATACCTATGTGAGAAAGCTGTTCATCGACTACAGCTCAGCATTTAACACCATAGTACCCTCCAAACTCATCATCAAGCTCGAGACCCTGGGTCTCGACCCCGCCCTGTGCAACTGGGTACTGGACTTCCTGACGGGCCGCCCCCAGGTGGTGAGGGTAGGTAACAACATCTCCACCCCGCTGATCCTCAACAATTCGGCTTGTCACCAAAAGCACTCACAAACTTCTACAGATGCACAATCGAGAGCATCCTGTCGGGCTGTATCACCGCCTGGTACGGCAACTGCTCCGCCCACAACCGTAAGGCTCTCCAGAGGGTAGTGAGGTCTGCACAACGCATCACTGGGGGCAAACTACCTGCCCTCCAGGACACCTACACCACCCGATGTCACAGGAAGGCCATAAAGATCATCAAGGACAACAACCACCCGAGTCACTGCCTGTTCACCCCGCTATCATCCAGAAGGCGAGATCAGTACAGGTGCATCAAAGCAGGGACCGAGAGACTGAAAAACAGCTTCTATCTCAAGGCCATCAGACTGTTAAACAGCCACCACTAACATTGAGTGGCTGCTGCCAACATACTGACTCAACTTCAGCTCACTTTAATAATGGAATTGATGGAAATTGATCAAAAATTGATCACTAGCCACTTTAAACAATGCCACTTAATATAATGTATATGTATATACTGTACTCGATACCATCTACTGCATCTTGCCTATGCCGTTCTGTACCATCACTCATTCATATATCTTTATGTACATATTCTTTATCCCTTTACACTTGTATGTATAAGGTAGTAGTTGTGGAATTGTTAGGTTAGATTACTCGTTGGTTATTACTGCATTGTCGGAACTAGAAGCACAAGCATTTCGCTACACTCGCATTAACATCTGCTAACCATGTGTATGTGACAAATAAAATTTGATTTGATTTGTACATACTACCTCAATTGGGCCGACCAACCAGTGCTCCCACACATTGGTTAACCGGGCTAGCTGCATTGTGTCCCACCACCTACCAACCCCTCTTTTACGCTACTGCTACTTTCTGTTCATCATATATGCATAGTCACTTTAACCATATCTACATGTACAGTGGGGAGAACAAGTATTTGATACACTGCCGATTTTGCAGGTTTTCCTACTTACAAAGCATGTAGAGGTCTGTAATTTTTATCATAGGTACACTTCAACTATGAGAGACGGAATCTAAAACAAAAATCCAGAAAATCACATTGTATGATTTTTAAGTAATTAATTTGCATTTTATTGCATGACATAAGTATTTGATACATCAGAAAAGCAGAACTTAATATTTGGTACAGAAACCTTTGTTTGCAATTACAGAGATCATACGTTTCCTGTAGTTCTTGACTAGGTTTGCACACACTGCAGCAGGGATTTTGGCCCACTCCTCCCTACAGATCTTCTCCAGATCCTTCAGGTTTCAGGGCTGTCGCTGGGCAATACGGACTTTCAGCTCCCTCCAAAGATTTTCTATTGGGTTCAGGTCTGGAGCCTGGCTAGGCCACTCCAGGACCTTGAGATGCTTCTTACGGAGCCACTCCTTAGTTGCCATGGCTGTGTGCTTCGTGTCGTTGTCATGCTGGAAGACCCAGCCACGACCCATCTTCAATGCTCTTACTGAGGGAAGGAGGTTGTTGGCCAAGATCTCGCGATACATGGCCCCATCCATCCTCCCCTCAATACGGTGCAGTCGTCCTGTCCCCTTTGCAGAAAAGCATCCCCAAAGAATGATGTTTCCACCTCCATGCTTCACGGTTGGGATGGTGTTCTTGGGGTTGTACTCATACTTCTTCTTCCTCCAAACACGGCGAGTGGAGTTAGACCAAAAAGCTCTATTTTTGTCTCATCAGACCACATGACCTTCTCCCATTCCTCCTCTGGATCATCCAGATGGTCATTGGCAAACTTCAGACGGGCCTGGACATGCACTGGCTTAAGCAGGGGGACCTTGCGTGCGCTGCAGGATTTTAATCCATGACGGCGTAGTGTGTTACTAATGGTTTTCTTTGAGACTGTGGTCCCAGCTCTCTTCAGGTCATTGACCAGGTCCTGCCGTGTAGTTCTGGGCTGATCCCTCACCTTCCTCATGATCATTGATGCCCCACGAGGTGAAATCTTGCATGGAGCCCCAGACCGAGGGTGATTGACCGTCATCTTGAACTTCTTCCATTTTCTAATAATTGCGCCAACAGTTGTTTCCTTCTCACCAAGCTGCTTGCCTATTGTCCTGTAGCCCATCCCAGCCTTGTGCAGGTCTACAATTTTATCCCTGATGTCCTTACACAGCTCTCTGGTCTTGGCCATTGTGGAGAGGTTGGAATCTGTTTGATTGAGTGTGTGGACAGGTGTCTTTTATACAGGTAACGAGTTCAAACAGGTGCAGTTAATACAGGTAATGAGTGGAGAACAGGAGGGCTTCTTAAAGAAAAACTAACAGGTCTGTGAGAGCCGGAATTCTTACTGGTTGGTAGGTGATCAAATACTTATGTCATGCAATAAAATGCAAATTAATTATTTAAAAATCATACAATGTGATTTTCTGGATTTTTGTTTTAGATTCCGTCTCTCACAGTTGAAGTGTACCTATGATAAAAATGACAGACCTCTACATGCTTTGTAAGTAGGAAAACCTGCAAAATCGGCAGTGTATCAAATACTTGTTCTCCCCACTGTACATACTACCTCAATCAGCCTGACTAACCGGTGTCTGTATGTTGCCTCGCTACTTTTATAGCCTCACTACTGTATATAGCCTGTATTTTTACTGTTTTATTTCTTTACATACCTATTGTTCACCTAATACCTTTTTTGCCCTATTGGTTAGAGCCTGTAAGTAAGCATTTCACTGTAAGGTCTACTAACACCTGTTGTATTCTTCACATGTGACAAACTTTGATTTGATGTTTTTCCCTCTCTCATCATGTCCTCATGTCCCTCCTCCTTTTCCTCGTCTCCAGGATTGCCAAGGAGATGGTGACTATGAGGAAATAAAGGACCGCTCCCTACAGTCCAGCTCTGGTGGTTCGACCACCACCATCTACGCCACCGCCAACTTACCCACAAGCCCCTCTGACTCTCCCAATTACGCCAGTGTCAACTTTCACGAGAACCCCAGCTGCCCCAATGAAGCCACTGTCGCCTTCTCTAAAGTGGCCACTTCTTCTGGTGACTATGCTACTGTCAACATTGGTCAAAGCTCTGAGGCTCCTCCCATCTACTATACAGTCAGCAAACCCAGAGACACCTGAGTCAGTGACAACCAATCATGAGGGACATACACACACTGGCGACAAATCACAAGTGACATGTTATTATAATAGTTATAACTATATGTTCCACCGGCAGCCTCTGTTTTTAAGAAACAGCTGCATTATCAGGGCCTGAGTTCCCTATAGCGATTAAACTTAGGCTTACAGCCGAAGATGTAACTTGCGTTCTCTAAAACACCACGCAGCGATCGTTCGCTAAGTGATTAATTGGACCGTATGTTGATACTGATAGGATCGGGAAAAAAGCAGTGTCACTTTCTCCATTCAAATCTTACCTTGGCATTATAATTACTGAACAATATTGATGACTGTTCAGCTCCTAGAGAGATATACTGAACAAAGATATAAACGCAACATGCAACAATTTCAACAATGTTACTGAGTTACAGTTCATATGAAGTAATAAGTCAATTTAAATAAATAAATGAGGCCCTAATCTATGTATTTCACATGACTGGGCAGGGGCGCAGCCAGTCATGTGAACCTAGATGCAGAACCAAGACGGAGGGGGGAGAATTCTCTATAAAAAAAACTCAATTATGGAACAGCTTGCCCTGTCAAGTAAGAGGGGAAGACACCACTGAAGATTTAATTACTGTCAAAAACACACCTTTTAAAATCAGTTAACAATGTACCTTTTAGCTTGACTTTAATCAGAGATTGTTTTAGACGTTCTCTGTGTTTTATGTTCTTTTATTCATCCTTTTACTGCTTTCTGTTTGCTTCTACTTTTTTAATTTGATTGTTTTAATGTAAATTGTGTTACAATTTTAAAAGCACTTTAAATTAAAGCGGCACTGCTGTTAAACGTGATTTGCCCATTTTTTTAATTATATTTCTCCACTGAGGTAGAAATAGATTTGTCATTTGCCTGAGAAAATCACATACTGAACTGATTTAAGTCACCTTTGTTCCGGTCATGTTACAAGTCACGTCTGTAACCCTGGTGCTCGACTCCCCCTAGTGGTGGTCTTCAGTCTTTGACGTGTCCTGCAATCAATTTCACACTAAAAACTGTATCTGCTTATGCCATTTCTAAAATACATACCCATATTTCCCGTTATAAATCAGACTCGTCCTGAAACTGTACATGTGTAAACAAGTATTATAACTCCGCCTGGAAAACGTGCCTCATTCACCTTTTACCGTGACAAATAAAGCCCTAATTGCGGAATAATTGGGAACTATATAGTATGGAATTAGGATATGGCAGTTTCTAAAAAGAAAAAGAAATGACAAATCTGATCAAATATTTTTGGGATGTGTCGACAATGTTTTAATCTATGATGTATTTAACAACAGAATCTAACAGTATCTGAAAAATGTGTTAATGGTCAGTTTAAAATTACATTAAAGGAATTGTTTGGGCAGTTATAAATGTAACTCATTAATACATGTTCATGTTCATAGGTTTCCACTTTACAACAAGGTATCCTTTCTGTAGTTTTACATGATGGGAATTTATATGAACATGGTCAGTAAGATTACACTTTCTATTAACGTATCCTCACAGTAGTTATTCATGTTAATCATTTATTGATCATTTAAGCATCCTGATTGTGCACTTATTCCTTTACCATTGATATGTTGTAGGTCATTTTGAGATCTTGTGGAGCATCAGGTGCAGCAGGAATGTTTACCAATGGTATGTTCATTTTTTTTAAAGAAATAACCTAATTCAAAACATAGCAGTGAATGGTTTCAGGAAGTTCTTAGTCAAACAGCAGGACTTCTGTGGCTCAGCATAGACACACTCACTCAGAGTGGTTGTCATACACACTGCAGGAGCAGACCTTTCTGTACTGGCGGGGGGTGTAACTGGACGTAGAAGTATTGAGGGGACTGGAGTAAACAAGATGTACAGTCGTGGCCAAAAGTTTTGAGAATGACAAAAATTATTTTTCACATTGTTTGCTGCTTCAGTGTCTTTAGATCTTTTTGTCAGATGTTACTATGGAATACTGAAGTATAATTACAAGCATTTCGTAAAGTGTCAAAGGCTTTTATTGACAAGTACATGAAGTTGATGCAAAGAGTCAATATTTGCAGTGTTGACCCTTCTTTTTCAAGACCTCTGCAAACCACCCTGGCATGCTGTCAATTAACTTCTGGGCCACATCCTGACTGATGGCAGCCCATTCTTGCATAATCAATGCTTGGAGTTTGTCAGAATTTGTGGGGTTTTGTTTGTCCACCCACCTCTTGAGGATTGACCACACGTTCTCAGTGAGATTAAGGTCTGGGGAGTTTCCTGGCCATGGACCCAAAATATTGATGTTTTGTTCCCCGAGCCACATAGTTTTCACTTTTGCCTTATGGCAAGGTGCTCCATCATGCTGGAAAAGGCATTGTTCGTCACCAAACTGTTCCTGGTTGGTTGGGAGAAGTTGCTCTCGGAGGATGTGTTGGTACCATTCTTTATTCATGGCTGTGTTCTTAGGCAAAATCGTGAGTGAGCCCACTCCCTTGGCTGAGAAGCAACCCCACACATGAATGGTCTCAGGATGCTTTACTGTTGGCATGACACATGACTGATGGTAGCGCTCACCTTGTCTTCTCCGGACAAGCTTTTTTTCCGGATGCCCCAAACAATGGGAAAGGGGATTCATCAGAGAAAATGACTTTACCCCAGTCCTCAGCAGTCCAATCCCTGTACCTTTTGCAGAATATCAGTCTGTCCCTGATGTTTTTCCTGGAGAGAAGTGGCTTCTTTGCTGCCCTTCTTGACACCAGGCCATCCTCCAAAAGTCTTCGCCTCACTGTGCGTGCAGATGCACTCACACCTGCCTGCTGCCATTCCTGTGCAAGCTCTGTACTGGTGGTGCCCCGATCCCGCAGCTGAATTAACTTTAGGAGACGGTCCTGGCGCTTGCTGGACTTTCTTGGGCACCCTGAAGCCTTCTCAACAATTGAACCGCTCTCATTGAAGTTCTTGATGATCCGATAAATGGTTGATTTAGGTGCAATCTTACTGGCAGCAATATCCTTGCCTGTGAAGCCTTTTTTGTGCAAAGCAATGATGACGACACGTGTTTCCTTGCAGGTAACCATGGTTGACAGAGGAAGAACAATGATTCCAAGCACCACCCTCCTTTTGAAGCTTCCAGTCTGTTATTCGAACTCAATCAACATGACAGAGTGATCTCCAGCCTTGTCCTCGTCAACACTCACACCTGTGTTAACGAGAGAATCACTGACATGATGTCAGCTGTTCCTTTTGTGGCAGGGCTGAAATTCAGTGGAAGTGTTTTGGGGGGATTCAGTTCATTTGCATGGCAAAGAGGGACTTTGCAATTAATAGCAATTCATCTGATCACTCTTCTTAACCTTCTGGAGTATATGCAAATTGCCATCATACAAACTGAGGCAGCAGATTTTGTGAAAATTAATATTTGTGTCATTCTCAAAACTTTTGGACCCGACAGTACAGGGTCTAAAGAGACTTGAACTAGCTGGGAGCCACAAGTCATCATGATTATCCTGCTGGTCCTCACACTGAAGATTGTCCTCCTCTTAGGTGAGTACATCAGACTGAATGAACACATCTCCAGTGACTCCTCTCTATAGTTGGAAGCATTTGGTTGTAACATTTTACAGTGTAACTCCATTCACTCACTGATAATGCTGTTAGATAAAGGGGAGGGGACACTGAGGAACACAAGGTCCAGTATGTACTGATGGATGTGATGGGGAACACCAGTGGTGTACCAGAGCAGAATCCACTCTTACAGTATGTGAAATGGAAGCTGGGGTGTTTGTATTTTTTGTAATGAGACTGTTGGTGTGTCCTACAGCTGCTGTGTGGAGTGTGCATGCAGCAGAGTTGATCACAGTGGAAGGATATAAGAGAGGAGAGGTTCAGATCAGATGCCCCTATAGAGAGGAGTTGAGGAGCCACCAGAAGTACCTCTGTAAAGGGGATTGTTCTGTTTATAATAAATAATTCACTGTCATGTCCTTGGAACCATTCCTGAACAATCCTAGCCTTGTGTCATGGGTCATTATCCTGCTGAAAAAATCTATTTGCAGATGGATACACCACTGCCATGATTCACCTGATTGGCAATGATGTTCAGATATCCTGTGGCATTCAAACGTTGCTCCACTTTTATCAAGGGGCCCAAATCTTTGCCATGAAAACACACCGCTCACCACAACCACCAACTTGCAATGTTGACATGCGGCATGATGGATGCATGTACTCATGTGGTTTTCTCCATATCCTAGTCCTCCCATCAGCGTAAGACAGCAGCAACCGAGATTCATCAGACCAGGCCATGTTTTTCCAATTCTCCAGTGTCCAGTGTTTTTGTTTCTTAGAACCACTGCAAATGCAGTTTCTTGTTATTTGCTGAAAGAAGTGGAACTCCGTGAGGTTGTTGGCTGCCATACCCAATTCGTGTCAAGGTACGACAAGTTGTGCATTAATTTATGAGTCTTTGGGCACCAATGTTGTACTGGACTGTCAGTTGACTAACTGTAACCCGTCTGTTGCTCTGCACAATTCCTGTCAGCCTCTTTTATCGTTTTTCGTCAAAGACCCATTTTCGGCCACAGGTCTGCCGTTGGCTGGATGTCCTTTGGGTGGTGGACCATTCTTGATACACACAGGAAACTGTTGAGCGTGAAAGACCCAGCAGCATTGCAGTTCTTGACACACTCAAACCGGTGCGCCTGGCACCTACTACTATACCCCGTTCACTGACATAGTTTGTCTTGCCCATTCACCCTCTGAATGGCACACGTACACAATCCATGTCTCAAGGCTTAAATATCATTCTTTAACCTGTCTCTTCCCCTTCATCTACACTGATTGAAGAGGATTTAACAAGTGACATAAATAAGGGATCTTGGCTTTCACCTGGTCAGTCAATGTCATGGAAAGAGCAGGTGTTCCTAATGTTTTGTGCACTCAGTGTATATAAAAGGTTAAGACTGCTTTTCCATTGTGAGACACATTGATCAGGGCACAGTTGTATGTCAGTGAAGTGAGAAGCTTGGATGGAATATAATGAGGGAGAGAGCTGGGTGTGTCTGTCTGACTGGAAGCGTGACAAACAACTGGACCACAACTTAACTTCCTGGGTGATGTATTACATGTTTCTACATCTGTCTCGGATTCAGAAACCTGTCAGTATTACTCAGTCTTCAGATGACCTATATTTAGGGCATCCTGTGTATGAGAGATAGAGAGAGAGAGAGTTGATTTATATTCCATTGTGTACTTTAACTATTTGCACATCATTATCACACTTTACATAACCATACTATGACATTTGAAATATGTCTATTCCCTTGAAACTTGTGAATGTAATGTTTACTGTTTATTTCACTTTTGTTTATTATCTATTTCACGTGCTTTGGCAGTGTAAACATATGTTCCCATGCCAATAAAGCCCTTTGAAAAGAGAGAGAGAGATTTGCACAAGGAACACTTTTGAGAGAGTGAGAGAGAGAGATGTGGTTAGCTAAATGACAACTAAAATATCTGACCAGGAAGAAACCACACTTCCTTCTTTACACCTGTCAGTTCAAATTCAGGGTACATTTACATTTCAAATTCAGCAAGTACACTGACATTACAATTCTCTTCAATCAGAATCAGAATCATCTTTATTCACTATGAACATTTACACACACTCAGAACATTGCTTGGTGTAATGGTGCTGCTAGTGATAGACAACATGCTAATCAGCCCCTCCAGGATAAAAACATTTAAAAAGTGATTTCCTCGGCCAAAAATGCTTGATTTCGTAGCAGCTTTTCTGAAATTCTGCTTTTTTAAAAAACATTAATTTCATATAAAGCAATAAAAAGTTATATGTGCTCAGTTTTAGGAAGATTTTAGCAGAATACATAATACAAAAACAATTAGAAACATCTAAAGTGCTCAATTTTGTTTATTTTCCTGAACAAACTGCTCTGTCATGATCCACTCACACACACCTCTCCTCTTCATTAGGCTTGGGGCTTGCTATCAACATGAGATACACCTCCCATTCCCACTCACTCTCTCTCTCGCTCTCGCTCTCTCTCGCTCTCTCTCGCTCTCTCTCGCTCTCTCCCGCTGAGAGAGGATAGATATTTATTTTGCATAGATTGTCTTCAAAATACTTGAGATTGTGATTTTTTTCTGAAAGGGTCGTAAGGGAGATAAAGAACAGAAAACGTAGAAATAGAGTTTTGTGGTTGATATGTACTTTTAAAACAGTATTACCGTTTGTAATAAATGCTGTTTTTATTTGACCTTAACATATAGCTATAATACTGTTATAATGCCTTCCTTATTAAAGCAGACTTTGTTGCAAATATCTTGCTACACCCCACAGTTAAACACGTTCTGCCCGTAACAGATACTAACCTCACTCCCACACGCAGGGGAGGATGGCTGACTCAGACCTTTTATGACCACTGATAAGGCAGGCATGCCATTATACGAGCACGCACACGCACATGCACACACACACACACACACACACACACACACACACACACACACACCCTTGTTTCAGGCTGGGTTTCCAAGAACAAAGAACAGTGCCAAGAACCAATGAGGCATTGACACCAGCGTGGAGGGGACGGGCCTCCACTTACAACGACCAGTCAGGAGCACGAACTACCAGAATCTACCTACGTCATTCACTGTATAAAATGTACTGCACAATATGTTTCGGGACTCGCTTCTGCTAGTTCCTTCTGAGCTAAATGAACGAGCCCGTGCACGCTTTGCTCAGATATCTTTACCTCCGAATAAACTGTCTTTACTATATACCGATCCACCCTGTCCAGCGTCTCAACTTGGTCTCATTTCTCAAGTAACGATTCATCAACACGTTTTTAAAAAATATTGAAAGATTGTGCTTTCGTGATCCGTATTAAGTTTTACAGAGAGTTTAAAATGACGAAGAGGACAAATTGCACTCAGTGCTTTGAGCAACGCTCTCCATAGACAGACTGGGGAGAGCAGAGTGCCGAGCACCCTACTAAAGCCAAGGTTTGAGTAGAGTAAAAGTTTGAGTAGGACGCCTCTCACCTTGATTCTTTCAGCGCTTGCCACAGTCTTCCCTGCTACCACTTCAGTCATGGTGATCTGCCGCTGCTGTGGGAACTGTTCTGACATTCTCATATGCTTGCTGATTGGAAGTGACTGTTGATTGTCGACTTTCTCTTGTTTCCAAAAACATTTGGAAATTGTTTTGCACAGTCTTTAGCTGTTATTTTGTTGGCAAATGAGATTGACTGCTGTTCATTGTACTGACTGTTAGCCACCAACAATCACCCATCATCTTCGTACGTGAATACGCTGACAACCTGGGGGAACAACGTTGTTGACGTGTGGTCGGATTGGGCCATTTTCCACTGTAATAGTGCAGTAATTGGTCAAAATTACAAACCCGCTTTTGATTGGACCTTTTATTGAGCTAAAAGTGCGGGGATTGGTCAAAATTGTGAGCTCTCACATAATATGCGCTGATTAGTTGATTTTGCATTGAATTATACGACCGCAGAATTGCGGAATCCTGGAGGGACTGGCTAACGATAGACATGCTAGTGATAGACAACATGCCAGTGATAGACAACATGCTAATGATAGACAACATGCTAGTGATATAAAACATGCTAGTGATATAAAACATGCTAGTGATAGACAACATGCTAATGATAGACAACATGCTAGTGATAGACAACATGCTAATGATAGACAACATGCTAGTCATAGACAACATGCTAGTGATAGACAACATGCTAGTGATATAAAACATGCTAGTGATATAAAACATGCTAGTAATATAAAACATGCTAGTGATAGACAACATGCTAGTGATATAAAACATGCTAATGATAGACAACATGCTAGTGATAGACAACATGCTAGTGATAGACAACATGCTAGTGATATAAAACACGCTAGTGAAATAAAACATGCTAGTGATAGACAACATGCTAGTGATATAAAACATGCTAGTGATAGACAACATGCTAGTGATAGACAACATGCTAGTGATATAAAACATGCTAGTGATAGAAAACATGCTAGTGATATAAAACATGCTAATGATAGACAACATGCTAGTGATAGACAACATGCTAATGATATAAAACATGCTAGTGATATAAAACATGCTAGTGATAGACAACATGCTAATGATAGACAACATGCTAGTGATAGACAACATGCTAGTGATAGACAACATGCTTGTGATAGACAACATGGCAGTGAAAGATAACATTCTAATGATAGACAACATGCTAGTGATAGACAACATGCTAGTGATATAAAACATGTTAGTGATATAAAACATGCTAGTGATAGACAACATGCTAGTGATAGACAACATGGCAGTGATATAAAACATTCTAATGATAGACAACATGCTAGTGATAGACAACATGGCAGTGATAGATAACATTCTAATGATAGACAACATGCGAATGATAGCCAGCATGCTAGTGATAGACAACTTGCTAATGATAGTGATAACATTTAGAGACAGAATACAGACAACAGAGTTTACATACAGTATATACAGCTAGGTAGAGTGAGCATAGAGCTATAAGAGAATGAGCAGATATGTAAATGTAGAGTGGCTATACGGCTGATCTTTCCTGTAAGCTTCCTTGTCCTGGAGTCGTAAAGGACCTCGATGGAATCAAATCAAATTGCATTTGTCATATGCTTCATAAACAACAGGTGTAGACTAACAATGAAATGCTTATTTACGGACCCTTCCCAACAACGCAGAGATTGAAAATAGAGAAACAATACAACAATAGAAAAATAATAACACAAGGAATAAATACACAATGAGTAACGATAATTTGGCTATGTACATGGGGTACCAGTACCGAGTCGATGTGCAAGTGTACGAGGCAATTTAGGTAGACCAGCCTTTCAAAGCACTTCATGGCAGGTTTTTAGGCAGGTTACCTTGGCGTTCTGGGGCACAGGGACAACGGTGGCCTACTTGAAACATGTAGGTATTACAGACTCGGTCTGGGACAGATTGAAAATGTGAGTGAAGACACTTGCCAGTTGGTCAGAGCATGCTCTGAGTACACGTCCTGGTAATCCGTCTAGGACTGCTTTAAAGTCCCTGGCCACTAGGAGAGCCGCCTCTGAATGAGCATTTTCTTATTGGATTTTGGCCTTATACAGCTCGTTGAGTGCGGTCTTAGTGCCAGCATCGTTTTGTGGTGGTAAATAGACAGCTAAAAATATATATTGGTAAATAGTGTGGTACACAGCTTTTCTCTGTATACATCAATGATGTTGCTCTTGCTGCGGGCGATTCCCTGATCCACCTCTACGCAGACGACACCATTCTATATACTTCCGGCCCTTCCTTGGACACTGTGCTATCTAACCTCCAAACGAGCTTCAATGCCATACAACACTCCTTCCGTGGCCTCCAACTGCTCTTAAACGCTAGTAAAACCAAATGCATGCTTTTCAACCGTTCGCTGCCTGCACCCGCACGCCCGACTAGCATCACCACCCTGGACGGTTCCGACCTAGAATATGTGGACATCTATAAGTACCTAGGTGTCTGGCTAGACTGCAAACTCTCCTTCCAGACTCATATCAAACATCTCCAATCCAAAATCAAATCAAGAATCGGCTTTCTATTCCGCAACAAAGCCTCCTTCACTCACGCCGCCAAACTTACCCTAGTAAAACTGACTATCCTACCGATCCTCGACTTCGGCGATGTCATCTACAAAATAGCTTCCAATACTCTACTCAGCAAACTGGATGCAGTTTATCACAGTGCCATTCGTTTTGTTACTAAAGCACCTTATACGACCCACCACTGCGACCTGTATGCCCTAGTCGGCTGGCCCTCGCTACATGTTCGTCGTCAGACCCACTGGCTCCAGGTCATCTACAAGGCTATGCTAGGTAAAGTGCCGCCTTATCTCAGTTCACTGGTCACGATGGCTACACCCACCCGCAGCACGCGCTCCAGCAGGTGTATCTCACTGATCATCCCTAAAGCCAAAACCTCATTTGGACGCCTTTCCTTCCAGTTCTCTGCTGCCTGCGACTGGAACGAATTGCAAAAATCTCTGAAGTTGGAGACTTTTATCTCCCTCAACAACTTTAAAAATCTGCTATCCGAGCAGCTAACCGATCGCTGCAGCTGTACATAGTCCATCTGTAAACTACCCACCCAATTTACCTACCTCACCCCCCATACTGCTTTTATTTATTTACTTTTCTGCTCTTTTGCACACCAGTATCTCTTCTTGCACATGATCATCTGATGATTTATCACTCCAGTGTTAATCTGCTAAATTGTAATTATTCGATTTATTGCCTACCTCATGCCTTTTGCACACATTGTATATAGATTCTCTTTTTTTTCTACCATGTTATTGACTTGTTTATTGTTTACTCCATGTGTAACTCTGTGTTGTCTGTTCACACTGCTATGCTTTATCTTGGCCAGGTCGCAGTTGCAAATGAGAACTTGTTCTCAACTAGCCTACCTGGTTAAATAAAGGTGAAATAAAAATAAAAAATAAAAAAAATAAATGGTGGTTATGTCACACATTTAAGCCAAATTTATGAACCATTTATAAAACCGTATTTGTAACACATTCATGTAGTGGTTCTGAAGCCTTTAACAAGGCTTTAACAAAGCTTTATAAGGTGCACTTCATTTAAAGCAGGACCTTGTTTTTATTTAACATATATTGTAGGAATAAATTATTAATAAATGGTGAGCAAACTCTTTATAAATGTCTTATAAATTGTTTATTGGCGGACATTATAATAAAGTGTTCCTGAGAAGTGAAATGGTTTCAGGAAGTACTTAGTCAAACAGAAGGACTTCCGTGGCTCAGCGTAGACACACTCACACACACACACACACACACACACACACACACACACACACACACACACACACACACACACACACACACACACACACACACACACACACACACACACACACACACACACACACACACACACACACACACACACACACACACACACACACACCTTGAGAGTGGTTCTCATGCACACTGCAGGAGCAGACCTTCCTGTACTGGGGTGGTAACTGGATGTAGAAGTATTGAGGGGACTGGAGTAAACAGGATGTACAGGGTCTAAAGAGACTTGATCTAGCTGGGAGCCACAAGTCATCATGGTTATCCTGCAGGTCCCCACACTGAAGGTTGTCCTCCTCTTAGGTGAGTACATCAGACTGAATGAACACATCTCCAGTGACTCCTCTCTATAGTTGGATACATTTGGTTGTAACATTTTACAGTGTAACTCCATTCACTCAGTGATAATGTTGTTAGATAAAGGGGAGGGGACACTGAGGAACACAAGGTCCAGTATGTACTGATGGATGTGATGGGGAACACTAGTGGTGTACCAGAGCAGAATCCACTCTTACAGTATGTGAAATGGAAGCTGGGGTGTTTGTACTGTTTGTAATGAGACTGTTGGTGTGTCCTACAGCTGCTGTGTGGAGTGTGCGTACAGCAGAGTTGATCACAGTAGAAGGATATGAGGGGGGGCAAGGCAGAGATCAGATGCCCCTATAGAGAGGAGTGGAGGAGCCACCAGAAGTACCTCTGCAAAGGGGTTTGTACTGTTTTTAATAAAGACAAAGTTATTAAGACTGAGGCGGAGGAAAACAGCACTTCTAACGGGAGATACTCTCTGAAGGGCAACAGAGAGGAAAGTGTCTTCATCGTGACCATCACCAACCTGACGTTAAACGATGCTGGGAGATACTGGTGTGGAGAGGAAACAGTCAAATGGAAACTAGATAACTACGTTGAAGTCAACCTTATAGTCTCTAGAGGTACTGTAAACCTTTCATTCTCATCCTCGAACCTTTATCACTTCCAAACTAGACATTTTGTAATATACATTCCTAATCAAGCTTCTGCTATTGACACGAATCCTAACTTGAGATCCTTCCACTTTATTCCGTATTTTACATTCACTTTTGCAAACTTTTGTACTTTAGAATGTATGATATATACCCATTTATTCTTGAAATATATAACTTAGAAATGCCTCAGGAGCTTAATTCAACTGTCATATCACACTAAAATTCTAAATATTTGCTTTCTTTGCTCCATTGTTTGTAAACGATGTAATTGTTAACAAAAACACTGTAAAGACTCAAACCATGGTTAAAACTACAATGTTGATCTGGTGGATGGTCAGTCCTTGCATCTATAGCTCTGTCTATAAATGTGCGTGTAAGGATCGACGCTGGTAGACGAAAAGCAGGTACAGGGAGAACATTTATTGAGCAACGGACAAGGGACAGGACAGCGTCTGGACATGAGACAAGGAAGTTTCATGGTGTACACTTTTTTGTCATTGGAGTTTCCAAACCTTTCTTGTTCTGTTATGTTATATATTTATTTGTTAATACATCGCATGAACTTCTTTCTGAGCCCTAGGCCTACATGTCTGTTTAAAATGACAGATTGGTGCTGTGAGAATCCCACTGCAGTGACTGGCTACAGTATGAAGAACGGTCAGTCTCCATCCACTGTGTTTATGATGAAAAGTATGAAGACAATCAGAAATACTTCTGCAAAGAGAAGACACGACCTAAGTCTCTAGGTGATGTTAAAGTGACAACAACCAAAAGCCAGAACGGGAGGTTCTCACTGTTCCACAACAAGACAGACAGTTTTCTCACCATGACCATCACCAGACTAACCCAAGAGGATGCTGGGAGATATCTATGTGGAGTACAGAACAACCACACAATTGATTCCCTGTCAGCAGTCAGACAAAAGACTGAGTGGACAAAACATTAGGAACACCTTTCTGATATTGAGCTCCACCCCCTTTTGCCCTCAGAACA